>NC_000073.6:102546323-102893823 GCF_000001635.26 Mus musculus
CCAATCTAGGCTCACAGCTTGTAAATAAAATACCTGGATTGTGTGTCTTTTATAAGGGCTAGTAAGACTAAATAATTACTTTTACAGAAAAAAGTGCAGAAAGTAGGACATTTGCATGTGCCTCTCTTCTCCCTTCCTCTGGCTTGCCTTCTATTAACATCCTGCATTGGTGTGATACATTCACTCAGACTGATAACTAATACTGCTTATTACTACTAATAAAATCCATAGTTTCCATTGCTAGACTTTGCTGATAGACAAAAACTTTATTTATAGTATTCCGATCTCCATGATCTCCATGAATTTGGAAGTTAACTGGGTACATATTAATGTGAGATTGGTCAGATAATGGAAGAGAAAGCTTAATGGACTTGACCATGTTTAAGAGAAAATTATAATGATGAATGCCCTCCAAGTCTAAACTGAAGAATCTAAATGATGACATACTGGTGAACACATAGTATCTGCAATTACCAGCACAAGCTCGGTAAAGATCAAGGCAGGCATCATTCCAGCATGCATAGGGATGAGTCCTTAGGGGTCCTCCTTTAGCTGAGGACCTTGAGACAGTTGATGGCTGCTGAAGGAGGGGGAGTAAGTTTTCTTTGGTTTGTGTGGACACAGGTATATTGTCCATGGGCCCTAAGATGGGTAGCCCCCACATCCATGAGGCAGTAATTGAACTAGAAGGTTGTGTACAAAAAAAGGAGGATATGTTTGGGGTGGTCTAGGGCCTACTGTGAGGAGACAATTGAAGTGGATATAATAAAGATGCTTCATACACATATATGAGAATGTCAAAAGGCAAATAGAAATATTCTTAAAAATTATAAATCACTAAACAGAATACAAATCACACAGAGTGGGCTGGTAGCTTAGGAAGATAATAGTGATGTTACTGGAATACAGTCTTGGGGAGGTTAATGTAATATGTATAACTGGCCAATATATGGGCAACCAAATAGTGGCTAGACAGTAGATGTTTGAAATTAGTGAATCTGGAAATATACAGGAGATAAGATTATAGAAATGAATACCTAGAGTAGAGTGGAGAGAAACAGAGCCAGGGAGGAAACATCTGAGATTATGGACAGTGGGAATGGATAAAAGAAAGGTGTGTACACACATACAAGAGCATATTATTCAGCCTTAGAAACAAGGAACTCCTGTCCTTTGCAGCAGCATGCGCAGACCTAAAGGCGTCATGGTAGGTGAAACAAGCCAGAAACACATCTGGACAAACGCCCGTGGGATCTAAAGCAGCCAGGTTCACAGAAGCAGGGAATAGAATGGCAGTTGTCCAGGGAGAGGGAAGGGGAGCTGGGGGAAGGTAGTCACAGGACTCAACATCTTAGTTATGAGATATGGGTGTGCTTTGGAAAACTAATGTTCAGGGATGTGTCACTAGGGCACATGAAATTTGCAAAGATGTAGAGGTCTCCACAAAAACCAAACCCAGAGGGATTATGTGAGGTAATGCGTGTTTCGATTAGCTTTATTATGGTGGTTATTTCAGTGCACACACGTATTAAAATATCCATTTGTATACCTCAAACACACGTGTATTTAATTTGTCAATTATAAGTCGGTAAGTTTTCAGGAAAAAGAAGAGAGAGAGGAATTAGTTTTCTACAAGGACATTGAACTGTTTCTCCAAGGTGCCAGCATTTGTATGTGCTTGTGAAAGAATCTAGCAGGTCTGTGCCAGCATCGAGGAGAAGTTAGAAGAGACAGTCCCAGATGGGAAGCAGTTGCTGTAAGAGAGTCAGTAAGTACTAATCTGGAAACAAGTCCCACAGCATCAGTAAGTCTCACCAGTTTAAATAAACTGCATCAAAATATCCATAAATGAAGACTTCACTAGATGGTTTTTCTTGGTTGACTGCATTTCACTCTGACATAAGTTCCACTGGGCTACTTGTCTTCTTCACACCTGCATTTGGAAGTGAGTGCCTGGCATGGAGTAGATTTCCAATGGGAGATTTTTTTTTTTTTTTTACTTACTTGCAAAAAGATTTCTAGAAAGCATTAAAATGTGAAATTTTCTAGTAGTAATAAGATAAAATACATGGAAGTGAAGATATTTCTGTTATAGTTTTCTTTGGAACACTACATATTTAACTCAAATAATTCGGAGGACATGTAGGGATTAGTATGTTGGGCTGGTGACGGGTCAATGAGTACAAAGAATTTGATCCCACAGTGGAAGAAGATAAGCAAATTATGAAAGTTGTTCTTTGACCTGCACAGTGCTCCATGGTATGCATGCAACATTATCACACACATTATCACACACATGAACACACACACACACACACACACACACACACACACACACACACACCAAAGGAATTGTGTGTCACAAACAAGCTAAAAATTAAAATTCTATGTAAATATGTTTATCAGAGAATACTGTTAGCAGAATGAACCAGAAGCTCTGTAAATATTCAGGAGTAGGAGCCTAGAAAGCAAAGAGGAGGATATGAGACAGGCTGGAGGGAGAAAAGGGCATGGAGAAATGATGTAATTATATTATAATCTCAAAAATAAAATAATTAAAAGAGACATCATGGAAGGCCAAAAATAGCAGAATATTCAGTTACCCATTCTTTCAAGAAATATTTATAGAATACTAACTCTTCATGTGATACTGTGCTCATCTGGAGACAGATGTGGCTGTAGCAGAGCCATGTGGTGAATTGTGCTGTACTTTGATTTCTTGATATACCAGTGAATTTTTTTTCAGTTCCTGCCACAAAACAACAGAAGTGAGATGAAGGACATTCATTTTTCCCCTACAGTGACCACTGACTCTCTCTATGGCCCATAGCGTCATGCTCAACACATTAACAATACACAACAAAATATACTGAGAAGTAAGCATGGTTTCCTAAAGCAAGAGAAATAAAGAAGCTGTGTGGTTGACATTTATTTCCACAAGCAGTCAGAACATGCTGGGTAGACAGTATACAACATGAATGCCCAAAAATAGCACACAAAGAGCTTGGAGGGTTATCAACGAAAATGTTTTATTGATAATACCTAGATACCACCATTAGATACCAACACAGCAATGTAAGTACACTTTAAATGGACTTGATCTTTAACATTTTGTTATGGTACTGCAAACATAGCACTTAGTCGATGTGGTTTGACTGGGTGAAACAAAAACAAACAAACAAATGTTTGAAAAGATAAACAAGATTCCAATGCTTAAAGTGTTTCTTTGCCTTTTATAAGTCAGCATCTTTGAGGGTCATGCGGGATGAAGTTTGGGGCCCTTCAGAAGGTTTCTGACTAAGTTCCTGTCCTCTGATCTTATACCTTCCCCACCAAAATATCTCATCCAACATGGCAGCCGCAAGCATGCTTCTCACTATGGGCTCCCAGCATCCATGTCATGAAAGAGTTAAGGGCTTTCTAGTTATATTCCTGCTGTAGAGGAGATCTCAAAGGAGAAGAAAGTCACATGGATGAGCTCATGGTCCCTGGGGATGCTCAGAGAATGAATACTTTGTTCTTCAGGTCCTCCCACACAGTGGTATACTGACTGTGGCAGAGTCTTCTGCCATGTGGACACTCTGCAATAAGGATGGAGCGTGACTGCAGGTGGAGCCTGACAGTTGTGAAGAGGAGAGATGAGTGTTGGTATTAATCATCAGAGCCTGGTGCTTCTGTGCCCTCTGCCCACGGCACTCATAAGAGTATGAGTATGAAGATGAGGGAGGTGCGGAGGCAAAGTGATGCCTGCCTTAGTCCTTTGGTCGTCCGATGGAGTTTGTGTTTGGAATTATCCATCTGAGAACAGCCAGAGGTCAGTCCAGCTGTCCTGGTGCAAGTTTTGAGGCTTTGTGGGAACAAGAGTGGAGGGAGAGATGAGGCAACTGCTTCTTGACCTCTGAATTCATTTCTCTGAACTCACAACTCTGGAGAGCTCCATTCTGGAGTCTGGATAAATAATAACATACACAAAGTTAGCCTTGAGCAGTGGGCTTAGAGATTTGTCCTGTGATGGCCCAGAACTTTTAGGTTTTCCATTGAATTAGTAAATTCTACAAAAAACTGCTATGAACAAGTAAGATTAACTGCAAGCCACCCCTTTTACTGCCATGTCTTCATTTTGTGTGTGAACAACTGAGTTTATTAGAGTTTCTTGGCTGAGTATGGGTGGAGAGTTATGGACTGCATTCTTATGCAGTGCTGGGAGGAAGAGGGTGTCTTTGGTCTTATGATTTTGATGTAGCTTATGACTACACATTACATTTCTCACTCATGGTCTTCTTAATAAACAAAAAGGATAGTTTAAAAATGAGGTAGATAACGTGTAAATGGATCAAATGACTGTGTTCAATATAACTTTACTTTATGAGAGCAGAAGATGGGCAAGACTTGGCCCAAACCTGTAGTTTGAAGACCCCTGGAATAACTTCCCAGCCAGCATTTACAGTTTTTATTTTGTCTTTGTGTTTTTAGACAAGTTCTGTTCCTGTCACCCAAGCTGGCTTTGAACTGCCAACCCTCCCAGAACTCATATTTTTAGTGTCTGACTCAAGTTTGTGAAAGTCAAAATGGAAGTAGAGAAGCAGCCATGTTGCCCTAGGAGTTCCCTGTTTTGAGAGCTGTCTTTTCTGGTAAATAGGACAAGGAGGCTGGAGACAGGGGTAAGGGAGTAGCTCCAATCCTCAGCTCCTAGAGGATGCTCTCTGTATAGAGGAAAGCCAGAATGCTGGGTGGGGATGGGCTGATAAGACTCATGTAAGTCATCACACAGATAACTTATGATGTGTGTGAGAGTGGGCTTGACACAGTTAGTAGTGATCTGTATAAGTTTGGGGATGCCTAACTGTGCTTGTGCAGTGTCATAGTGAAGGGCTATTGGTGTGAACTGTGAAAATGTGTGTCAGTGTCACTGCTTAATCAGAACATTTGTGAGTGAACATATGATGGTGACTATAAGAATGAATGTGGTGAGAATGTGTGTGTATGTGTGTGTGTCTGCATGTGTGTGTGTGCCTGTGTGCACGTGTGTGCATGTGCGTGTGTGTGTGTGTGTGTGTGTGAGTGTGCATGTATGCATGTGTGTGTGTGCAGCTGACAGAGAAGGAATTGAATACATCCTAGGACAGTGTGAATCTAATGCTCATATTATTTTCCCTCTATCACTGTCAGCCACATCTCTGAAGTTGTAGCATAACTAGAATTTGTGGGGGTGGGATGGATGGTTTGGGTGATCATCATGAGGAAATGAAGGTTTGAAGTTTTTTTTTTTTTTAAGATTTATTTATTTATATGAGTACACTGTTACTCTCTTCAGAGACACCAGAAGAGGGCATTGGATGTCATTACAGATGGTTGTGAGCCACCATGTGGTTGCTGGGAATTGAACTCAGGACCTCTGGAAGAGCAATCAGTGCTCCTAACTTCTGAGCCATCTCTCCAGCCCGGTTTGAAGTATTTTTATTGCATGTCATTTATCTATCTATCTATCTATCTATCTATCTATCTATCTATCTATCTATCTATCTATCTATCTATCTATTTATTTGGTGTGCATGTGTGTGCAATTATGTATATGCCATGACATGTAGAGGTTATAGGAAACCTTGTGGGAGTCAGTTCTTTCTTTCCACTCTGTGGATTCCAGAAAATGAACTCATGTCATCAAGCTTGACATTTTTTATACACTGAGTCATCTTGTTGGCCCAGTGAAGGTTCTTAAAATTAAAGGAAGCTTGATGTTATCTAAACTTGGATATTAGAGTGGCTACTAACAGATTGTTTGAAAAAAATATTGATTTAACAGTTCCTTGTACAAATTTGCGATAGCTTCAATTTCATGTATTTGGTGTGAGGATTAGAAATAGGAATGTTTAATATTCAGGCATTCAATGACTACTATTATAAAATTAAGAAATATAGGTCATTGGAGGTTATAGATAAACATAGATGAAAGGTGACATTGGGTTTGGTGATCATGACACCGTAGATGATTCTATAGAATGAGATGCAGGGCAGTTTTTGAGTTACAGGCAATAGGTGACTGTGAGGAGGGAGCGAGGAAGGCAGCAGAGGACAAACCTTGCTTTTGTGAAATGGAAAGGAGACGAGACATTGAAACATGTGTTCACAGCTGGATCAGTCACCAGAGAGGGAGAAGGTGAAGTCATTAGTAATGGATTAATGTGGAGGGGTAAAGAGAGAGTTGGGGTCCAGTCCACATACGGAAGGTTCAGCCTTGCAGAGGAGAAAGAGAGAGCAGATGGCTGTGTATGAGTCAACTTGTAGGTACCAAGGGAGGGTAGAGGAGGTGAGGGCTCTAACTCTAGCCTCCTCCTTGAATAAGGAGTCTAATGTTATAATTGTCTGATAAATTGAGGTAGGGTGGTGTAGGACAGACAGGAATGGATTCAATTCTGTTCTGGGGATCCAGTATTCAGCTTACCATTTGGACAACCTGGTGACCTTTGCTCTATTGTTCTCCTATCGGAAATGGGAAGGCTACCATGGTTCCCTAAGCTGTGGTGATTGAGACACAAAGCCCTGAGCACAGCCAGCAATAACTGATCCTTGCTCACTCCACCATCTCTTCTCTATGCATCTGATACAGCAGGATGCAGCTCTCTTCAAGAGAGAGCTACTTAAAATGCACACTTACCCACCATTCCTTAGCCTGTTCCTCAGTTCAGACTCGGAAACTGCAAGAGATCATAGGGAGAAACAAAGGCTCAAGTCAGCGTGCCAAGGCGGGCAGTGGTGGGTAGGGTGGGGACTCATGTTTCAGTGGTAGAAGACACCATCACCACCACCATATCACAGGCAGCTCTCAAGAAACAAGGTTTTGCCAGATTGTAGCTCAATAGTAGAGCATTTGCCTATTGTGCACAATACCCTGGCCTTGATTTCTAACAGCACAGTGCAAAAAAAGAGGGAGGGGGCTGCATTTGCAGGAAGAGAGGCTGGCAATGGTGGAAATAAAGATGTGTAAATAGGATGTCAGTGTCTAGGGAACAAGTCTTATAACGCTTGTATTTACCACCATGCAGTTACCTGGCCTTTATAGATGCCCAAAGTCAAAGGGGATGTCTCAGGGAATAGTGTGTGATGTGCACAAGACTTGCTCCCTTAATGTCTTCTCTGGACTCTCAGTTTCATTTTCAAAAGCTGTTTCAGTGTTCTTCTTCTTGTAACTTCCTCCCACCCCTTAACCCCGGTAATGAGTCTCCAGTGGCTCCTTCTACTTCAGTATACATTCTAAAGCCTTGGAGTCGTAGCAAGCCCTTACTGAGTCCTTTGAGAGGTCTTTGATGGGGCTCATATTCCTCCATTATCACATGTCTTTATTGGCAGGACCTCACTTATTTCTTCAAGATTAAGGTTATGAAGCACTTCTAGAAAGCATTTTCAGAACTCCCCCAAAGCTTTGCAGGTTAGGCCTTTTCTTATACATTGCTTATTTTATGTAAATAGATACTGAACTTGGTTTTTGTCTGTTCTTCAAATACCCATTCCTCGAGCAAAGCTGGTGCCCAGTGTGCCAGTTGAACTGATAGGCAACTCTGTTATGACTTTTCCTTTGAGAAGTAACATTCCAAATTGCTTTTCACAGCTTATAACTATTTAGAACAGTCCACATCTCAGAGTTGTGGACTTCTAGAGTGGGATGGTCTGTCTTAAAAATGATCGACCCCATCTTTCCCTCAGATTTAAATGATTAGGGAAGCCTAGGGCAGGACAGCAACTTACTGTTGTTTGTATAGTAGATAGAATGGCAAGGATTTGTCCACATCTTTTCACCAAGAGACCTGTTATGGGGTTGCCACAATTGCTGACCAGAATGCTTTCTGCTATTCTATCCAGTGAAAAATGTCCTGTTCTCTCCTTCTCAACCCCATTCAGCATTTTGGGAAGAGGGAAGTGACTGTTATATCCTATACTCCAATGTACAAATGACCTGGCCTGGGTATGGCACCTTTTAACTACACAGGAACCAGCCATTCTGTCTTCATTCTGTTGGGCATCCCTGGCCTGGAAGAGCAGCACTTGTGGATCTCTCTCCCCTTCTTCATTTCCTACCTGGTGGCACTCTTTGGAAACATCACTCTCATCCTTGTAATCATTGCAGAACGCAGCCTCCATGAGCCCATGTACCTCTTCCTCTGCATGCTGGCTGCGGCTGACCTCATCTTGTCTACCACCACCGTGCCCAAGGCTCTGGCCATATTTTGGTTTCGTGCGGGAGCGATTTCCCTTGATGGCTGTGTCACTCAAATCTTCTTCATCCATGCTACCTTCATTGCCGAGTCGGGGATTTTGCTGGCCATGGCATTTGACCGCTATGTGGCCATCTGTGACCCACTACACTACAGCACAGTGCTCAGTCATGTGGTAATTGTTAGGATCGGCTTGGCTGTGGTCCTGAGAAGTTTCTGTGTGATCCTCCCAGATGTGTTCCTGGTGAAACGCCTGCCTTTCTGCCGTAGCAATGTGCTGCCACACACCTACTGTGAACACATGGCTGTTGCGAGGTTTGCCTGTGCTGATATTCGCGTCAATGTTTGGTATGGCTTGTCTGTCCTCCTCTCTACTGTAGTGCTCGATGCTCTGCTCATCTTGGTCTCCTACGGTCTCATTCTTCACACAGTCTTCCGCCTCCCTTCCAGAGGAGCCCGGCAAAAGGCTCTGGGCACATGTGGATCCCACCTTGGTGTTATTTCCATGTTTTACCTGCCTGGCATTTTTACCATAATTACCCAGAGGTTTGGGCAGCACGTTCCTCTCCATACCCACATCCTTCTGGCCAATGTCTGCATGCTGGCCCCTCCCATGCTGAATCCCATCATCTATGGGATCAAAACCAGACAGATTCGTGAGCGTGTACTAAGTTCTTTGTCTTCACAGTGGAAACTATGCTGAGTTTGATTAACTAGGTGCATATACACCATACAGAACTTTACATTGTTGTACCTACTTTGCAAAGACTGAAGAGTGAATCAAAACTTCCATGGATAGTGTACAAAGTGACTTGCCTTGCCTTTCAAAGTCACTTTGCCATGTCAGAGAAATATAGTGTTTAGGAAGCATGGACTTTTGGGTCAGGATTGAATCCTGACTTTGTTGATGATGATAGTGGAGGCAGAGTGTCATTCTGTGTGAACGGAGTGGGATGTGGGGTATCCATGCACCTTAGCTGGGAAGCGAACTCTATATGAATATCTTACAGGGGAAAAATCAGGCTTACTGTTATTATTGTTTTTGCAAAGCGATGGGTACATTCCTCTTATTTACTAGTCATTGGCTTTGATATTAGAAATCTTTGTAGACCCAATTAAGAACTGAATTAAACCATTATTCATTGAACATTACAGCTTAATAAATGTTTATTGTCAAAACATCAGTTTAGTTTGAGTCACATATGGAGGCTTGCCATAATCTTCATACTTCTTAATTGTGCTCTGACTGTAGGTCTATCATTAGCTACAGCATGACTGACCTATACACAGGAAGTTTGTTACATATAATGCAAAATAAATTATAGGTACATTTTAAAAATCTTTTTCTTAGTGTCTTCGAAATTTTGATACAATACTTCCTTTCTAATCTCATTTTAAATTTGAGAATTTCTATGTATTTTGATCATATCTACACGCCTCATGTCCCAAATCCATGCTCTTTCCTACCCTACTTTGTATTGTTCCTCCTCCTCCTCCTCTCCACTCCTCCTCTTTAGAAGATTAAGGAACTCCACATAAAACCAGAGACACTGAAACTTATAGAGGAGAAAGTAGGGAAAAGCCTCGAAGATATGGGTACAGGGGAAAAATTCCTGAATAGAACAGCAATGGCTTGTGCTGTAAGATCAAGAATCGATAAATGGGACCTCATAAAATTGCAAAGCTTCTGCAAAGCAAAAGACACCGTCAATAAGACAAAAAGGCCACCAACAGATTGGGAAAGGATCTTTACCTATCCCAAATCGGATAGGGGACTAATATCCAATATATATAAAGAACTCAAGAAGGTGGACTCCAGAAAATCAAATAACCCCATTAAAAAATGGGGCTCAGAGCTGAACAAAGAATTCTCACCTGAGGAATACTGAATGGCAGAGAAGCACCTGAAAAAATGTTCAACATCCTTAATCATCAGGGAAATGCAAATCAAAACAACACTGAGATTCCACTTCACTCCAGTCAGAATGGCTAAGATCAAAAACTCAGGTGACAGCAGATGCTGGCGAGGATGTGGAGAAAGGGGAACACTCCTCCATTGTTGGTGGGATTGCAAGCTTGTATAACCACTCTGGAAATCAGTCTGGCGGTTCCTCAGAAAATTGGACATAGTACTACCGGAGGATCCAGCAATACCTCTCCTGGGCATATATCCAGAAGATGTCCCAACCGGTAAGAAGAACACATGCTCCACTATGTTCATAGCAGCCTTGTTTATAATATCCAGAAGCTGGAAAGAACCCAGATGCCCCTCAACAGAGGAATGGATACAGAAAATGTGGTACATTTACACAATGGAGTACTACTCAGCTATTAAAAAAATGAATTTATGAAATTCCTAGGCAAATGGATGGACCTGGAGGGTATCATCCTGAGTGAAGTAATCCAATCACAAAGGAACTCGCACAATATGTACTCACTGATAAGTGGATATTAGCCCAGAAACTTAGGATACCCAAGATATAAGATACAACTTGCCAAACGCATGAAATCCAAGAAGAACGAAGACCAAAGTGTGGACACTTTACCCTTTCTTAGAAATGGGAACAAAACACCCATGGAAGGAGTTACAGAGACAAAATTTGGAGCTGTGACGAAAGGATGGACCATCTAGTGATTGCCATATGCAGGGATCTATCCCATAATCAGCTCCCAAACACTGACACCATTGCATACACTAGCAAGATTTCGCTGAAAGGACCCAGATATAGCTCTCTCTTGTGAGACTATGCCGGGGCCTAGCAAACACAGAAGTGGATGACCACAGTCAGCTATTGAATGGGTCACACGGCCCCTAATGGAGGAGCTAGAGAAATTACCCAAGGAGCTAAAGGGAACTGCAACCCTATAGGTGGAACAACAATATGAACTAACCAGTACCCGGGAGCTCTTGTCTTTAGCTGCATATGTATCAAAAGATGGCCTAGTCGGCCATCACTGCAAAGAGAGGCCCATTGGACTTGCAAACTTTATATGCCCCAGTACAGGGGAACACCAGGACCAAAAAGGGGGAGTGGGTGGGTAGGGGATTGGGGGGGTGGGTATGGGGGACCTTTGGGATAGCATTGAAAATGTAAACGAGGAAAATACCTAAAAAAAAAAAAAAAAAAAAGAAGTAACCCACCAGGCACTGTTTATGCTGCCTATACACTCCTGAAGATGGGGCTTTCACTGGGGGAGGGCCCATACCCTGAAAGCAAGCTGACTCTCCTTCTCCCAGCAACTGCCCAAAGCTCTTTAGCCAGGGGAGGGACTCTGTGCCCATCTCTCTCTCTGCTGCAATTTTGTCCGGCCTGAGCCAGTACAGATGTTTCTTTAATTCTTTGTGTTTGTTAATTTGAAAGGTGGCGGTAGAATGAAAGAAGCTCAGGAAAATCAACAGGCTTTATTTGATCTTAAAAGACATATTATTCAGAATTGGAACCAATACTTGGAGATCTTTCTCAAGGTAACTTTTATGTAACAAAGACACTTGTATCCAGACCATTTGTTATTGGCTATGGGGGAAAGCTGAGATAGTATGAAACCTCCCAATTCCATTCAGTGGAGAATAAGGGGTTTATTAACTATGTAACATAAATCTCCAGGTAGTATTTTTGAAGCTTTCAAAATATTTGTATACTAGTTCAGCTACTAATTTCACTTTCTTCAAGGCAATGGAATCAGAAACCAACATATCCACAAAATGACAGCAGGCAGTGTCTGAGCACAGCTGTTGTAGCCTTGTGAGAGTCAACAGCAGGGGTTCACTGACCAGACCCAGCACAGCACCCAGACTTTGGCTATCACTGGGGATACTGAGCATACTGTCAGTGTAACATTCAGCTCTTGTCTGAACCACTTTCACTACTTTATCCTGGCTTTCATTTGTTCCCATAGAAGATATTCTTGACCTGGGTTTACAGAAGAAGTGCATAGAGCATTCCAGGGAGGGAAAACAAACAAACAACGAACAATAAAACCCTAAAATCCCCCAGTAACAACAAAACAACAAACCAAACCAGAAGATGTATAATGTTAAGACATATGTATGCATATATATATATATATATATATATATATATATATATTTTACCAATAATAACTGAACAGGATAGTTCAAGCACAATTTCTAGGAAGTCCTTCTGCAAGCCACAAAAGATATAGGAGTAGACAGGTATCTAGCCAAAGGTAACAACCAAGGACAGAGAAAACAAAGGAAGTCACATAAAGGCAGAAATGTTTGTTTGTCTTTTAGATGAGTTTGGGTCCAATGTGAGGAGTCTGTTTCATTGAGGAATCATTGCGGAATCTATGTCAGGTATATTGATGGTGAAGGTCATTTGACATTGACTTTCAGTTATGTCCAGCTGATACCTTCATCCTGGGACCCTGACTCCTTTAAAGAGATGAGGGTTTAGGGTAGTTCCAACTAGATGGGTCAAAATGACCAAGTGCATGGCTGAAGAACACCAACAGGAAGTGAGCAGCAGTATCCAGAAATGGTCCCCAGGAGTCACTGGATCTTGATCAGGACAGGGAGGAGGTAAGTGTCCGGGAAGTACCGTCAGTAGGCACTGGCTCCTGACCATCACATCTTTAGTGGACAGAGCTTTAGAGGCGCTGCATTTCCCCCACTATAATTGAAACCAACATTGAAGAAAGGTCGCAGAGGTCCAGCAAAAACACACTCCGAGAAGGTGTAAATGAGGGAGCCATGGTCAGTTATGTTGTAGAAGGAGACAACGCCAGCCTCATAGTCCACAAAGATCCCAATTTGGCATGGAGGTACTTGAATGTGGAGGGTGGTCTGAGGACTGGTACCAGCCTCATAGCTGTCTTGCCATAACCAAATGGTCCAGAAGCCATTCTCGGGACTGAGTGAAAACTGCCCTTTCCTCTGAACAGAATCTCTGCAAACCCCCAGATCCCAGGCCTCCTTTTGAGTCACATCTACCTCCCAGTACATCTTCCCAGAGGAGAATCTCTGGGCACCTAGCACCATGGGGTAATTACTAAACCTCTCCTCATTGTCAGACACGTTCTGATGGGTGTCTCCCATCCTCACTTGTCTCCGATCCTTTGAGATGATGAGCCATGAGTTGGCGGTGTTGCGATCCAGAGTAATATGAACTGCAGAAAGAAGATCATAAGTAAGACTGGATGCATGAGGCCAGCTGCTCTTTGCCTAGAGTGAGGAGATCCATTTAAACTCAAAGGTGAGGGGTGACCCTGAATCTCATCATGTGAGGAAATGACCCACAGTTACTCTTGCCCTTCCTCTGACATGTGAGGAAACTTCATCTATGTCTTCTGCTCCACCTGTACCACTTGCCACCTCTTCCACACATTACCACCCTGGGTTCCTCATGACTGTCCACTCCACACTCTCATTATCCCTTTCTGTCTAGCCCACAATTCCTAGATGTCGCCTTACCCCAACATGTCCTCAGCATCTTCTTCCGCCCTGGCACAGGGCATGTGCTTGTTAGGTCTGGGGCGTCAATATCTAACGTGTCCAGGTTCCAGGATCCACTCCTAGGGAAAGAGTTTGAGAATCTTACTTCCTGCTCCTATCTTCTACCTTAGGCCCCAGTGCTCTCCTTCATGGACGGCTCAATAATTAAACTCAATACCAATATACAAATACACATGCATTCAATGTCCACAGGAAAGGAAAAAAAAGTTCCTATCTAGGAGTTCCAAGTTCTAGGAATCTCAAATAAATCTCCATCTCTTTCCAGAGCCCAAAGTCATGGCCTTGTGGATTTTATTTAATTTTACAGCAAACCATCTAACAGGTGGAATGACTTCTGTGAAGAACTTGGAGGACTCTTGGCCATGCTGTCGGTTTTACTCATTACTTATGAATGTCTTTCCGTAGGAGAGTTCTAGCAGACTCAGATTACCACTTTCTGGTGGGAGACTTTTAATGTACAAAGATGATTGATATTCATCGGGCAATTCATCATTTGATATGTTCATTAGCCATTTGAAAGCAGAGAACGTCTTAGAGTGGACCAGGTTTCTATGCACACATGCTTCCTGGTCCCTTTCCTTACCTTTCCAGGATGATCCTCACCTCCTGAGGAGAGAAGAGACAGACAGTCAACTCTGGAGTTTCTGACTGACCACTGAGATGCCATTCCTGGGGCCATGTGACATCGCCCTTGGGTAAGGCCCCAAAGATAACTCTGACAAACCGTTACCAGAAATGGCATGTGATGGCTCACAGAATATCTAGGAAGCCAACGTGGTTATGGCCTTTAGCCATGACCAGGGATTTAAAGACTGACAGAGAAAGAGACTTACAAGGGCTGGGTTCTTGGAGGAGCGGGGCTGGCCATGGAGCCAGTAGAAGAGGAAGATAAACAACAGAACCCGACTGAAGCCGGGAGGTAGCTTCAGGCAGAGAATGGCTTAGGTAGATGTCCAGAGAGGTTCCCTGCTATTTTTGGGCTTGAACTGTTTGTGGAGGAATGGCTAGTTGGTTAAAAGCTTTGTCCTGTGCTGTGGCTAATCCTCTTCACTATTTAGAGTGAGTTCAAGTGAGACTATTCATTCTCAGGCAGTGACAGCCATAACATTTGAACTGGCAGCCTCCTAGGCTCCTTAAAAAGGCACCAGGAAGCTCAGTTCAGTGACAGGCAAGAGGAAGCCTGCCAAGTCAAACCAATACAATCAGTTTTTCTATACAAAGCAGAAAGAAATGTCTGTATGCATCTGACTGAGACAGTGACACAGGTATGAGAAAAGAAACCTAGAGTGTCCCAACACCAGGCTAATATACCAAGGGTGGATGCAATGGATGCAACTTTAGAGTATGAACTGACTCTAAAACACAATCTGTCATCTTAATTTCTGCCTCTTACTACTTAGATAAACTGATGTAAGTTAACGGGAATCTCCCACTAATTCCATTAACATTTTCTCTTCCATGGAGTGAGATTGCAGCGGTACTAACCTGAGCCTGGCAGGCCACTAGTGTGCCCTTTAGGAACCTGAGCTATCATCATTATGGGAAAAATTAGAAAAAAGAATAGTAGTACGAATACATGATTATTTTAGTTCCTATGCTTCGGAAAAAAATTATTTTAAGTTTATTTTGGGAAAAGAGTGAGACTACCTGCAGAACGAGAGCACATTAAAGATAATGTAGGTAGTTTACAGAAACACAACAAGCACATTTTTTAAGAGCCGTTCCATATAGCGCAGGCTTTTCCCAAGGTACTCCTTGTGCCTGCGCAGGGGTCGCACCTGCAGTAGCTCCAGCTCTGAACCACGAATCCTCCTCTCCAGCTCTGAGATCAGCTCCTGCAGGGCCTGGTTCTTCTCAGCCAGCTCAGCCTCCTTCTTCCCCAGGAGTCTCAGGTACTCCCTTTGATCCTTCTCCAGCCTCTGCAGCTGCCTCTGCTCCTCCTGAGCCAGCAAGCTATTCTGAAGTGCGAACTCTGCGTGAATCCTCGACTTCTGGGTGTCAATGTTCCTCTGTGGTGGCAAGGGGAAGACAAGAGGTTTTCTTTTTTCTTTTTATTAGATATTTTCTTAATTTACTTTTCAATTGTTATCCCCCCTTTCTGGTTTCCCCTCCAAAAACCCCTCATCCTATCCCCCCTCCCCCTGATCACCAACCCACCCACTCCTGCTTCCTGACCCTGTCATTCCCCTAGATCGGGGCATAGTGCCTTCACAGGACCAAGGGCCTCTCCTCTCATTGATATCCAACAAGGCCATCCTCTGCTACATATGCTGCTGGAGCCATGGGTACTTTTTGGTTGGTGGTTTAGTCCCTGGGAGCTCTGGGTGTATTGGTTTGTTCATATTGTTGTTCTTCCTATGGGGCTGCAAACCCCTTCAACTCCTTGGGTACTTTCTCTAGCTCCTTCATTGGGGACCATCAAGAGTTTTCCCATAAAAATTTCCTAAGCTTGGGTGGTGTCTGTCCCCTAGACCCCCCCCCCCCCCACCTACGCATGCTTCCGGCACCAGATATTTTCTCAACCTTTCTTCCAAAAGCTACTAACGCCCATGTGAGTTCCTCTGTCTTACTATCTCAGCAAGTTGTAGAGCATAAGACCTGTTCCCATACCCATTGATACCCTGGGTGGAAAGCAGTGGTCCCAGGAAAACAGTCTTTGCCATCTTGGGAGGGTCAAGTTTTTGCTACTCATTTGGGGTCTGTGATTGGCTGTGAGCCTCTCATTCCTACCCAGTTTCAGATGCATTTCATTTTCTACCAGCAAATTCTCACTGTGACAGGCTTTAGGTCCCTAGCAGGCTTTGGACTAATAACTTGCTCACCATCAAGCAGCCACCAGGTCAGGTGGACTTCCTATCACAGACCCAAGAAACTAATGTTGACTATGCTGTTCCCTGAGACAGGGTCAGAAGGAATGACGAAACCTTAAACTTTCTCCAGAAATTCTTGATATTTGTGCCAGATTGGGGAAAATCCCATCTGATTTTAAGCTTCCTTCTTTCCTCTTCCCTCCCTCCCTTCTGCCTCCCTTCATCCCTGACTCTCTTCTATCCCTCCCTCCTTCCTTTCCTTCTCTCTTTCCTTCTCCTCTCTTCCTTCCTTTCTTTCAATTCCTCTCTATCTGGAGTCACAGTGTGTGGATGGGTCTTGGAGAGTGACCTATATAATAACTCTACCGCCCCTTGGATAGGCACAGTCATGGTTAAGGCTTGCTTGAGGTCAAGACCTGGGACACAGCCCAGCCTACAGCTCTTGCCTTCCAGTCTGTTCTTTGCATCGTGAGATCCATTTCCATCTTCTCGGCCAACTCTTTCCCCTTTCTCAGTTTTTCTAAAGCCACGTGGATCTTCTCCTGTAGAAAAAGATGGCAGGTTAGTCCCCAGGTTGGAGGAGGCAGATGGAAAGACTATGGAAGAAATCTAGTATGTCTTAACAAAAACAGAGTTACACCAATGGGTAACGGGATCTGGGCCACTGCATTTCTAATGTACCCGGGAGCCACGAGGAAGCACGATGCATGACTCCTTTCCCATGGCTTTGCCTCTGCTGCTGAGAAATAAAGTTGTATTCCATACACAAGCTCCTCTCAATGAAGGGAGAAATTATCCCTTCATCCCCCAACTTCTCAGCCACCATTCTGGGGGACAAAGTGGCTATGTTCTTTAGTCTGTGCTAAGGCCTTACCTGGTATACCTTAGCAGCCTCTTCAATAGGGACCCTGGTGTGGTCCCGGTGTTTCCCAGACTGGGCACACACCCAGCAAAGGGCCTGCCCATCTTCCTCACAGAATAGGTGAAGCTTCTCTCCATGCTTCATGCAGTGCGTTTCCTGGGTACTCTTCTTGGTATTCTGGGCTATCTGTTTAAGGTTTTCCACCATGTTGGCTATATGTCTATTGGGCCTGAGGTTTCGGAGCAGAAACTGTTGCCGGCACTCGGGACATGAACTGCCCCCATTCTTCCCAACTTCAAAAATGCATTCCTTGCAAAAGCAATGGCCACATTCGATACTCATAGGCTCCACCATGGGATCCAGGCAGATAGAACAGGTGACCTCCTCCCACATCTTTTCCAGAGACATTTTTGAGGTTGTAGAGGGTGATATCTGCCGTGGAATCTTGAGAGATGCAGAGGGGCGAAGAGATAAAAATGAGAGTTTGTAGGACAAAAGCAAAAGCAAGGCAAACCCCAAACTCCCCCAAATAATGCCAAGGTGGACAAGCGATGACACAGGAGGGAAAGGCAGAAGGCAAAAGCACCAACCTGAATGACAGGAGCCTCTCCTCCGGCCTCACCCACTGAGCAAGCCAGGCAGAAGGGGAAACCGAGTTTCTAGAAGAGACAGAGAAAACTGGTGGGGGTAACGCTGCTAACAGCTCCACCGTCACCACACCCATCCCTGCTTAACCCTCACTGTCTAGGCGTCTCCCATTTCCTTTCTGTCATCTTATGCCTCTACTGCCCAGAGACGTCAGTCATGGCAGTAACGACCATTTACCATATCACCACAGACCCTCCATATTCCAACCAGAGTTAGCTCATACTAGTCTTCATTAATCTTGGCAGAAACCACAGGGGTCAGGCATTAGGAGTCAAGGTTTATGCAGCTATACATCATAGTAGACATTTTGTCAAATATGACAGGCTGCACATATGGTGGTTGTGCAATAGGCAACACAATGCAGCCTAGGTGTGTCATTAGCGACCCCACTCAGGTTCATGTAAGATGTCATTCATTATCCGGAGTACATTGTCTAAGAGTATATGGCCCAGTTATAAGAGTTGCATGTGTGTATATGCATGTTTTTATATATGTATGTACACATATATTGATGTTTTTATATGCAAACTATACTTGTGCACAAATGCATCAATGTAGGCGTGCCCATATGTTCCCCTCTATAAATGTCTATGTACATAACATGCAGGTGTGCTCACCGGTGAACATTTTTGGGGAGCACTCCCTGGGCTCTTCTCTAAGCTGCTCCAAACCTAGTCTCAACTTCCTTTAGGGTGTGGAGTATCTTAAATCCACAGAAATTTCTACATGGATAGCACTCTCCTCAAGCAGGGATCTTCAAGGGGTAAGGGTTTCCCTGAGCTCCCCTCTGGCCTAGGTCACCACCCTGCTTCTCCTGCCCTTGCTAGGACTGTCGTCTCAGCTAGTCCAGGGCACTAGGAAAGTCACTTTCAGAGCCCAGCTTCCACAGGCCAGCATGGGCAGCTCTGCAGGGCTAGGACAAGACAACTCTGATGAAAAGAAGCAGCAGGTGGGTTCGCAAATTCCCGAGTGTGGGGTGCTGATGGGAAGAGGCTCCTTGAATCTGGTGTGGGGATAAAGAGCCCACCTAGGCCGGCCAGGGGTCCCAGTCTCACTCACCTAACCAGGGTCCTCAGCTTTAGTTATGTGCTCCCAGCTTCGCTTTTGCAAGCCTGCAGTCCAAATTTCACTTTCAGTTTCCTCTCAGAGGCAGGTCTAGCAGGAAGAGGGAGGAGCAAGGGGAGGAGTGAGGAGTTGAGTGGCAAGAGGAGGTTAGAGGCAGAGAAGGCGGAGGCTGGGCGGAGACTGGGCAGAGACAGGGCAGAGAGTGGGAGGAGAGAGGTCAGAGGTGCAAGAAACTGACTCCTGGCCACAGGCAGGGAAAAAACTCAGTACCTGTCCTCCTGGGTCTCTCTAAGGCCCCCTTGTCCCCTTTAACAGAATGTAATCTACAGGATATCGATCTTTGACACTGGTCTTTTCTTCTTACCTGGGAGCTTCTGAGAGAAGAGGTCTGAATGGGAGAGGGAGGAGTCACCATCTGTTTCCTACAGGGATGGATAGCTTCCCCCAAGACTGATCCCGCCACCGTCACTGTTTTTTATTAGTATATATTAATTGTACAGAGTACTTGAAGTATACCCATTTCCCACCACTCTGTTGTGTGATTTTGCTCTTTTCAAATAGTTTGGGGCTAGAAATTTATTCTTTATGATGTCAAGGTATGTGTTGTACCAGTGAAGGGAGTTAAGACTTATGGACAATTGATATTGTATTATAACTTGCGCTAAAAACAGCAGTGGAATTTTCCTCGCTATTTATTATATTTAGGAAACAAAACCATTCTGTGATTTGAAATTTCTAGTCCTGTTTAAGAGATCTCTCTTAGTGAAAGGCCGCCAGGCAACATCTACTGTCTAGATTGTGCTGTTGTACTGGGGCTTGGTTCCTGGAGCACAACAGTCCTAGAAAGCAGAATGAAAAAGAGTCAAGCATCCGAAAGGACGAAGACATCTATAAACATCAGAAAACGACTCTGCTTCTACCACGGAAGGTCTGCTGCTATTTCCTGCAGGCAAAGAACTTGGGTCCCAAAATAAGGCAGAGGGTAGAGTCAATGTCTATTTTGCTATTCACCACCAGAGGATGCTCTGTTTCAGTTTACACACTGGATAGAGAGATTAATGCACACCCTAGGGGTGTGCTGATATATACTCTATAATGTGCACACAGGACTACTAACATATTGTACTCAGAGCTGCCTCAGCTCCCACCTTGGTAATTGTTTGAAGACCCCACCTACTGAAGACCCAAACTCCCTTCACTCACAGATAGTACTTTGATATTTCAAACTTCCCTCTCCCTGACAAAATGACCCAAGTCTTTATTTGGGAAGAATTAATGCTATTGATATTATTGTCTAGCACATTATTAGTGTGTTGGTGAAGTGAGATGTTTATACTTTGGGTTTTAATCATATTCTCTACTAACTTGAGTGTGTATTGGCAACCCAAGTTGTCCCTGGTGATATGCAAGTACATTTTGTCCAGGACAGGAAAAGCTTCTTCTACTTATTTCTAATTTAGTGACTTAAGAAGCCCCCAAAAATATGGAAGCAGAAGGAGGACCAGTTGGAAACAAGAAAGGACCAACGGGTGTGGGAGAGGGACAAGAAAGGATGACGGGTGTGGTGGCGCACGCCTTTAATCCCAGCACTCCGGAGGCAGAGGCAGGCGGATTTCTGAGTTCGAGGCTAGCCTGGTCTACAAAGTGAGTTCCAGGACAGCCAGGGCTATACAGAGAAACCCTGTCTCGAAAAACCAAGAAAAACCAAACCAAACCAAAAAGGATGACGGAGGGCTGACCACTTGCTGGTTTTAACAATGTATCAGAATTATAGCCCTTTACTCTCATGGTTAAAGCCTTTGTTGATCCCTATAATAAAATATCACAGATCGAGTAATTCATTAAAAAAAACATACCTTTCTTTTTTATAGTTGTGGAGGATGGGAAGTAAGGCAGCAGCAGACTGGTCTTTCCAGACTTGCTCTTTTCCTCAAAGACAAGGCCTTCTCTTTGTATCCTTTCTTTTTCTTTCTTTCTTTTTTAAAAATAAGGATCCTAATCCATAGCTTCACTTCTTGTTACTGTCATATCATCATCACCATCGTCGTCATCATTATCTCGATCTATTAATTTCACTAAGACACAGACATAGATGAGATTTTCAATTTGGTGCCACACCTCCACTCTCAACAAGTCATGGCCCAGTTTTACTGACCACCTGTTCTGATGATGCACACTCAAGATGATGGTTTCCATAACCTCATTACTAGGAATTATATATAAAACAGTTACTGGTTACAGGTAATGCTTTGGAAAGAGCTTAATGGAGCAAAGTTAAAAATGGTGATGCTTGGTAGATACAATGTAGGAGAGAAAACAGATATGCTGGAATATTACTTATTTTGTTAGAAAAATTTGATTTATTTAACATAAATAATATTTAATGTAAATAATGTAAAAAATTCACCAGAAAACTGCTCAGATTTTTCTTAGAAACAGTAAAAAACAGGCTAAAAGCAATATAATATATGATGATATAGCATATTACATGATTTATTATATATGTTATTTATGGCAGCACTTCTACTTCCTCCAGGAGCCACCTACTTCCTCCTTTCACTTCCCACAGGAAGTGAAGGGAAACTCAAATCTTTTTAAAAAATTTCTTATTTTATGTTTATTACTGCTATTTAGTCACAGAAAAGATGAACACTTTACAAGAAATGTCCTTTATCATATGCCATATAGGTATAATTTTATGTGAAGAGGAACTATGAGAGAACAGGCTATCTTTACAAGGAAATAAAGAAACAGCAATAAAAGAATTCTTCCATATAAAGATTTTAAACCAAATTATTCATTTCAGAATACAAAACCTTCATTGTCGGAAGGAAAGAGAAAAACAGCAAAGAAAACAGTAAGACAGAAGACCAAGAATAAAGAACTCTTCTCTAGAGATGCACTGCATATGTAGTATATACGTATGGTCTGAGTTATCACAAAAGTACTCACGGATTATAGTCAATTCTCATATAGTTAGAAACAGCACTTTCCAAGCAAGTGCAATTGGCCCAGCACTTTCTCAGTCTCCAGTTACATGACGAGTTAAAGTTGTGTAGCAGTCACTGCTGACGAGCACTATCAAGACAAACGCTGGACAAGATATAATTTTTCTCCTTGTTCATTGTAAAGATCGGTGCCTGTTTGTAATGTTCTACAAGTTCCTCCATGGTGCTGAATTTCTGCTGCCCAATGCAGTAAACAGTCTCTTTCAGCTGGACTTTAAAATGTTTGTTTTCCCCTTGTGTTTTTAGTGATCCTGAGAAATCATTTGGCGAAGACTCACTGTCACAAATGAGGATGTCTCCTTCATGCCCTCTTTCATTTAATACCATCTCTGCCTGATGCCTGGTGACTTTGCCATAATACCAAGGATTGCCAGCAGACTTCCAAGAGAGTGAAGGCCTAATGTCATCACATTGTGGAGGCGATGGTTCCAAACCTGAGGTTAATGGATTATTCTGAACAATGGTAACATAGTTTTTTGGCATCAGGCCAACCATGCCATTGATTTTCCTGCATTTCCACCACTCTGGGTCATTTTCCGGCTTTTCAATAACATCCATTACATCGCCGTTCTCAAAACTGAGTTCTTCATCATTGGATGAGCTAAATGGGTAAAGAGCCTGTACAGCATTCAATACTTGACCCATATTTAGGTTATTGACAACTGCTGCTAATTTCTCTGAAAGAGAACCTACATGATCACCCAAAGGACTGTCACCTTCTTCAGTTACATAGTTTGAAGGAAACCATCCAGTTTGTTTGTTGTAGTTGCCATGCCATCATCCATCACTGCATTTCACCATTACGACCACCTTGGTCCCTTTTATCAATGCAATTCATCCTCTCTCTCAGCCATGTAGTTAAATTTCACAAAAGCAGGCATGTTAAGGTCATAGAGACATTCTCCTGGATCAACAAAGCTATCATCAGCAGGAGATGCAGTATCTAGAACACCGGGTTTTCTTTTCACTTCCCCAATGCTGAAAAAAATCTTTAAAGTTATTTAACCAATTCATTTTGAGTAAAAATTCTGTGTTCTCTTTTCAAAGTTTGTTGACACAGCTCCGGGATCATTTTCTGTGAGCTTCCTGGTGTGTTCTGTAACACTGAAACTTCCCACACCCAATCCCTGTGACTTAAGGTGTCCTTCAGGTTTTTAACAATAGATGCTTTCTGAGCACTAATTTCTCTTTCCACATAGTTAGAAGGGACAAAACCGGTTTTATTCATGGAATTTCCAACTCATCACCAGGATTTAGAGTCACCCAGGAGCCATAATCTCTCATTCTTCTTGATATCCAGCTCTTGTTCCTGCTGTGCCACATAATCAAATTTGGCCACCACCACCACCACTACCACCACCACCACCACCACCACCACCACCACCACCACCACCACCACGTCTTCAGCCATCTTTCTGCAGTGTCAGCACTGAGGACTGTACCAGGATGCCACTGCACAGCTCTCAGAGAGGGGTGGAGTGTGCGCAACTTGGGGGCGGGCAGACCATTGCCAATCATTTTTTTTTTCAGGAGAAAGTCTTTATTTTTCTATCAGCATGCAGAATGACTTTAGCTAATGCTTAAGAGACCCCACCCCCAAGAAGTATTTAATTGCTTATATAGGGTAGGGAATATTGGCATAATCCTTTTTGAAAAATATTTTTTTCAATTTAAAAAATTTTTTAGTGGTTATTGTATTTATTGACATTTCAAATGTTGTCCCCTTTCCAGTTTCCCCTCCACAACCCCTTATCCCCTCCCCCTGCCACTATGAGGGGGCTCCCCCACCTGCCCACCCACCCCTGCCTCAGCGCAGTAGCATTTCCCTACACTAGGTCATCAAGCCTCCATAGGACCAAGGGACCAGCCAAATCTCAAGACTCCGTAATGGATCAAAATGACATAAGCAAGAGTCCAAGGAGTCTGAGATTATCTTCAGTTGTCAACCGGCTGGCTTGAGGTAGACCTGGAGAGCTGGTGAAGCACCTCTTTTTTTGAATTAGTTTGATAAAGTCTAAAATACAAAGCGTATTAAAAGTCCTCTACAACCATGGAGTAGGGGGAGGTTAATGTGATATGCTGTTACAGAGGAGGCTTGACAGGCCACCAAAGACAGCGCTTAACTTCTTGTGGGTAATTCAAAGGTGTGTGTGTGTATAAAGTTTATAAGTCCTTTCCTAAGAGCTTCATACATTCTAATTTATTTAAGTTTTAAAAGCCTCAGTGGTTTTTAGTTTTTTCTTTAAGCTCATGAATTTGGCTGGAAAAACTTTGAGGGAATAGGGAAGAATTGAAGGAAAGGGAATGGGGTATGTAGTTGATCAAACATAGTATATGCATGTAGGAAATTCTCAAACAATAAACAAGAAAAAAATCACACAAAGTTTGCATTTTAAAAGAAAGTGTGGAAAGTCATTTTATAAAGTAAAGATCTCTGAAAGAAACAAGATTATTGAGTGTTGAGAAAAAACCCAAGATTTATTTTATTTGTGGTGTGTATACATGCCTGCGTGTTTGCGTGGGCAAGTACCCATGGAAACCAGAAGAGGATGTTGGATGCCTCGAAGCTGAAGTTATTAGGCAGTTGTGCTGCCAGATGTGAGTGCTGAGAACAAAACTCTGGTCCTCTGGAAGAACACTGTCTCCTAGTCCCATACATCCCAATTTAATCATAGTAATTAACGTTCCTATGAATAATTATGATCCAAGCATCACCTATAAGATACAAATAAAGACCAAACATCACGGAAGTCACCTTGTTTTAATCACATATTTGATGACAGATCTAGAAATAAATATCCTTGAAGTTTTCCACTACCTCATGCTTGGCAGACAATCTCCAAGGGCATTACGGAGAGAAAGTTTGCTTCATGATGTACATTCACTTTCAAACACTGTCATTTCCTAAGCAGCACCTTGGGGTTAAGTGGAGAACCCCTTTTCCTCCTCTCTTGCAACTTTCCCAGGGCTAAAGCACTGATGTTTGTTTCTGGCTACTCTGTTTCCTTTTTGGCAGAATTCAGCAAGACTCTGTGCCGATGCTTTCTGTGTGTAGGCGTTCTTCAACGTCCCTTCGCCAGAAGGACAGAGTGTGCCTCAGTCTTTAGTTATCCGCTTGCTTCGATCTGTCACTGTAATTCATGGGGTTGGGTCTTCTGGAAAAATAGCAACTCCATATGAGGTATCTGAGCATCCTCCTGCAAGAAATCAGCAGGTACGGAAGCATTTGCCCGATACTTCCCACCAAGTCTCAGAGCTGCCTGACCAAGAGCTCAGGGACCCCAGCGAGGCCAGCTGCGTAAATCTCTTGGCTTTGCATCTGGTTCCCAGCAGACCTGTTATGTCTCTACTTCTAACAGGAAGATTATAAAGTGCTGGACTTCATGGGCAGAACAAGAGATGCTTCTTACGAACACAGGAACAGATGAGAGGAGACACAGGCTCTGGAGCTGTGGTGAGTGAACCGATGAGGTGTTATGTCTGGACTGAGGGCAGTGGGTACCAGGGCCTTGCTCCATCTGCCTGCATCATCATTTCTGATGCTGAGCAGAACGAAATCCATCTAGGGCAGCCACCTTCCCTCTGAGTCAGTCAGCCTGAGACATGATAGTGACTGAATGGAAGGCCTTTCCCAATCTTTCCTTTTATAACATATGGGGTTCAGTTCCATGAGGCCTTCTTTAAATCTGACTTTGTTAGGTGATTGGAACCAAGGACCATCATGAAAAGATGAGGGACTCGGGATGAAGGGAAACCATGTTCTTCAATTTTCAACTACCTGCTTAAATCTGGGAAAAGCTATAGGTGTGTGGGTGGTTCCTCAGGACTCCCTGCAGTGACTGCTTCAGGACCAGTCAGAATCTGATAGGTGTTCTTCAGCCTGTTGTGGGGCAAAGATAGTGACAACATAGAATCTGCCTCAGTCTTAGGTTCAGCTACTTGACTAAACTTCCATTTAAATGTCAATTTCTGACAAGTCTGAGCAGGGCATCTGACAGGCCTTTTTCAACTAAGCTAATTCTGTCTGAGGAGGCTGTCAGCCATGTGATGACTGGTCACATTAACACTTACGTTTTGTGTATGAGTGTTTTGCTTGCCTGTGTGTATGTACACTGAATGTACTCTCAAAAGGTTGTGATCAGTCATGTGGATTGGGTAATGAGTGTTCTTAATCACTCAGCCAATTCTTCAGCCCCTCGAGTGTGCACTTAGAATCCTATGTTGCCTGCCTAGAATGTAATATATGTTATATACTAACATGTTCCAACCTCTGACACGCCACTGTGAAATGTATGCTTTTAATAGAAAGTACATATCATCCATATTACCAAAGACACTCAAGGAAGTGAAAGGGAGATGACATTTGCAGAGAGCTCAGATGTCCTTAGATTTATCTGTGTTAATACAGGAGGGAAGAGCCCAGTGCGCTGACTGTGAGATAGTTATAGCTGCTTATGAATTACACAAGAGGCTTTTGTGTCAGTCTGTCTCTCTTTCCACTCTCCATCTCTACTTCCTTCCTTTCTTATTTCCTTCTTTCCTCTCTATAATTTATGTGTCTGTATCTATAACACCTTAATATTAGATACATTCTGGACCTATTCTATTCTAGACTTTAACCTCACGAGTTAAATATAAAATTTTAGTTGTTTTAGCAAAGACAACACCTATATGGTGAGAATTTGAAGGTCAACTGTTTAAAACATTTAAAGAGACTTCATATAAGTCAGAATAAAAAATATAGAAGGGTCTGATTTATTTAAAAACTAGATTTTTCCTATATAGATCATGAGTTAATAAACAAATGCAGTTTCCATCCTTTCACTGGCCCGCATTGCACCTCCACTGACAGCATCAGATCTGAGTCTGTAATCAGTTCTCAGCCACAGACAATGAGGGTCCCAGCCTGAAGGGGTGTAGGGGAGGAGATGTAGAGCGGGTCACCTCCTCACCCTCTCTACCACTTAGTAAAAGCTCAGCCAGCCCAGAAGCAGAGGAGGTGGAAGAGTGTTGTTCTTTCCAGACCCTGCATGCTGTCTGTGACTCCCTTGTCACAGGTACCTGGCAGAGACAGTTTATGCCAAGCTTATCTCTGAACAGTGTACGTTTTGTCTTAATGTTAGCTAAGACTCATCAATATCATGACTTGAGGAAAACTGGATTCTTGGCTCATCCCAGACTCTGCTAGGCTTAGGATTCAGTGTTACAGCCTATTTTTTTCTGTGTCTTCCTTTTGGCCCTAGGACCCAGCTGGCAAAGCCAGAGGCTTAAATCCTCACATTCCCTTGAGAGTGTTGGTGAGTGATGCTTGGTTGCCATAGAAACCTTCTTGGGGTCTCCAACTTTCTTTAAGCTGGGCCATTTCTTTTCAAAAACTTATAGTTAAGCTACTGGGGATAGACTGCTTCTTTTTTAAGACTTCTTTGATTAACAAAATAAAATAGACTTTAGGCTATTCATGATCTTCTCGACCCTGGATAAGTAAAATGGTAGAAGGGCAGAGAATATAATTTATTTTTTCCCGTCTCCAGAATTGACTCTGTCATTGGTTTTCTACCTATCTACCCAGCCTTCTATCCATATATCATTATCTGTTTTATTTATTCCTCTAGGAACATGGCTGCTTTGGCAAGGGATCTGGGGAGCTGCTCATATTTATGTATAGTGCATGAATATTTCCATGAATGGTTTGACTTGCGGGACAGAGCATCTTAGGCAGAGCACACAGGCATGCACTCAGTGGGGAGACTGTAGGATTCAGACAGGCAAAATGGTGCCTGCTATATGAGCCCTTCTTTATTCTCTTTACTCTGACACTTCTCCAACAAGATGTGCTAGAGACAGAGAGAGAGAGAGAGAAAGGGAACGAGAACCAAGGGCAAAAGAGAGAATGATGGGAGTTTTTACACTGTCTAAGGGTTTATATGTCTGGGTTTTCATTACTTAAGAGTGTTCTCAAACTTTCTTTCTTATTAAAAAGAAGCTTTTAAAGGCTCATCTTCATTGAAATTTAGTGTAACCTAAAATATGGCATTGATGGAAATTCAAAGCAAAACGAATAACCTGATGTTTACAAAGCAATTTATTGAATTTTATTATAGCATATGGTTTTTAATAACAAAATAAAATATCATAAGATAAAACGAAAACCATCACCTTGAAGTTGGACAAGGCAAACCAACAGAAGGAAAAAGGCTACAAGAGCAGGCACAAAAGTCAGAGACCCACTTGTTCACACATTCAGGAGTCTCATAAAGTCCTAGAGTGAAAGGGACCAGGCGCAGACTGTGCAGGCCCCGTGCTTGCTGCTAAAGTCTGGGGGTTCATATGAGCTTTTCTCAGTTGATTTAGATGGCCTTGTTTTCCTAGTGTCCTCCATGCCCTTTGGCTCCTATACTCCTTCTGCCTTCTTTTCTATGGGTTTCCTGAACTCTGAGGTTCCCAGACTTTCACTGAACAAGAAGATGAAGTGACAAGGTGAGGGAAGCACTGTGTGTCAGATACATGTCATTGTTTATGCTCACAGTGGAAAAGCCATCCAGCAAAGAGAACGAGAAAACTGCAAGCACATGCAGCAGTGTGGATATGTCATAGACAAAAAAATTACACAGACAGGTGCATACTGTAGGAGCACAATTACATAAAGTTCCAAGATTTATAACATTCATCTTTGGTGTCAAAAATCAGGATAGTGGGAGGATGGGAATTACTGAAGGGGTCATAGGACTTGGAGATTCTGAAACTATTTAGTTTCTTATTTAAAAATGTAATATATGTGTGTGTATGTGTGTGTGTGTGTGTGTGTGTGAGAGAGAGAGACAGAGACAGAGATACATAGAGAGAGACAGAGAGACAGAGACAGAGAGAGATAGTCAGACAAAAAGACACATACACATACAGAGCATGCTATGGCACAACTGAAGATATCAGAGGATAACTCTGTGGAGATTATTTTTCTCTTCCACCTTTACTTGGGCTCTGGGGAGTAAACTCAGGTCGTCAGGCTTGTCCAGCAAGCACCTTTCCCCTCTGAGCCATCTTGCTGGCCTTCAATATTTGGTTACATAGATATATTCACTTTGTGGAAATTCATCAGGCTTTGCATTTTTGATATGCGGACTTGTGCACACACTATAACCCCAAGAAAGATATTTTTAAATGACCAAACATAGCAAATCTGATGAGCAGAAGGATATCTTAATAATTCATGATACTTAGGAGAAAGGGGATTGAAAAGATTAGAGATGTAAGATGGGCAAAGTCTTTCCTTTGGACTCTCTATGGAGCTTTTGCTCAGATCTGCTCCTCTGTGCATCAGAGAAACATTGATGCTCATTGCACAAAGCCAGAGTTGCTCAAAACAAAGTCGCTAAAAGCCAAATACCAACCTTGTCTTGTCTTCTCTCTCTCTCTCTCTCTCTCTCTCTCTCCCCCCCCCCATTTGCTTATTCATTTATTTTTTCCTGGCTGTATATGTAATGATTTACATATTCACACTGAACTTTTCATAAATATATGGAGCCCAATTCAATTGGAAATTTGAAAACAAACTGGAATACACAAGGACTGGAGAGAGTGGGACAAAGGAGCCGTTTTGTTACTCAGAGAAATCATAATGGCTTGACGGTTAGTCTTGTTGGATCTAAGACAGGAGACAGACCAAAGATTAGTTGATTAGAAGAATCTGCTCTAGAGAGAAAGGGCAGGTCTTTTGAGTGTTTAACGGATAAAACAAAAGTAAGGAGACAGGAACCCACAGGAAATGTAGTGTGGTTTGGGGGAGGGACGGAGGGATTAGTGTTTTGTTCATTCCATCCCCGAAACAGCCCAGTGTGATTGCTTAGTGGACAAGGGAAGGTCGGTTGTGTTGTGAGGAGAGAAGCTGGGAGAAGGTGATGTGCGAGTTTGTAAGATCATGAGCACTCACACCTGTCAGTCTGGGTTCTTTGGCAGAGGTTTATTCATCCTGAGATTCTGGAAGCTTCTGTTGCTTTGCCTGACATCTCTGTTAGCTTCAGCACACTGTTCTCAGCTAAGGAGAACTTCAAATTAGTTGACTCCATATAACAGCTTTTGTAGAAAGAGGACTGAAAAGGGGCTCTTTAAGAGAAAACTGCTCTTTAGGTGAGTTTGTACCCAGAGCCATATCTTTCTTTAAAAAAAATTTTATTGGATATTTTCTTCATTTGCATTTCAAATGCTATCCCAAAAGTCCCCTATACTCCCCCCCCCCCCCCCAGCCCTGCTCCCCTACCCACTCACTTCCACTTCTTGGCCCTGGCTTTCCCCTGTACTGGGGCATATAAAGTTTGCTAGACCAAGGGTCCTCTCTTCCCAATGATGGCCAACTAGGCCATCTTCTGCTACATATGCAGCTAGAGATACGAGCTCTGGGGGTACTGGTTAGTTCATATTGTTGTTCCACCTATAGGGTTGCAGATCCCTTCAGCTCTTGGGTACTTTCTCTAGCTCCTACACTGGGGGCCCTGTGTTCCATTCTGTAGATGACTGTGAGCATCCACTTCTGTATTTTCCAGGCACTGGCAAAGCCTCACAGATGACAGCTATATCAGGGTCCTTTCAGCAAAATCTTGCTGGCGTATGCAATAGTGTCTGCGTTTGGTGGCTGATTATGGGATGGACCCTCGGGTGGGGAAGTCTCTGGATGGTCCATCCTTTCGTCTTAGCTCTAAACTTTGTCTCTGCAACTCCTTCCATGGATATTTTATTCCCCATTCTAGGGAGGAATGAGGTATCCACGAGTTGGTCTTCCTTCTTGATTTTCTTGTTTTGGAAGTTGTATCTTGGGTATTCTAGGTTTTTGGGCTAATATGCACTTATCAGTGAGTGCATATCACGTGACTTCTTTTGTGATTGGGTTACCTCACTCAGGATGATATCCTCCAGATACATCCATTTGCCCAAGAATTTCATAAATTCGTAGTAGCCCTATCTTGATGGTAGAGTCAGAAGCACACACGAAAGCTTTAATTAGAGCATGAGGTGGGCACAGGACTGGGGAAACACTGGTAACATTGAATGCATTTGGCATCTTTGCACCTTGTTTATCAGACTCTGAGGAAACCTTGACCATTTCTTCGAAGCCAACTCAATTTCTCTGGACATTTGTCACCAGTGTAAACACTGGAAGAGGCTATTTTGACCACTATACATTGCATGTATGTACTGAAATATCACATGGGTACCCATAGATGTGTGCAATTATTGAATGTTAACCAAAAATTTAAAAATATTCAAAATGTTAGGTATCTGATTTGATTATTATATAATGTACATACTAATTGGCACAAAGAACTCCATGCATTTGAACAAATAGCAGCAATTAAAAACAAAATGTAACTAAGCAAAGGGCCTATTTTCTTTCCCTAATGCATTTCTCAGAAAGAAATGCAGAAATTTCACATAACAGCATCAGACAAGTGAAAAAGCACTCCCTAAGGGATGCTTCTGCACACACCATGGTGGACTGTCCTTTCAGGCACATTTGATAGCAGATATCAGACAGGAAACCCTCCTCTAAAAAAGAATGCATTCCATATGTTCTGTTTGTATTGTTATCCTAAGGCTAAGGTGTGTATGTGTGTGTGTGTGTGTGTGTGTGTGTGTGTGTGTGTGTGTGTGTGTTCATGTGGAAGATATAAGATTCTTTTCCTCTGCTGTGTAGGTTCCAGGGGTCAAACTTAGGCTTCAGGCTTGGCAGAGACACTTTTACCAGTTGAGCCATCTTGCCAGGCCCTCTCTCATTCTGTTTCTTTGGAGAATTTTTTTCTTCTCAATATGTAGTCTAAGAAGGCTCTCTGGAAGATTAGGCTTTAGGTTTCACTTATGTGAAAGAAGGACGTTGCTTAGGCCCAAGGGAAGGTGGCTGCTGACTGGCTAAAAAGTAGGCAGTTAGCAGTAATCAGAGATTGACTCAGAAAACGGATCCAACCACAAGTGTTTTCAGAGAAGCAAGCACTCCTAGGAGAGGGATGTTTTTAATGGCTATGAGTCAGCTCTTCATTTCTAGCTCCGTGATCACATGAATGAATGTCTCCTTCTCGTAGGGTGGACAGTTTTCTCCTGGAGTCATTATGTTCTGCAATACCAGCACTCCTGGTCACTCCACCTTCCTCCTCACTGGCTTTCCAGGCCTGGAGGCCTCCCATCACTGGGTTTCCATTCCCATCAACCTCATCTGTGTGGTTTCCATCCTGGGCAACAGCGTTATCCTTTTCCTGATCCGTACGGATCCAGCCTTACATGAGCCCATGTTCATCTTCCTGTCCATGCTAGCAGCCTCTGATCTGGGCCTCTGTGCCTCCACCTTCCCCACCATGGTGCGGCTCTTCTGGCTGGGTACTCGGGAGCTGCCCTTCGATTTCTGTGCAGCACAGATGTTTTTCATCCACGCCTTCACCTATGTGGAATCTGGTGTGCTATTGGCCATGGCCTTTGATCGCTTCATTGCCATCCGGGATCCTCTGCATTATGCCACCATCCTGCCTCACTCAGCAGTGGCCAAAGTTGGGGCTGCTGTTCTGGTGAGGGCCATCCTGCTCAACCTTCCCGGACCCATCCTTCTGCGGCGTCTGATCTTTCCTCAGATCAGTACCCTCTCCCACTGCTACTGTCTGCACTGCGACCTCGTGGGACTGGCTTGCTCAGACACCCGCATCAACAGCCTGGTTGGCCTGGTTTCCATCCTCCTCTCACTAGGCCTAGACTCCTCCCTCATCATGCTGTCCTATGCTCTGATCCTACGGACTGTGCTGGGCATTGCATCACCCGGGGAAAGGCTTAAGGCACTCAATACGTGTGTCTCACACCTCTGCATCGTTCTCATCTTTTATTTGCCCAAGTTGGGGCTGTCCGTGCTGCACCGAGTGGAGAAACACAGCTACCCAGCTCTGGCCGTGCTCATGGCTAACCTGCACTTCTTGGTGCCACCCTTCATGAACCCTGTGGTCTACTGTATCAAGTCGAAGCAGATCCGTCAGGGCTTCTTAAGGCGTTTCCAGCAGAAGAGGGTTGATATTTCCTAAGACGGAAGGATCCAGAAATATATGACCTCAGTGGACCACTATGAATCTGGGGGAGGGGAAGGTGTAGAGAATGAGGCCTTTGAATGCTTTGTCTTAACTGTTGAGTTCTTTGTGGGACCCTCCTGACCTCTATAGTTAAAGACTTCAGACGCTGAGCATGTTGGAGCACTGCAGTGATAATCTTTTTCTTGTTTTATTAAACCAGAGGTGAACTACCCTAGACTCATACATGCTGCAACAGCTCACCCAGGCTGCTAATCTGCTGTTAGCATCAACCTGCTCTAGTGTCATTTCTGTTACTGTAATAAAATACCCAGACAAAAAGCAACACAGAACGGAAGGCTGTATTTGGTTTACAAAGAGTCTGCTATTGAATGCAAGCCAACACAGGAACTTGAAGTATCATAACTGTAGACAAGAGCAGAGAGAAAAAAACCACATGGATTGTAGCCTGCTTGTACTTAGCCAGTCCCTTCCACTCTTATACAGCCCAGGATCTCTTGCCCAGGGAATGGTGCCACCCAGTGTGGACTGGGTCATTTAACAAACAAGACAACCCTCTACAGGCATGCACACAGACCAATTTGATGTAGGAAGTACCTCAATGGAGACTCCCTTCTCAGATGATTCTAGGTTGTGTCAAATAGACAGTTAAAACTAATTGTACACAGTCTATACAGGCATCTCTTCTTCCTAGATTCCTCTTTGCATTTCATGTGTAAGTAAGGAACACCTGAGGTAAGCTGTGTTTATATGTCTTCCCCAAACTTTTAACTGCCTCCCAGAAATAGCTATCAATTGCCAATAGCTCCTCAGCTAGGGGTGGGAATTTGTGCCCACCTCCCATCTCCACGGTGAGATTTTATTTGGCCTAAGCCTGCTGAGATCTTGTGCCCAACTCCCATCTCCATGGTGAGATTTTATCTGGCCTAACTCTGCTGAGATCTTGTGCACTCCTAATCAGGTGTTGTCAGTCCACATGCGACTGACTGCCCTGCTGTGTCTGGGAAACATTGTTTTCTTATTGTCACCCATGGTCTCTGTGATTAACTCAGACACCCACAACTTGTCAAGGAGTAGAGAGTCAGAAACTCCGTATGTTCAGCCTTAAATGGAACATCTATAATATCACATCATCTCCTCTCACAGCTCAGGGGTCCTTGTAGAAGAGATGATGCAAATATTGTGAGGGCCAGAGGCAGCTGTTGGGAGACAGAGAGTCCATCTTTTTAAGGCCATGGCCTTGGGTAGGTCAAGTACATGCTAATGAATGGCTGCATACCCACAAATATATGAGAATCATAAATTGGAGTCTTTTTTTTAAAATGAGGACACAAAGTTGAGAAAGTAAGGGTGTGGTATAACTCAATGTCATATATCCCCTGTATTTCATAAATCTGAGGTAGTGACCTTGCCTAGCTGTCTGCCAACAGCTTCTTCACACCAAGATCAAATGTTCAATTTAATTATCCTTCCCCAGCCCCCAAACTCTAGGAATCCCTAGAGACCTCCCATAGGTTTGAGAGCAGATCTGAGAGTTGTCTAACTCCCCATCACTTTACCACAAACACCATTTCACAACACAGTTGAGCTTAAGTAGAATGTTGACACATGCTTTAGAAGTATTTATAAGAATGACGTTTAAACCTTGCCTAGTATAGGAGGCTTGAATTGATGTTTCCTTTTTATGGAGGAAGAAAACTGCTACAACCCAGAACTGGGGGAGGAGAGACTCGATTTCTCATTGTTTTTATAGTCTTCCTGAAAGGTGTGGTGGTGTGGGGGTGTGTTTGTGTGTGTGTGTGCGTGCGTGTGTGTGTGTGTGTGTGTGCATATATAAGCATATGTGGGCTAGAGAAGAACATTGACTGTCATTCCTCTATGTACTTTGTTGACTGAATTATTTTCCTGGTCCCTGAGCTCCTGTTTTTAAAGGTTTGTAGAGTTTTTCATACAAGGCCCTGTCTATATTGCCCCTCCTATACTTCTTCACATCTTCTGTAGGCATTTATAAAGCATTGATTATAATTTACTGTTGCACTTGTTGAGAGGTGGAATTTTTTTTTCTTTTTTTTGAGAGGTGGAATTTTACATTGAGAAAAATCTTATCATTTTCAACTTACTCTACATTTTGTTGTTGTATAAAGATTCAACATGTTATTGAATGGATACAAATTTTCCCAAGTGAAGATTTTTCTTGTCATTAGGTTTTCTGGTCATTAGGTATCTGAATGCCTTAAATTTAATGAGGGAAAAGTCCACATTTAGTAATATTCTTCAAGACTTTTCCTTTAAGAAAGCATTGTGCCTAGATTAAATTTCTGTTTCTCCCAAACTGCCAACCCTGTCAGGAGTCATTTGTAAAGATGTTACAAGCTTAGCTTTTGTCTCTCACCCTTCCTTCTTCATTTCCTCCTCTTCCTCTTTCTCTTCTATTTTCACCCCTCCTCCTCCTCCTCCTCCTCCTCCTCTTCCTCCTCCTCTGTTTCCCCATCTTCCTTCATTTATTATGACAGGTTCTCATCATGTTGCCCAGGCTGGCTTCAAATTAATCTTTCTGCTTTGGCATCTTAAATTCTGGAATGACAATGTATGTCACCATGCCTGGCCTTAAGGCTCAGTTTTCATCTCTGAAACTCAGTTTCTAAGCAGCCATTATGCCAGACATCCAGCTGGTCTTCATGCATGAAACAGAGAACGAAGTTCTTGTAGCTTGGCATCTTCCATTCTTAAGATCTCATTCTTCCTTGGGGGTTATGTCTCTTTATGGATCCATTTTAATTTGTATCATTGTCTCATTCCTTTGGAGAAGATGTGAGGCTGACTGAAGGACTTGTATCTCAGGAGGATGGGTAGGCTTGTAGAGTCATTTCAGTGGGGAGGGGGAACTGCTTAAATCATCTTCACTTGTCTATAGTATAAGAAGCCCATACATACAAGATTATATTTCTGAAGGACCCAATTTATTATGGGGTAAGCTAAGAGGGATATCTGTACTTTACCAGTTAAATTATGCAGTTTTAAGGATTCTAACAAATCTCTAAGCTAAATGAATTAAGAAACAAGCAATACCCAGTCACTCCCCTCTCTTCATATAGAACCATGCTATATGGTTAGCACCAATACACTTGTCAGCCCTTAAAGAAGACAATTTGGTACCCATGGCAACCCAGGGGCAGAACCCTTGTTAACTTTTTGGGTTAGATTTTCCTCCTGTGAGAATGACTCACAACAGGTGTGGGAATTTTATTCAGAAAGGATGGGAAAAGTAGAAATGTTGAATATTCTCATTACCAGTAATTCTTTCCTTCATATTCTTTCTTGCTTTCACATCAGGCTTATGGATCCATTAACTCCACTGAAATAACTTGTCAAGGAAGGCTAAAGTGGGAGAAGTAGTCTTCCCTGGGGAAAATGCACCAATTGGTTATTCTCAGAAAACATTCACACAAGCAACATTATATGGGCTGGGCAGGTTAGATTTATATATTTAGCAATGTATATATTACATTTCAAGAAAAAGAGCCTATGAATTTGAGTGTGAGGGTGGAAGGTACATGGGAGGACTTTGAGGGAGGAAAGAGAAGGGGAAAATGGTTTAATTCTATTAATCTCAAGAACCAAAACCATTTAAAAAAGGTTCCACTCATTGTCTGATATCAGCACTTAATAGTGAGTCTTCTCACTCTAAAACCTCCTTCAGCTTCCTCTAAGACAGTAGACAATTTTTCATTTTACTCCATCACCCCACTGTGTCTTTAACTCTCACATTCTTTGGCTGCTTCCTCATTGTACCAGATTTGGATGGTGCTAACCTGGGTCCACCCTTATGCCTTCATGGCTAGCAGGAGAGCAGGGGCTCCAGGGGGCTGCAAATACTGCTCTTGGAATTGAAAGTGAAGCTGGTCATGCTGCTGAATGCATGTTTGCTTTTGGCTACAGGGCCTATTGCAGTGACTGCTGCGAGGCTCTTATGTCATTCCCTATCTATCATACCTTTGCATGCATTGTTGTGCATCAGCATTTGTTAGCTTGGACAGTAAAAATAACAACATAGTATCTTAGTTATGATTATTCTTGCTGTGATGGAACACCATGACCAAAAGCAAAATGAGGAATAAAGGGTTTGTTTAGCTTACATTTCTACAACACTGTTTACAACCAGAGGAAGTCAGGACAGGAACTCTAGCAGGGCAGGAAGCTGGAGACTAGCTGATGCAGAGGCCATGAAGGAATGCTGCATATTGGCTCACTTATCATGGCTTGCTCAGCCTGTTTTCTCATAGAACCTGGGACCACCATCCCAGGGGTAGCCCCACCTAAAACGGACTGGGCTCTTCCCAACAATCAAGAATTAAGAAAATGCCATAGGCTTGTCTACAGCTTTATCTTATGGAGACATTTTCTCAATTGAAGCTTTCTCCATTCAGATGACTATACCTTGTGTCAAGATGTCATAAACCACCAGAGACAACTTGGATATGGATTTCAGTCAATAGAAAGTCTTTATTAGCCAGTCAGTGATTGCACTGGGTGTTTGGAATCCCATCAGGGCTCCGGGCCTTTCTCAAGGTGAGCTTCTAAACACAAAAAAGATATCCTGGGTTGACATATGTCAGTTTACAAGAATGTTTACCCAAAAGTAGAACTACAGAGGCCAAAAAGCATAATTATTAGAATATTTATAAACTTTCTTAGAAATAAGAACTTTGATGTGTTGGGTCTTTGTTTTCATTTTGGCAAGTGGTGCTGTCTATGTGCTAAGTTTTATGGCCTGAATATGCTTCCATCATGGAGTCAGTTGTGTTAAGGTTTGGGAGTCTACTAAGGTTCTGTTATGCTAGTCACCTCAACTGACCCATTGTCAACTTGACACACAAGCATATCACTGTTAAGCCAAAAACTTTCTTTTTTGTTTATCCCTAGCACAACACAGCAATATACACATCACAATAAAAGCATTTTTATAAATTTAAAAAGACCCACAGTCTTTACAAATTCACTTTTTTCAGTCCATTTAAAAATCCAAAGTCTCTTTGAAAACCTGGAAACCACTTAATATTTCAGTCTCTCAACTGTGGGCTCCTGTAAAATAAAAAATACATGAAACACTTTCTTTATTCAAGAGGGAAGAACCGGGGCACAGTCACAGTCAGTCAAAGCAAAATCAAACTCTAACAGTATAAATAATTCAGGGTCAGTATCTGGGATCTATTCATGATCCTCTGGGCTCCTCCAAGGGGCTTAGGTCACTTCTCTGGCTCTACCCTCTGTAGCACAAATGACCTATCTTCCATTCCTTTCCACTGCTGCTGCTTACATTTGTAAACTCAAAGTACAAAGGAATAGACATGAACTTTATCCAAAGAAAATGAAGCTATCTTGTCTTTCATCTCCTTCCATGGAGTTTGTGTCACAAGGCAGGAGATCCTCAGAGCCCATAGGGGGACATCCAGCATGCTAAACAAACAGCCGACAGCTGGGGCTTCTCTCTTCACTCGTTCTTTTCTTCCATCCTGGGAAAATATCACACTATGCAATACAGTGTTTGCACATACTGTTTTTGCCTCAGGTTGTGTTTTCTAGAGAAGCCAAGAAAGACAGTAGATATAATAAACAGCTTTGAAAAGAAACTCTAAGGGTATGATCTGGTCATTTGATGTAGTTTGAGAGTAAGAAGGACCAAGCAGCTGCTGGCAAGAAGTGATAACATCCATCACAGTGATGTCCTGGTACTCAAGACTTCCTGTTTTGCTTGTTTGTTAGGATGAAGGTGGAAGGGAAGAAAGGGGAAAACGATGCTTGGGTGTTCTGAGGATATGCCAATCTTAGGGATTATGATAGGTTGGTTTAGATGGCGTTTGCATTCTCATAGATAAATGTCTTTGTAAGGGAAAATAATAAGCTCATCACATTCTAACTAAAACACAACAAAGGCTTTGAAGTAGACTTTACTTCCCTATGGTTGAAGGACAGACTGAGAATGAGGTCTGGAATATGCATGTTAGAGATGCCAGAGATACCAAGACAATGGAATGTGCTGATCAAAAGGTCACCTGGGTCAAATTTTCTGATTGTGAAAGTCTGGTGCTTCAAAGTTGGTGATAAGACATTTGGTTTCATGAGCCTAAAACTGTCGGATCTTCTACTGTTTCTGTACTTTTCAGTCTTGTAAGAAATACTATCTTTTTTTTAATGACAGAGAAGAATAGTTTCCCATTTTCTTGGAATCATGGGATCATATGCCAACCAGGTGCCTTGCAAGAGGCATTTACTGTTCTCTTCAAGATCCCGTTTATTCTTCCTCCTTGCATCTAGACTGCTGGTCTGCTTTTACTTTAACAAGGCAGAAGAGTGAGTTAAGATGAAGAGATGAAAAGAAACCAACGTGGAAGTTTTCAGTAAAAGACAAAAGAATAGAAAGAAAAAAAAATCAAGAAATCTATATTTGATATTAAAAACAGTAACTACTACATGGGTATACTTCCTTTCTCCAAAACACTACAGAAAAGAATGAGGCACAAATCCCAGAAAACTTTAAAGGCAAACATAATCTATGAACAATTTTATACCTATATTGACAGATTATTTTAGAGAAAATTTGGGGTCATTCGAAATATAGTGAAAAATAGAAATTCTTATTAAAAGTAGGTTTATTAAACTCCAGATATATAGAAGAAGAAGAGACTTTACTAGGGACCGAAAAGGAGACTAGAGGGACAGGGCAGGGACAATGTATGGCTACTGGGGGTGAATATGATCTAATCACATTATATATATTATGAAAGTTTCCCAATAGAGACATGATGGAATATTCAGATTCACTATGACATTCAATAGCTTATTATTTCACACAAATATTATATACTAATTAGAACCCCCTAATACTGTACCAATATAGAAAGCAGATTTTGACACACCACATGTTAAAGTAGTCTATTAATAGGAAAAATGAGACAAGTCACACAGCAACTATTTTGGAAACATTTTGTAACACTGAATACTTTATAGATAAAGAATTTAAAGGACAGGGTTGATGAGATGACTCAGCTCATTCATGATCAAACCTGATGACCCAAGCTTGGTCTGAAGAACCCCCATGGTGGAAGGAGAGAACTGACTCCTGCAGTGTGTCCTCTGACCTCCTTACTTGTGCTTTAACTAAAGCGACAAACTTCAGTGCAACTCAATTTGACAGAGGAAGAATTCCTAAGAAAATTTGCAGGAGCAGCTGGATATCCACAGGTGAAAAACAAACCTCAAATTCTACTTTATGCCATAATCGTTGTTATTTGTGTTGGGCCATACACCTTCATACATAATTGAAAAGTAAGTCTATGAAATGAATAAAAAGGCATGAACTAAATGATTTGTAGTTCACCATAACTCCCATTTTAAGTAAAAGATGTTGAGAAAACAAAATGCATCACAAAACTTGACAAACGTTTTCAGCGCGTATACTTGACAAATAACTGGGGTCCAGAGCAAAATGACAGTATAAAAATTACTAAACAAGGAAGTCTAAAATGGACACAGGACTAAAGAATTTCATAAAAGGAATATTCATTAATAGTAAACATGAGAGAGGTTGCTTAACATAATTAGTTGTAAGAAAAATGCAAAGCAACTTTGCAATGAATTTCTTCTTGGTTATACTCATTGGAGTGCTTAAAATGAAAGAAAAAAAGAATAACACCATCAAACATGAGCAGATGGGGAACATCTGGGAACTGATTGACATCATTGATGAGATTGTAACATGGAACAACTGTGTAGAACAAAGCCATTCAGTGGGCTCAGTTAAATATATACCTACCCTTAGCCCTAGCAATTGTACTTGTAGGTTGAGAAATATAGCAGCTTTATTTTCTAATAGCCCAAAGTGGGAAATAATCCAGGTGTCTAAGATCAGATGGTTAAACTGTGGTGCATTTTCAAGATGAAATATTTGTCAGCAATAGGAAGGAGTTAGCTGATATGCATAGCAGCCCAAGGTGGGAACTGTTTTCCTTATCATGTCAGTAGCCACATTTGTCTCCTTTAATCAGCATCCTTCAGAAGATAGGAGAGATGTTACACTGTGATATTTCTGTGGACACCACTATCAGTTTGGAAGCTCCCTTTAGGTAAATGTTCCTGAGCATTGAGACCCCTATCTCCATCACACAGAGCAAGCATCAGATGATACCTCCTCTGACAAGTGATAGAACTCCATATTAAAGTAAGGATACCACTGAGTGTGGGTTTCCGCCTTCCAGTCATGTAGAAATCCATGTAAACATCACTCAAGGTCTGGAGAAAACCAGCACAGGGTCTGAGAAAACCAGCATAGGTCTGCTTGAAGCACTATGATTGGGCAGGACCCCTCTTGAGTAGTCGGAGTGCTCCATCTCGGATCTGCTTGGTTTTCATCCCATAGATGATGGGGTTGAGCATGGGCGGCACGACGAGGTAGAGGTCAGCCAGGAGGATGTGGACGTGCCTGGGTACATGTTGACCAAAGCGCTGGGTATAGAATGAGAAGAGCCCTGGTGTATAGAAGAGAAGGATGACACCTAGGTGGGAGCCACAAGTGCCAAAGGTCTTTGCCCTGGCCTCTTTGGAGGAGAGGCCCAACACAGCCCGGAGGATGAGTGCATAGGATATGGCAATACAAATGGAGTCAGTTCCTACCACCAGTGTGGCTGCTGTGATGCCATATATGTTGTTTGGTTGTGTGCCCCCACAAGCCAGCTTCACCACAGCCATGTGCTCACAGTAGGAGTGTGCTACCACTCGGCCACAGTAGCTCAGCCTTGCCAGTAGGCAGGTAAGTGGGGTCATGAGCCCCAGGCCACGGAGCAGAGCAGCAGCTCCTAACTTGCTCACAGACTCTGAGGACAGCAATGACCCGTAGTGCAATGGTCGGCAGATGGCCAAGTAGCGATCAAAGGCCATTGATAGCAGGATACCGGATTCTACAGCCGAGAAACCATGGATAAAGAACATCTGGGTAGCACAGGCTCCAAAGGCAATCTCAGCTGCATTTGCCCAAAAGAGTGCGAGGAGTTTGGGGACAGTGGAGGTGCAGAGTATCAGGTCAATAGTGGACAGCATGCACAGGAACAGGTACATGGGTTGGTGCAGTGAAGGCTCAGAGCGCACCACCAACAGGACTGCCATGTTGCCAAGAACTGCTAGGGCATACATGGAGCAGAAAGGAAATGCAATCCAAAAGTGGGACGCCTCCAGGCCGGGAATCCCCATGAGCAGGAAGGAGCTTGGGTTCTGATGGCTGTGGTTTGTGTGTTGCATGATCAGGCCGAAGAAGAGTATGTATGGAAGATCTAAGCTCTGAGCTCTACAAAGCCTTAAAGAGACGGGGCAGCAGAGATCATCTTTATGCTGTAGTTTAATGACAGCAGAAACATTTGAGTTAAACTCCACAAAAGAGCATCTGGGATGATAAGATTGTAAGGCCCTAGGAAATATACAAAGCAGAAGACGGGTTAGTATCACTAAGGTTCAAAGGAACCCCTTTTAGTTCTGTATGATATAATAATGTCTTTGCTGTGGGATGGGGTGAAGGACATGGCTGTAGAACCATTTCTGTGGTGAAAGTAAGAGCTAGAGATGTTTATGAGGTAGTTCTCTCTGCCTATAAACCTTTTTGCAAGTTTCTAGTATTGTTTTCTTCAGATTCATCTGCTATGTGACAATATACAGGTGATGTTAATAATACAGAGTCTGTTGGATTGGATAGGAGCCTCAAGATGTGAAGATTTTTATTGAGGAGAAACAAATGGAGAATAAAGACATCTTGCCCCAAATCATCGAACCTATAACAACTCGTACATAAGGACTTGTCTTGACCAGAAATATCAAAACACAGGTAAAGGGCTGAGTCTCTTGTAGACTTTGATGGATAGAAAATTTCCTGGCTCATATTTGGTAAGATCCTGGACTTGCTTCATCTGTCCTATACAGACAGCTGTTGGCAGAATCAGGTGAGATGATGCAGGATTGGTAGTGGTAGGTAACAGGCTGACTTAGTCATAATAGATGGTTTGATAAGGTCATTAACATATAATTGTTTGCAAATATATCTTCTAATAAGAAATAAAAGTATTTGAAAGGACAGGAAGTGAGTTTTAATCTTCAAAAACACACAATACCCAAAGCAAGTGGAGAAAAATTTGGTTCAAAGTCAATGATGAGTTTTGATCTCTACTCCACACTTTCTGCCTCCCTGATCTCCCTCCACCTACACAGATCTTCTCACTTTTCTTATACACTAGCCAGCATTGTTTGAGAATTTAAGACAGTGGGGAGATCAAGTGAATGATGTGGGAAGAGGATAGTGGGGGAGAGATGCTGATGAAAAAGAAGCAAAAATCAGAATCAAAACCAGTGGTCACTTGGAGAGAAGTACTCATGACACGATGGAGCACAACTGTTGCTAACTGAAACAGAGAACCAGGAAGATCATCTGGAGGCACCACAGTTGTGTCCCCAACGTAAAGATGTAGTATTCCATGTAATTGGTATCATCAGCTACCTGCACCTAGGAGCCCATGAAACTGTCTTGGAGAAAGTTAGGGAGGGAAGTGGAGAGCTTTCCAGTACTGTTATGGCAGAATGTCTCTTTTCCATCCTGGTGCTAACTGTAGCTGTCACCCTGGAATAAGCTTTCCTGTCCTTTCTATTTCATTATCCATATTTAATTATTTCCTGTATAATCTTCTGTGATAGTTCCATCATCTATTCTGGAACAAATAATCAATCTCACAGGAAATTTCAGCCAAGTGGTGACTGAATGTATCAGGGGTAGAGGAAATCAGAGTGTGTGGGACCTTGTGAAATGGCATGAGCATGCTGTCTAAGCTTGTGATTTTGTGTGTCCATATAGACATGAGAAGACTCATGGGCAATTCATCAGATCAGGTTAGAGGCAAGCCTGTAGGGCAGTTTTTAATATAGTGATTGATGGTGGACAGTCTAGTCCATTGTAAGTGGTGCTATCTCTGAATTGGTTGTCCTGGCTTCTATAAGAGAGCAGGTTGAGCAAGCCATGAAGAACAAGCCAGTAAGCAGCACTCCTTCATGGTCTCTGTGCCAGCTCCTGCCTCCAGGTTCTTGCCCTGTTTGGGTTTCTGTTTTGACTTCCTTTGATGATAAATAGTGATAAGGAAGTGTAATCCAAATAACCCCTCCCATTCAGGAAATAAAAAGACTCACGGGCAAGACTGCATCCAGAAGATTCAGACTCACATATTTACAAGACACTTTCTTCGGTTGCCCATCTCTCAGATATGATTTCTCTGACAAAGAGAGAGTAGAAGGCAAAATAACCTAGGCACAAAGGAAACAGACCCTTTCTTTGCTTCCATTTCTCCCTTAGGCTATTAATCATCACACCAGATTTACTTTTCTCTTGAATGTCCACTCAAAGAACTTCACCCATCCTTCACAGATCTACATACCTCAATGTCCTTACACTCAACCCCTCCCCCTATCTTAGCTGCATTTGCATAGGGAGGAAGTGAGGTTGGAAGCACAGGCACTGAGTATACTGTGCTTAGATTACAGGGAAGATGTCAGGGCTGAAGTATAGAGCATGGTTTTCTCATTTCCTAGCTGTCACTATTATTTAAGTTAGAATTCATTAAAAACATCCAGGGTGGGAAGATTATAGGCAGTGATGCAAGGCCAAAGTTAGACCACTGTCATCAGCATTCACATTGACCCCTGTTGTCTGATTTAGGACCTGAGGACTGAACAGCATGTTTGTTGAGCCCATTCATGGTGATGGTAGTGGATGCTCTTACAGCATTCTTATTTCCATGTCTGTAGCTGACTTTTTTTTTAAATACCTTAGTGTTTTATCCCCCCCCTCCTGATTCATCTGCATCTTTCAGTCAGCCTGACATACCCTAACCTCTTTCAAATAACTTTCACAGAATATCAAGTAGTCTCCCATCCATTTGTCTTGTTTGACTCATTTTAGCATTTGCTAGAAGACAGGCCTTACCTAGAACACATGAGAATAGGTGTTCAAGCATCAGGAACAGAGCTGTGCTATGAGTAAAGGAGCAAATTGTTCACCCCTCTTGAGCACCTGAAAGCCACTTGCCAGCATTTACCACTCCTTTATGGAAGACCAAGTTCAGTGCAATTCAAATCCTGGTTTAGAAACTCACCAGCTCTGTAGATTCAGTGATCTCCTCTAAGCTCTGTTAACCTGCTTTCCTATGACCTAGAAAGGTTGATTCATACTTCATAGGTGGCTGTGTTTATTAGCATAAGAGAGTAAGAAATATCTCAATGAGAAACAACCCTAGTGGCACTTGGGTCTGTGGTCAGCATATAGTATGTGTAGTGTAGGGACATGGGCAAACTTACAAACAGCCAGACTTACCAGGTCTTGGAAGGAGGTGATAGTGGAGTTCCAGGTCCTGCAGGACTTAGACTACGGGAAACATAAGAGCGCCAGTATTTATCCTGTCATTAGGGCCCTAAGTTCCAGTGGAAACTCCTTGGAGAGAAGGACACTAAAGAGGCCTCTGGGATACTGGAAAGAGGCATCAAATTGAAGTTTTGAAATTTAGACCTTATTGGAGGAAGGAAGAATGTGTGAATCTACCTTCTGCTGTAACATAATACCACAGGTTAAATTATAAATAGTAAAAATTTAAGGTTTCAAAGGCTGGCAAGTCAAGATCCAGAACATCCATCTGGCAAGGGCCGCATTACTGTGTTACTATGTGGTATTTATTTATTTACAAACGAAACTGTCACATGATCTATCTATTCCATGACTGGGTGTACACCCAAAGAAAATGAAATCAGTATGTTGAAGAGATATCTGAACTCCCAGTGGTCATTCACAACTAGCATCATAGACTTCAGTGTTCAGCAATAGATGGGTGAATGAGGAAGATGTAGTAGATACACACAATTAAATACTACTTAGCCATAACAAAAAGATGCTATCATTTGACACAATATAAATGAACCTGGAGATAGGCAACATTAGACAGACACAAAGAGAAAAATTCTATTTATCTGTATAATATAAAAACATTACCAGAGACTCACAGAATGGGAAAGGAGATCAAAGGACACACAAATTGAAGTTAACTGAGGGATAGGTTTAAGAGAGAATTGCTGTATAATACTCTCATCTTAGTTAACAACAATTAACAATTTTTTCTTAGTGTTGGCCATCCAATCCAGTTCTTGCATGTTTTAGGCAAGCAATCTTCCCCTTTAATGTGGGATTATATACATGTTAAGGTAGCTTTATGTATGCATGCCACAAAGTACATATATTTTGAGACAATATGCCTGCCATACATGATAAGGTAGAAAAAGTTAGGAAGTGCAACCCGGGAACTATGAAGAGTTGGCTAAATGGGGGATCTTGATGACATGAGTGAGGAAGACATGTAGGTCTGTGAGATGTACTGTTAAGAGCAGTAGATAAGGAGGTCTCTGGAATTCATTTCACAAATTTGAAAGTCACCTTCAGGCCAGTTGCTAAAGTGGAGTGACAGAGAAGATGGTACTCATGAATTTTGAGATACGGCCATGGTCACTGTGATGAAGGCTACAGTAAGTCATAGAGAGGGAGTGACACTATTGTTGGGAGATATGGCCTTGTTGGAGGAAGTGTGTCCCTGGGAGTAAGACTTTGGGGTTTCAGAAGCCCAAGCCAGGCACAGTGGTTCTCTGTGTTTCTGATTCCTGCCAATTAAGATGTAGAACTCTCAGCTATCTCTTCAGCACCATGTCTACCATGGATACTACATGCTTCCCACCATGGACTAAACCTCTGACCTGTAAGCCAGCTCCAATGAAATATTTTCTCTTATAATGTTACCATGGTCATGGCATCTCTCTTCACAGCAATAAAACCCTAAGACAGAAGTATATACCAGGAGTGGGATATTGCTGTTATAGGCCTGACCATACATTTGTTTCAAGGAATATGGAACACTTGGGGATTTTGGACTAGAAAAGCCACGGGACACTTTAAGCTTGACTTAACAGGCCATACGTGAACAACAGCGGTGCTGAGGGTGAATTCAACTGTGAGAGCTCACAAGGTTTCAGAGAAGTATATTAGCAAGTGGCCTAGAGATTGTGCTTATGATATTTTGGTGAAAAATGTGACTGCTTTCTTTCTTTGTCCAAAAAAATCAGCCCAAGGATAAACTGAAGAGTTATAGATTAATAGCTTTGGAAGAGGAGATTTCATAACAACCTGTCTGTGTGGCCATTAGTGGCTAGTCTTATGCATATCTATAATGAAAAGGAGTAAGCTGAGCAAGGAAAAAGAGAAAGTGTACAGTTTGTGGAGAAAAGGGGCACCAGGAAGTGTAAACAGAGCAAGGAAAAGCCTAACACTAATTGTAATATAAGGAGCGGTGACCTCAGAGCAAGACCTCACCCAACTAAGCTTCCAAGTTATGAAAAGGAGTTAAAGAAAAATGGAGGGTAGGGCATAGTGGCACATGCCTTTAATCCCAGCATTTTGGAGGTGGAGTCAGCTGGATTTCAGTTCAAAACCAGCCTGGTTTACAAATTGAGATCTAGGATAGCTGAGCATAGACAGTAAAGGAACCCATCAAAACCATGAAGGTGGTGAAAGTATATTTGAAAAAGGGGTCATGTTCCAGCCCCAGAAAGCAGCAGAACCTGGCAGCTTTGGCCATGTGGCTCTGTCTTTAGAGTCAAGGATACAAGAAAAGGGTTATGGAATCTTCCTCAGTGACCAAGAAAAGCCACTGGGGCCAGGCATGTGGCAGGGGTGTCTTTGCATGGAGTTCTAGAGAGGCTACTGTATGGAACTGTGAAAGTGAAGCCTGGAGACCCCAAGAGTTGGAGATGCCAGAGTAATGAGGTACCTGTTGAGGAAAGCTACTATCATGGAGTTAAAGTAGTCCAAAAGAGAGAAGTAGTTTATAATCAACAAAGCAGGAAGAAATTGGAGATCTGAAGAGCACATGACATCAGAGATGGAGATATAGAGTTTGGAATTTGCCCAACTGATTTTTGGTCATGTTTTTGTTCAGTATTTGCTCACTATGCCCTCTTTCCTCTCTTTTGGAACAATTATCTATATCCATCCATCCATCCATCCATCCATCCATCCATCCATCCTTCCACCTACCCTTACATCCATCCATCTATTTGTCTATCTATCCTTTGCTATTATTGGAAGTTGATGGAAGTATATGATCTCCTGTTTAATTTTGATTTTATAGGGGATTACAGTTAAGAGATTACCATTAGTCTCAGAAGAGACTTTAGACTTTTAAACAGGGTTGACTCTAATAGATTATGGGGCCTATTGAAAGTGGATTGAATGCTTTTGTATTATGCTACAGCTACAAGCCTATGGGTCCAGGGAGTGAAATGTTGTGGTTTGAATAAAAATGATCCCAATAGGCTCATAGGGAGTGACACTATTGGAAGTTGTGGCCTTGTGAGAAGAAGTGTGTTACTGGGGTTTCAGAAGCCCAAGCCAGGCACAGTGGTTCTCTCTCTTTCTGCTCCTTGATGATCCGGATGTAGAACTCTCAGCTGTCTCTCCAGCACCATCTGCATCCATGTGCTGCTGTGCTTCCCATTATGACAATAATGGGCTAAACCTCTGATCTGTAAGCCAGCCTCAAATAATGTCTTCTTTTACAAGAATCGCCATAGTCATGATATCTCTTCACAGCAATAGAACCTAACTAAGAAAAAGAAGTTGAACAAGAGCCTGTAACACTGTGACATAAGCCCTTAAAGATTTATTTTAGGTTCTAAATGAGGGAGAGAGGATAAAAGAGGTGAGAGAAACAGCTCAAAGCCATTATTAATTGAATGATGCAATGATGGCTTGGACCAAAATGACAACAGTGGGAGCAAGAAAAAGAGCTGATATTTAGAGTAGAATTAGAAGGTAGATTAGATAGAATTGTTGGTAGATTAGTGGAAGGTGGAGTTATGAGAACATGATAGGCTTTTGGGAAGCCTCCGTGGTGACTAGCAATACTTTATAGTGCCTTAGGAAACAGAGAAAGGTTTACAGGATGGGAGCACAGAGACCTGAGCTCTGGGTAAGGCGTTTAAACTTGTATATGGACACTAGACATCCAAACAGAGATGCTGAGTAAGAATGCCATACAGTTATTCCTTGGTGTCCATGGGAAACTGGTTTCAGGATACCTCCTCATACCTCACTCTACAGATGTTCAGGTTCCTTGCATGAAATGGTATAGAATTTGTGTAAACCCAAACCAAATCACCTCTAGGTTTCTTACAACACTTAATGCAACATGATTACTCTGTATATGTTCTACTATATTGTTAAGGTACAACACACAAGTACAAAGGTCCTAATATATTTGCCAGTTTGCAATTTGTTAGAGATGTGTCAGTTTGAAGGTTTACATGTGGGAGCCAATAGATTAAAAAAAAAGCCATAGAAAATGATAATATCTCCTTAATCTTGGGAGGTAGAGAGACAGAGAGAGAGGAATCTGGGAGGGAGAGAGGAAGGGGAGGGGAAAGGGGGACTGGTTCAGATATGGAGGAGATGGGGGAGAAGTACAGAGGGTCGGGAATTTGAAAAGAGGTGTGTAGCAGTGGGGAAGGAGGAACTGGTGGTAGCCACTAGAATGTCCCAGATGCCAGGAACCCAGGAGGTTCCCAGGGCCCAACATGGAGGACATTAGCTGAAATACCCAACAAAGGTGAGATAGAACCTGTTGAGACCATATCCAGTGGATAGGCAAGGCCCCAGGTTGAGGGATGGGGTCACCCACCTATCTTAAAAATAGTAATTAAGAGTTCCCTGTGTTAAAGGCAAAGGCAGGGACAAAGAGTGGAGCAGAGTCTGAAGGAAAGGCCATTCAGAGACTACTCCACCTAGGGATCCATCCCATCTGCAGACACCAAACCCAGACACTATTGCTGATGCCAGGAAGCACTTAATGACAGGAGCCTGATTGACTGACCCCAAGAGGCTCTGTCAGAGCCTGACCAATATATATATGCAGATGCTCACAGCCAACCATTGGACTGAGCACTGGGACCCCAATGGGACAGTTAGGGCAGGAACTGAGGGAGCTGAGGGAGTTTGCAACCACATAGGAAGAATAACAATATTGACCAGCCAGAACCTCCAGAACTACCAGGGACTAAACCACTAACTAAGGGGTACACATGGGGTGGAAGTTTGGCAACCTGCAGGGAAAGTGCATGTCAGCAGGGATAGTGCTTGTCAGCAGGACACAATCTCAGTAGAAGTGGCTGCTATGCCTCAGGGAGGAATACAAGGATATAGAGGCTCATTTGAACCCCAACTTCTCTTTATTTATTATATGTAAGTACACTGTAGCTGTCTTCAGACACACCAGAATAAGGCCCCAGATCTCGTTATGGATGGTTGTGAGCCACCATGTGGTTGCTGGGAATTGAACTCAGGATCTTTGGAAGAGCAGTCAGTGCTCTTAACCCCTGAGCCATCTCTCCAGCCCCGCCCCCAACTTCTCTTCTTAGGACCATGGCACAGTAGCAGACTCCAAGACTAGTCCTGGATGTGTTTGTGTACTAATACTCTGATAATATTAAAGATTAATGATCATAGAATATTAACAGCATAGCTTGTTATTCAATAAAGATGGCATTGGGTCCTCCCTTGAGTCCTGTAAGGTGGAGAGGACTGGGCACTGAGATCACAAGAATGAAACAATCCAAGGAATGAAGAGATTAAATGCCTTGCTGAGGTGACAAGCTAGGACTCAAACCTAGGTCTCCCATCAATAACCTCAAATTACAGCTCAGTGGAGAAAACAACCATGCCACAAACCAACCAACGAACCAACCAACCAATGAACCAACCAACCCCCAAATTAGGAATCAAATAAAACAGCCAAAGATAATCTTCCTCTTATGAACAAACAACCCTCCCTTCCTTAGCCAGAAGGAGCAAGCATCACTGCCAGCCTTTTGTATATTCTGAAGAGGCTGTAGATCTCAGCAGGCACCAAGGGAGGGTGGAAAGAGGCACACTCATTACCTCACTGCAATCAGGCCAGCCACTGCCTCCAGGGAGAAGCAAGACTGAATGTGACAGCCACAAAGTGCTCAGAATGTGGGGTTGGTAGGAAGCCAAAGGCAAAGCCTAGAAAGCCCTGAGTCACCCCCCGAGAGTAGCCAGTGCCTATCATGAGGTCTGTTTAGCATGTTCCTCAGAGACAGGGCCCACTGTTCCCTTTTTCTTTTGGGACAAGGGAAGCTGCCTGAGGATATATCCAGGCTTTCCTGTGCATCTGCTCTTGTGGAGAGAGGAACATGACACTGCTTTCCTGTGACCTCCAGGAAGTGAGTGGAGCTGCAGGCTGAGGGTGAGAGCCTGCTGGGACTGAGGCAGTAGACACAGGCTGATGGGGAGGGCTACTTGTTGCTGGGACCAGCTAGCCTCTAGGGGTGGGGCTGGGGCTTGGGCAGTTTATCTAGGGGCCAGAACAGAGGAAGGAAAGAGGCCAGGGCATGTGAACTGAGAATGGGATCAGTCAGAACAATGGCAGAAACAGCACCCAAAGGCTTAGGGACAGTGCCATGGAGTGAAAGAGCCTAGCCTCACCTTCCCTTGCTTCTCAGACCCAAACAGATGACTTCTTCCTGTCTTAGGCACTACCTCACCTCCCTGTTGTCACCCATCCCAGCACACCTCTGGCTACTAGGGCATCTTTATCTTCTTATGCTTTATCTACTATGGGCTTCAGATCCTTCATCATGCCTTTATTAGAAGAAGCCTCTGCCTGCCTCCAAGGCATGTGTCCATTTTGGGGTGCTTTTTAGAGTCCACCACCAGAAGCCTCTGGCTTAGTAACCCAGCCCATGCCTATAATTTCTCCCCTCTTGTTGCTTGCCTTCCTTTCCACATTCAGGCCCTGTCCCACCCATAGCTGCTGCAAAGTGGCTGAGATAAGACATTGGGAAGGACAGGTGGGACATCTGGTTTATTAAAGGGTTCAGTCACAAGCTGCTGTGTCTCCACAGTGTGGTCCAATAGCCGCAGCCCTGGAATACTGTAGGCAGAGTCTAAAGATGTGGAAATGAGGCTTATATCTGAAGCTTGCTTTCTCCATGATGACATAGTTCTCCAAATGTATTATTCTAAGGTTTTCTCTAGGTAAAGGCATAATGAATGAGGCAGACAACTGTTCTGCCTTATGGCTCTCAGCTATGGTTCTGGGGTAGACAAAGAAACCACACAGGCTTCCTTTGGCTCCTTGCTGATATCCTTGGTGAGGAGGCAGGGAATGAACACAGCCTTCCCAGTGACATTGAAGGACTGGAAAAAACCACTCAAATGTTTTAAACAGGAGGAGACTGGCAAAGACTGACTGGAACTGGAGGTACGTTTTCTTCAAAGCCAAAAAGAGCAAAGGTTGAAGACTTCTTGGTATATTAGACACAATAGGCACGACTTGAGACTGAGCTGTGAGAGAAAAGATACAGGAAGCCAGTGGCTGTCATCAGGAGTATATAAGGGAGACAAGTCACCCAGGAAGAGCAGAGGCCTGCCTGGAACAGAAGCAGCACATGCATTTAGGATGGAGTGACACAGGATGTAAGAGGACACACTTTCATCTAGTCAGTAACTATCTCAAGTACCTAAGGAGGCCTCATGGTGTCCATAGATTCAAAAGAGACTAGGGGGCTCAAAGTGTCTATAGATACAAAAGAGCCTAGGGGGCCCAAGGTGTCCGTATATAGAAGATAATCCTGTCATCAAGGGGCTCTGATGAGGTCCAGCCTTGTGTTTTGGGAAAATTCACAGATCTACATAGCCTTGGAGTAAGAAATTGCCCTTTCTTTCTTTCTTTTTCTTTCTTTCTTTCTTTCTTTCTTTCTTTCTTTCTTTCTTTCTTTCTTTCTTTCTTTCTTTCTCTCTTTCTCTCTTTCTCTCTTTCTCTCTCTCTCTCTCTCTCTCTCTCTCTCTTTCTCTCTTTCTCTCTTTCTCTCTTTCTCTCTTTCTCTCTTTCTCTCTTTCTCTCTTTCTCTCTTTCTCTCTTTCTCTCTCTCTCTCTCTCTCTCTTTCTCTCTTTCTCTCTTTCTCTCTTTCTCTCTTTCTCTCTTTCTCTCTCTCTTTCTCTCTTTCTCTCTCTCTTTCTCTCTTTCTCTCTCTCTTTCTCTCTTTCTCTCTTTCTCTTTCTCTCTCTCTCTCTCTTTCTCTCTTTCTCTCTCTCTCTCTTTCTCTCTCTCTCTCTCTCTCTCTCCCTCCCTCCCTCCCTCCCTCCCTCTCTCTCTCTCTCTCTTTCTTTCTTAAAATTAAAATAGATTTTTTTCATATACTATAATCTGATTATAGTTTTCTATCCTCCAACTACTCCCAGATCCTCCCTCCTCCTCTTCCACACAAATCCACACCCTGTCTTTCTCTCTCTTACTAAAAAACAAACAGGCATATAAAATAAAATAAAATAAAATAAAATAAAATAAAATAAAATAAAATAAGATCAAATAAAAACCAAACAAACCAGATAGGACCAAACAAACAAACATCAGAAAAAGAATCTAAGAAAAGGCACAAGAAACACATATAGGCACACACACACACACACACACACACACACACACACACACACTTGCGCACACAGAAGTGGAGTAGAGAATTCAGTTTGGTTTTTATTGTGACTGAGGTGACAAACTGCTGTGGAGGCAGGCATAGGTTTGGGCCAGATGATGTATATTATGTAGCTGGGCCAGATGATGTATATTATGTAGCTATTAAAAGGAAGTCACCCATGCATTCCTTTAAAAATGTCCTTTAAGTACCAACTATGTTCAGTAGAGTCTGTGAGTTCTGAATTGAATTACAGGCTGTGAGTTATGAACTTTATAGACAACTGTGGATCTACAAACACAGGCAAAGCTAACAACAATGGTACTCTCATGGTATTTTTTTATACAGCATTTAATATTGTGGTTCTCAACCTGTGGGTTGTGACCACATTGGGGTCAAACAAGCCTTTCATGGGGATTACATATCGTATATTTACATTGTAACTCATAACAGTTGCAAACTTACAGTTATGAAGTAACAGTGAGAATAATTTTATGGCTGGGGGATTCACCACAACATGAGGAACTGTTAAAGGCTCACAGCATAAGGACAGTTGAGAACCACTGATGTAACAAGTTGCTATTGAAATGACTGAGAAAGTCTTCTTGGAGGTGCTCAAAAGGGCGTTTCTATGAAGGTGGCAGGATCTTGGCCAGGTAGGAAAGAGGACTAAGGAAAACAGTGCAGTTCAATATGGTAAACTATACGGGTGACTATTTGAGCAGAGGGAAGAGAATCCAGTATGGTTGAATAACGGAGGATGAACATTTAAGAGAATAGGAGTGAGGCTAATAGGTGCTGGCAGAAAGACATTTGTAGGTGTGGTTAGTGGTTTTGATTTTTTTTTTTTGGTAGCAATGGGATCCTGAAATCCGTCTTCAACTGGGAAATAAAATACCTAGACAGTTACATTGCAATGGGTAGGTTGAGTAGGGGCAGAAAATGGAGGTGAGGATGAATAGTGACTCAGGCAAGAGATGATAAATGAATGAAGGAAGACAGAGGTGATAGGGAGAGGAGCAGTGAGAGGGGAGAGAGAGATGGACGGGAAGAGATCCTTAGGGTGTGGCATCTTGCAGAAGGGTACATGGCTGTAGGGTAGTGGGAGGAAGTGTGGCTGAAGGAGTGACCAGACAATGCAGAGTTTTTATAGCCTGATTTGGGAGTCCATCCTAAGTCCTATGATAGCTGATGGAGGTTCTAGCCAAAGCTAAGGGTGACATAATTCGCCTTCTAAAATGGTCTTTCAGATTACAGTAGAGCGAAAGGGTTATTATAGAGGGCCCAAAAGTCATACAACAGAGACCAGTTAGGAGGCTTGTTTAGACATAAGATGATGGTGATTTAAACAAGAGAACTGGTAGAAGAAAGTTAGACACTGAGACACATTTGTCACATGACTACATAATGGAGAGGAAGAGGAGAATATGTAAAGGCTCACCCTGACTTTCCCAAAAGTGGAAAGCATAGCTGTGATGTACATGGATCTAGAAAGCACATTCAGAGGAAATAGATGGCAGGAAGATAGCAAGGTTCGTTTTGGGACCCCTGTGGAGTATCTGAGTGGCTGGTCTAATGGGAGAAGGGTATACTAGTTTGGAACTCAGATTTCCTGAATATACATGATGAAATTTCTAAGAAATCAAGCAGAGAAATGTGAGACTATAAATAAAAAGAGGAGAGAAAAGGGCAGTGCGGTGAGAAGATAAAACAAAGGCAAGACTGTCTAAGAGAGAAAAATCGGGAGGGTATTGAAAAATGAGAGACGAGGAAATAGAGAATGTTCTAAAATTTATTTTAACTCATCTCTTCACCCCCCCAAAACATGGATACTTATGAGGAACTATATGATATTTCAGACTGCGTACACATTGACTAATGTTCAAATCAGATCCAGAGCACCAATTTCCTCAAACTTTTCATCTATCATTTCGTTATGGTGTAAACATTAAAGATTAAAAATCTTCTAGTTTTTTAAGAAATTCAGTACATGGTCACTATCTATGCTCTATTACCCTGACAACAGTATCTGAGGATTTTCTCCCTGATTATAACTTAGCAATCAGAAATTTAAACAAGGTTTACTATGGAGGGAAACAGTTGAGGGGAAGTAGACCCAGGAAGATAAAAGGCAATGGAGCATGGCAACACACTGATGCTCATCAAGAGAAACATTTTAGACAAGGATTAATTTCTTTTCCATTCCAGTAGTTTATTTTCAACTTTTATTTACAAGAAATACAATTTATTTGAAATTTAATTACTATTATTTTTGCTTAATACTTTCATTTTAGCTTAAAAAGTACTAGGTTTCATTGCAACATGTTTGTCAAACAAAATTTGCTTTTTGTGTCTCTCCCCACTTTCCCCCACTCCCTTCCTTTCCCTGTGCCCTCTCACTCTCTGTAGCCCCCTTTCCACTGCCATGTAGCCCATGAGCTTTCTCAGAGCTTCTGCTTCCCCTCTGGGCTTTCTATACCCACTCTCACAATACCTAACTGATACCACACAGACCTGAAAAGCCATGATCTCCACAGGAGAGAGAAATGGGATTCTTGTCTTTCTGAAACTGGACACCTCACTTACTAGAACACTTTCCAGAACCATCCATTTTCCTGCACATTTCATTTAAATTCCTTACAACTGAGCTCTAATTGCCTAAATTTTAACATTGACAATTACCAGATATGTAACCATTAATAAGTAAGAACCATTAGTTAAAAAGGTACCAACATTTCCTGAGCACATTCAATGCCTTAGGTTTATGCTAAGTGTTTTACCATGATAATCTCAAAATTCTCAAAGACATGCTTTAGACTATCTCTAAAAAAGGTGAAAAGGGACCATGTGTTTTGATAAAATGTTTAAGAATTTTCTGGTAGTGGGGAATTGGACCTAGTACCTCTTCCATGCTAGGCTATGGAAGAGCCAATTCTGACCAATTCTCAGCTATGTTTGAGCATTTTCTTTCTCTTTTTCTCTCTCTTTTCTTCCTCCTTCTTTCCCTCCTTCCTTCCCCCTTCTTCCCTTCTCTCTTTCTTTCTCTTTCTCCCTCCTCCCCTCCTTCTCTCTCTCTTTCTTTCTTTCTTTCTTTCTTTCTTTCTTTCTTTCTCTCTCTCTCTCTCTCTCTCTCTCTCTCTCTCTCTCTCTCTCTCTCTCTCTCTCTTTCTTTCTTTCTTTCTTTCTTTCTTTCTTTCTTTCTTTCCTTCTTCAAGACAGAGTTTTGCTGTGTAGCCCTGAGGGCTGAGATTAAAGACATGTGACATCACACCTGAGCTCCGTTTAGCATTTTTCAAAGGAGATAATAAACATGGAGAGAGATAAAAGAGGAGAATAGGAGTCCCAATAGGAAGAATAATAGTGTCAAGGTCAAAGATCAGTGGGGTAGAATATGTCTTCTGAATGTCTTGAAATCTAGCAAGAAATGGGGTGAAAGGAAGAACTAGAGATGGAAATCAAGGCACACAAAAAGTAACAAAACAGCTCCTCATGTTCTTTTTAGCTGTAGGAACGATAGTCGTTGCAGAGATTTCTGCATGTTCAATAGAATCTATAGAATTTATATAGCATGAGCAGGGTCTTGTGGATCAGGTTTAAAGCCCAGCTACTACAGAAGTTGAAGCTGGTGGATCTTAGGTTCAAGTAAAGCTTTGGCAATTTAGTGACATCAAATCCCAAGTAAAATGTAAGAAGAGCATTTGAGATGCACCTTAGTGGGAGAGTGTATGCTGAGTTTGTTTGAGGCCCTAGGTTTAATCCTTGGCACAACAAATAAAAGCAAGCAAGCAAGCAAGCAAGCAAGCAAGCCAGCCAGCCAGCCAAAACTTGCAGATAAGTAAACTAAGGAAGAACTGATAAGCCTGTTTATTTTTTTATATAGTTAAGTTTGTTATTTCAGAAAGGAACCGTTTTTATTTAGAGTGTAGTTTGAGTTGGGAAGGCAGCAAGAAGTGGAGAAAACAAAGTGAATTTTTGTAAGATAAAAGCAGAAATCCACACCTTTAATAGAGATGCTTCTGAAATCCCTCTGTACTCCAGATGACCTTAAACTAATGATCATAAAAAGGATGATTTTGGTATCATCTGAAGTATCATGATTAGATATCATGACAATAGGTGACTTTCTCTTGTGTAATTTTTTTGATATGTATTTTTTTAGTTGTTTATTTGAAGACTCACACAAGAGAAGAAAGGCTAATTTTCTTTCATAAATGATTGGGATTTGAATTTGAACACTGACTCTGCTGATAGTGGATCCTCTGTGGAAGTAGATTGGAAGAAGAAAAAATTCCCAGCAGCCATGTTGGTTAATAATATCACCTCAACCCACCCAGTGGCCTTCTTGTTGATGGGTATCCCAGGCCTAGAGCACTTACATATTTGGATCTCCATCCCCTTCTGCTCAGCCTATACCTTGGCTGTGCTTGGCAACTGCACCCTCCTTTTCATCATTCGGGTTGATGCAGCTCTCCATGAGCCCATGTACCTCTTTCTGGCCATGTTGGCAGCAATAGATCTGGTCCTTTCCTCGTCAACACTGCCCAAAATGCTCTCCCTGTTCTGGTTCAGGGATCGGGAAATCAATTTCCATGCCTGCCTTATCCAGATGTTCTTTCTCCATTCCTTTGCTATCATGGAGTCAGCAATGTTGTTGGCCATGGCCTTCGATCGTTATGTTGCCATATGCAAACCTCTGCACTATACCACCATCCTGACCAAGCCCCTCATCATCAAGATTGGCCTGGCTGCTGTGACTCGGGCTGTGACACTAATGACTCCACTTCCTTTTCTGCTCAGACGTTTCCATTACTGTCGAGGCACAGTGATTGCCCACTGCTACTGTGAACACATGGCTGTGGTGAGGCTGGCATGTGGGGACACACGCTTCAATAACATCTATGGCATTGCTGTGGCCATGTTTATTGTGGTGCTGGACCTGCTCTTCGTTATCTTGTCTTACATCTTCATCCTTCGTGCTGTTCTCCAGCTTGCCTCCCAGGAGGCTCGCTACAAGGCCTTTGGGACATGTGTGTCGCATATAGGTGCCATCTTAGCCTTCTATACACCTGTAGTCATCTCCTCAGTCATGCATCGTGTGGCTCGTCGGGCTGCTCCTCATGTCCACATACTCCTTGCTAATTTCTATCTTCTTTTCCCACCTATGGTCAATCCTATCATCTATGGTGTCAAGACTAAGCAGATTAGAGAGCGAGTCTTAGGGCTATTCCTCAGAAAGGATTTAAAAGGTGAGTGAGGGGCCTGGAGAGATGGCTCAGCAGTTAAGAGCACTGACTGCTCTTCCAAAGGTCTTGAGATCAATTCCCAGCAAACATCTGTAATGGAGTTAGATGCTCTCTTCTGGTGTGTCTGAAGACAGTGTACTCACATACATAACATAAATAAATAAATCTTAAAAAAACAAGGTGAGGGAGGGACAGTAGAAGAGAGCAGGCAGTTTGTTGGAATTGAAAATGGTGTGTTAGGAAGCAGAGGGCTGCCAAGATCTTCATGCTTACTTTTATCTTGATGTGATTTTTAAAAATAACTAGCCATTGACAAATGACACCCGCCTGGATTCAAACTTGTCGACATTTTGGAATTCTTATTCCTGCCTTCAGTAACGTGACAGAGTCCTGGACTATGACCTCCTTCAGTCTTCAGAGAGTGACAATGATGTTCTTAAGCTCACTTGCTCATGAGAAGCTGAGGGTTTGACTTCTAGCCTGGTCCATGGAATGCGAAGCTGTATGTAATCTATCGATTTAGGACCTGGATAAGCATCAGCAGTACACCAATGAAGGAATCCTCACCACTCACTCACAGCTGGGGTCCAGATTCAGACAGACTCTCCCACTGTTGGGGTTTCTAATGTTCCAGGACTACAGGTTCCTCTAGACAGCCTTGCTTACTAGTTGGCTTTTTTTTTTAAACCTTAGCCAGCCTGTGTATTTTTTGACTTCCTTTCACTTGAGTGTCTTTACAGCCAGCTTTTTAAAAATATTGGATATTTTATTTATTTACATTTCAAATGTTATCCTCTTTCCTGGTTTTCCTCCGAACCCCCATCCATCCCCCCGCTCTGCTTCTATGAGGGTGTTCCTCTACCCACCGACCCACTCCCACCTCCCTGCTCTGGCATTCCCCTACACTGGGGCATAGAGCCTTCACAGGACCAAGGGCCTCTCCTCCCACTGGTGCCTGGCAAGGCCATCCTCAGCTTTTCTCATTAAACACTCTGAATAGCATGTGACATATCTTCTGATTTTTCCTTATGTTATATGGCTCTTTCTTTGTATATAAGCAAAAAAAAGCCCTATGTTTCTATAAGAATGTTTGTTTGTCTATCTATCTATCTATCTATCTATCTATCTATCTATCTATCTATCTATCTATCCATCTATCTATTCAGACAAGAGTATATAGGGCATTGGTTCTCAATTTGTGGGTTGTGACCCCTTTAGGAGTTGCATACCAGATATCCTGCATATCAGATATTTACAGTACAATTCATAATAGTACAAAAACACAGTTATGAAGTAGCAATGAAATAACTTTATGGCTGAGGGTCACCACAACTGAGGCACTATTATAAAGCATCGCAGCATTAGGAAGTTCCTGGTCTAGGGGCTTGGAACACATGCATCTTAAAGTTGGGATGCTGGATTTAAAGAGAAGTCCTAGGATGATAAAGAAATGATAATTGATATAGATTCTGTTCTTTGTGCTCCCCTGCCCCACTTCGATCCCAGAGTTTAGTGTATGGGAAAAGAACGAGAATGCTAAAACATAGAAGAGAGGAATATCAAGCTGTCCTTTCCTTTGTCTCATACAAACTTGCTGACTAATTTTCTTACTTTTAATCCTGACGACACACATAGACCATCTCAGGCAAGCCCTAATACATATCTACACAAATGTACCATATCTGTCTTATTTTACAACTCTTTGTTTCCTCAGGCCGCTACTTAGGAATTATATATGCTTTTCTGTAGGGAGTTAGATATTACACTTACTGCAAAAGTAATAAAACTTTTTAATTGTTTGTTCTGAGTATGATGGAGTATAAGGGAAGTTTTAAAACAACATTAAATACTGACATATAAACAGAGTAGCATGAAACAAAAGAAATGCCTCTTAAAAATTGGACATAGTACTACCGGAGGATCCAGCAATACCTCTCCTGGGCATATATCCAGAAGATGTCCCAACCGGTAAGAAGGACACATGCTCCACTATGTTCATAGCAGCCTTATTTATAATAGCCAGAAGCTGGAAAGAGCCCAGATGCCCCTCAACAGAGGAATGGATACAGAAAATGTGGTACATATACACAATGGAGTACTACTCAGCTATTAAAAAGAATGAATTTATGAAATTCCTAGGCAAATGGATGGACCTGGAGGGCATCATCCTGAGTGAGGTAACACATTCACAAAGAAACTCACACAATATGTACTCACTGATAAGTGGATATTAGCCCAAAACCTAGGATACCCAAGATATAAGATACAATTTCCTAAACACATGAAACTCAAGAAGAATGAAGACTGAAGTGTGGACACTATGCCCCTCCTTAGAATTGGGAACAAAACACCCATGGAAGGAGTTACAGAGACAAAGTTTGGAGTTGAGACGAAAGGATGGACCATGTAGAGACTGCCATATCCAGGGATCCACTCCATAATCAGCTTCCAAACGCTGACACCATTGCACACACTAGCAAGATTTTATTGAAAGGACCCAGATGTAGCTGTCTCTTGTAAGACTATGCCGGGGCCTAGCAAACACAGAAGTGGATGCTCACAGTCAGCTAATGGATGGCTCACAGGAACCCCAGTGGAGGAGCTAGAGAAAGTATCCAAGGAGCTAAAGAGATCTGCAACCCTATCGGTGGAACAACATTATGAACTAACCAGTACCCCGGAGCTCTTGACTCTAGCTGCATATGTATCAAAAGATGGCCTAGTCGGCCATCACTGGAAAGAGAGGCCCATTGGACATGCAAACTGTATATGCCCCAGTACAGGGGAACACCAGGGCCAAAAAAATGGGAATGGGTGGGTAGGGAAGTGGGGGGGAGGGTATGGGGGACTTTTGGGATAGCATTGGAAATGTAATTGAGGAAAATATGTAATAAAAATATTAAAAAAAGAAATGCCTCTTAAAAAGAATGTCTTATGTGTGTATGTACATGTCTATGTGTGGGTCTTTTCATGTATGTGTGCAGGTGTCTTCTGAGGCCAGAAGAGGGCATCAGATTACTCAAACTGAGTTCATGGGTGGTTGTGAGCTGTCTGACAGGGGTGCCTAGAACTAGATTGAGGTCCTCTGCAAGGACAGAATGTGCTCTTAACCACACAATTATCTTTCCAGCCCCAAGAAATTACTTTTAACAAGATCTGTGATTATTCTTCTGTTGGTTTATACAAGTAAGCCCATTTTTCTATAGGCTAGATTTACTCCCAACAAAGAGAGAAGAATTTTGCTTATAGCACAAGTCCAGTAATGTAAGCATCCCTATCCTGGAAACACCTCTCTCATCATCATGATGAGGGCTAGTCACAAAATCATAAAAAAAATATTCTGCATTAGCTTCTTGGTGCTGGGCCATAAAGCATAAACAAGGAAAACATCAGATTAAGTGACCCTAAAAATTTCACCAGAGAACTCCTAAGCCTGATAAACAGCTTCAATGAAGTAGCAGGATATAAAATTAACTCAAACAAGTCAATGGCCTTTCTCTACACAAAGAATAAACAGGCTGAGAAAGAAATTAGGGAAACAACACCCTTCTCAATAGTCACAAATAATATAAAATATCTCGGAGTGACTCTAACTAAGGAAGTGAAAGATCTGTATGATAAAAACTTCAAGTCTCTAAAGAAAGAAATTAAAGAAGATCTCAGAAGATGGAAAGATCTCCCATGCTCATGAATTGGCAGGATCAACATTGTAAAAATGGCTATCTTGCCAAAAGCAATCTACAGATTCAATGCAATCCCCATCAAAATTCCAACTCAACTCAATTCTTCAACGAATTAGAAAGAACAATCTGCAAATTCATCTGGAATAATAAAAAACCTAGGATAGCAAAAAGTCTTCTCAAGGATAAAAGAACCTCTGGTGGAATCACCATGCCTGACCTAAAGCTTTACTACAGAGCAATTGTGATAAAAACTGCATGGTATTGGTATAGTGACAGATAAGTAGGCCAATGGAACAGAACTGAACACCCAGAGATGAACCCACACACCTATGGTCACTTGATCTTTTACAAGGGAGCTAAAAACCATCCAGTGGAAGAAAGACAGCATTTTCAACAAATGGTGCTGGCACAACTGGCGGTTACCATGTAGAAGAATGAGAATTGATCCATTCCTATCTCCTTGTACTAAGGTCAAATCTAAGTGGATTAAGGAACTCCACATAAAACCAGAGACACTGAAACTTATAGAGGAGAAAGTTGGTAAAAGTCTCAAAGATATGGGTACAGGGGAAAAATTCCTGAATAGAACAGCAATGACTTGTGCTGTAAGATCGAGAATCGATAAATGGGACCTCATAAAATTGCAAAGCTTCTGCAAGGCAATAGACACCGTCAATAAGACAAAAAGACCACCAACAGATTGGGAAAGGATCTTTACCTATCCCAAATCGGATAGGGGACTAATATCCAATATATATATAAGGAACTCAAGAAGGTGGGCTCCAGAAAATCGAATAACCCCATTAAAAATGGGGCTCAGAGCTGATCAAAAAATTCTCACCTGAGGAATACCGAATGGCAGAGAAGCACCTGAAAAAATGTTCAACATCCTTAATCATCAGGGAAATGCAAATCAAAACAACCCTGAGATTCCACCTCACACCAGTCAGAATGGCTAAGATCAAAAATTCAGGTGACAGCAGATGCTGGCGAGGATGTGGAGAAAGAGGAACACTCCTCCATTGTTGGTGGGATTGCAAGCTTGTACAACCATTCTGGAAATCAGTCTGGCGGTTCCTCAGAAAATTGGACATAGTACTACCGGAGGATCCAGCAATACCTCTCCTGGGCATATATCCAGATGTCCCAACCGGTAAGAAGGACACATGCTCCATTATGTCCATAGCAGCCTTGTTTATAATAGCCAGAAGCTGGAAAGAACCCAGATGCCCCTCAACAGAGGAACGGATTCAGAAAATGTGGTACATTTACACAATGGAATACTACTCAGCTATTAAAAAGAATGAATTAATGAAATTCCTAGGCAAATGGATGGACCTGGAGGGCATCATCCTGAGAGAGGTAACCCAATCACAAAGGAACTCGTACAATACGTACTCACTGATAAGTGGATATTAGCCCAGAAACTTAGGATACACAAGATATAAGATACAATTTGCTAAACGCATGAAACTCAAGAAGAACGAAGGCCAAAGTGTGGACACTTTTCCCCTTCTTAGAAATGGGAACAAAACTCTCATGGAAGGAGTTACAGAGACAAAATTTGGAGCTGTGACAAAAGGATGGACCATCTAGTGATTGCCATATCCAGGGATCCATCCCATAATCAGCTCCTAAATGCTGACACCATTGCATACACTAGGAAGATTTTGCTGTAAGGACCCAGATATAGCGGTCTCTTGTGAGACTATGACGGGACCTAGCAAACACAGAAGTGGATGCTCAGAGTCAGCTATTGGATGGGTCACACGACCCCTAATGGAGGAGCTAGAGAAAGTACCCAAGGATCTAAAGGGATCTGCAACCCTATAGGTGGAACAACATTATGAACTATCCAGTACCTGGGAGCTCTTGTCTTTAGCTGCATATGTATCAAAAGATGGCCTAGTCGGCCATCACTGGAAAGAGAGGCCCTTTGGTTGCAAAGTTTATATGCCCCAGTACAGGGGAACGCCAGGGCCAAAAAGGGGGAGTGGGTGGGTAGGGGATTTGGGTGGTGGGTATGGGGGACTTTTGGGATAGCATTGGAAATGTAAACGAGGAAAATACCTAATTAAAAAAAAAGAAATTCTTAACTTTTCTTTTTTGAGATTTTTCCCACAATGGGAAAATGTATAGAAACTTTGAAGCATCAGTTCAAAGTGAGGTGTCTTCATTAACTCCATCCTATGACTCAGGGAGCTATGAGGAAGAGGATGTGGAAGGATTGTAAGGAACAGAGGTGATAGATGGTTATTTATTTATTTATTTATTTATTTATTTATTTATTTATTTATTTTTTGCATATGAATTTTTGGCCTGGATATTTGCCTGTATTACATGTGATGTTACCATGTGCATGTAGTACCTATGGAGACCAGAGAAGAGCATGGATCTCTTGGGACTGAAATTATAGTAAACTACCATGTGGGTAGTTTACTGGGAATTGAATCCCATTCTCTGGAAGAGCACTCAGTATTCTTTATTGCCCGAGCCATTGTTGCAGTGCTGATTAGGATAGTCTTTACCATCTCACAGGACCTATTCCTGTTTTATTTTGCCTCACTGCATATTCTGTCTCAGGGGCCTTTCCATGTACAATACAGAGTACTTAGGAAACAAGCTATTTTTTTTTTTTATAATTTGTGTGCCAGGAAGCACATAAAAATTTTACAGTATATTACTGCATCCTCACAATAAACCCATAATGATCACCACTATTTTCATTTACAAGAAGAGGGACCAGGCTTTGATTGTATGTCCAAAGTCTGACATACTATTCAATGTCCATTTCTACCAGTTATTATTACACAGCCAAAGTTAAGACATTTGTGCCACATGAACCTACACAAATACCATATCAATGTCTCCTCATTCAGTCTTTTCCTAAGCAGCCTGAAAAATGTATGGTAATCTTCTATTACAATCCAGAGTGTTGGTTATGGAAAGAAACAGTTGCATGAGGATGAGGCAACCATTTGTTGGATTAAGATATTCACCAATTAGTCAGATCTCCATGGAGAATTCTTCAGAGCTCATTCCCTTCTATACTGTTGAAACAAACCCCTTAATCACAAAACATACAGCTAAGACCACGGTTGACAGGAGGACTTAATGTTTGAATGGCACTAAGGCCACACTATTGCGTCTGGTGGGTGCTCTCAGGAGATGAGCCCTTGGTGGAGCAGGAGCATAAATGCAGCCACTTTTGTTATCTTTATCCTCAGCCATCCAATTCCATATGATGATGGAGATGGGTTTAGCCTATGGGAGACTCAACAGATTATCTAGGAAGAAATGCCTAGCGTTGGATTGTGCGCAGCTATTCTGTCATAAAGTTCTTAGTATTAAGCTGTATTTCAAAAGTTCAAACTTTCCTTATGTACAATTACAAGGTATTAGCAGAACTTATGCACTATAATAGTGGAACTAGGTCAAAATTTCCCCCAACATTCCTCCTACCATGGGGTTTGAGTGTTATAGTCCTTTGTCATCTCCTATGCCTGAGCCAACCTAAAATCTAAAACAGATTTCCAGCTCTGAGAAGTTAAGTGCGTATTTCCTACAAGTGTCTTTTCATGTAAAAGCCAGTATATAAAACTACTTTTAGTGCTAAAATTATATATATAACTCCCTATCTTTTCTCAGTAACTTGATTCAAGTTTGGCACTGTAATCAGAGACCTTGGTAGAATAGGAGAACAGCTGCCCTTTGCTGAGACAATAGATAAAGATTAATAAATGTTATCAAGCCAATCTTAATATTAGAGATAGATGAATGAAATCAAATTTGGGCCTGGTCAGGGGTCTACATAAATATTAGAGACTTGTGCTATTCCAAGTTTCTCATTTATTTTATTTTTAAATATACAATGAACAGAACATTCTAGTTCTGGCTTCACCATTTGTTTTCTTGAATATATTTTTCCAAAATATTAAAATGATATCTTTTTAACCTAAGGTCACCTATTTTGGCCTTTAAAAGCTCATCATAATTCAAAAACTTGAATCCAAATGACTTAGAATTTGAAAAAAACCTTAGAACATAAACAGACATACCCATGATCCTGAAGCACTAGAGTCAGGAGTGACTGCCTTTTCAAATGCATTACTAAAATTTTTATGTTTGGAACAAATTTCCCTATGGAACTTTGCAATAAGTAAGCACTATAGCAAAAAGGTTAAGTCATATAGCAAAAAGTAGCAAGAAAAGTTCCCCAAAAATGACATGAAAGATTTCCAAGGTTTGTCCACACAAGGTCTCCATTATTCTCTTCACCTTTGACCTTTTATTACACATCCCCCTTGATGTCCATCCCATGGTTACCTCCTTTCCTTTACCACTTGTTATCTAAGTGAAGCTGCTGCCCCTCACATGTGTTATTTTCTGAAAGAGAATCTATGTCTTTCCTGTCTCTTCTGTATTCCTCATTTGGCTCTAGGAGATGTGGTATATTCCATGTCCATCTTGTCTGTTTAAATGGAGGAATGGCTTGGTTTAAAGACTTTAACTCCTATAGATGGTAAAATCTCATTCTAAGAGAGTTTAAATTGCTCATTTGTGTGTTGCTTCCATTGTCAATAAATATCATTTGAATAGGGGCAATCCAGGAGAATTTAAAACATTTACCTATGTAACAGATGTCTGAAAATTTCCAACAAAGCTTGCTGAATTATGTTTAAGAAGGTATCGGAATAGAAGTCTACCATTTAGAGTTGACTGATTACCCTTGTCATAGACAAACTGGGAATCTGATGCCACCAAAGTAAAGGATAGAAAGGATCTCAGGTTTTATGGATATATGCTTATTGCACTTAACTGCATAAATTAAATAGGCCAAGTCAGGGTACAGTACAGGAGACTATGATCATATTTTCCTTCTCTCCTTCAGGATCTTAGATTCACACCGACAGAAAATGCATGCTGGAACAGAATAGATGTTAGGGCTGCTTTTACACTCTTATCCTCACAGTTTAAGTAGGATCTAGAAGTATCATGGGCTTCCTTCCTATCTACATTGAATATTTACATGTCCTTGTGTTGAGTTCCAGACTTAATAATATGCAAAAGTCTCTCTCGGATCTGCTTGGTGCGCACAGCATAGACAACTGGGTTGAGGATGGGTGGGATGAGGAGGTAAAAGTTGGCCAAAAGAATATGGATATGCGAAGGCACATTGTGGCCGAAACGATGGGTGAGAGATGAAACAGCAATAGGAATGTAGAAGACAAGGATGGCACAGATGTGAGAACCACATGTTCCTAAAGTTTTAAACCTGGCATCAGAGGTGGACAATCCTAACACAGCTCTGAAAATCATTATATAAGATGCAGTTATAGCTATGGAGTCTAGGATTAACACCAGAAAACCAATTCCCATTCCATACAGATTATTGACTTTTGTGTCACCACATGCCAAAGTGACCACAGCCATGTGCTCACAGTAAGAGTGGGCAATGATTTGGGTTCGAAAAAAGGGCAGCCTTAGGCGAATTAGAAGTGGAAGAGGTCCAATGTAGAATACTCCTCGGAGAAGTGCAGCCAACCCCAAGCGTCCCACCACTGCATGGGTAAGTACTGATGTATGGTGTAGTGGGTCACAGATGGCCACATAGCGGTCGAAAGCCATGGCAAGAAAGATGCCCGACTCAACAGTAGCAAAGCAGTGGACAAAGAACATCTGAACTAAGCAGGCGTCTAGACCAATGCTGCAGGCACCAAACCAGAAGATGGCCAATAGTTTGGGCATTGTAGAAGTTGACAGGACCAAGTCAATAACAGCCAACATACACAGGAAGAAATACATGGGCTGGTGCAGGCTGCGCTCTGTCTTAACCACTGCCAGGATGGTGATGTTCCCCACCACAGCCACCAGGTACATGGAGCCAAAGGGGATGGAAAGCCACATGTGCAGGGACTCCAATCCTGGGATGCCAGTGAGCCAGAAAGAGCTGGGTACTGAGCAGGCATTATTAGAAACGAACATGCTTGGGAGTGTGGGATACATAGAGGTGCTCTCAATGCCAGGTTTCTACTCCTGTGAGAGATGATGCCCCTGACAGCTCCAGAATAGATCCTCATCTTTGTTCTTGATAACTTGTGGCACCTATAACAAAGAATTTAGAAAGCCAACTTGAAAGGTCACTTAATGTTACTTTATAAGAATTATCTATGATGACACCATTGCTAAACACAGAAACAGGCATGCTCATGGTTTCTACAGTTGACTTTTAAAAATGTGGTGTAGAAATACCCAATATTATGCATCTCCTTGACTAAGGAAGTTTATTTTGAGGTAATTCTTTCTAAACAAACAAACAAACAAACAAACAAAAAACAAAAAGGAAATGCAGAAACTCCAGGTAATAATTAAATGTAAATAATAAATGATGTGTTTAGCACATAGCTCTCAACCAGGCACAGAATTACAGAATTGTAATCCCAGAACTCCTATAGTGAGGTGGAATGAAAGCTGCTCTCTGACTCTCACTATGTACAATGAGACACATGCACCTGCACACACACACACACACACACACACACACACACACACACACACACACACACACACACACACAAGACATGGGACCTAATCTCATACAGAAAAAGATCTCACATTATTTCAGGTTGCTGGATTTTATGGTTAAACAGAATAAAGAACAGATACAATTTCTTGAGAGTGGTTACTCTAGGGAAAGACTACTGTTAGTATTTTTTCCTGGCAAGTATTGGGTACCACTTGTGATTTGACTGAAGAGGTCCATTTTTTTCTTAGAGTAAATTTCCTTAAGGTTTTTTACCATCTACTACTGGAGAGTCATGAGAATGGAGTGAACTAAAGGGATAACGGACATGCTCCTTGCACCAGAGTCCTTGTCTCTTGGGCACCAAAGCACCAGATTATACAGGTCTTGTCTGCTTTTTGACTTTCAGATGCATCTGCTAGAAGTCCTTATTTACCTCCTCATTGTTCAGTCTGAGAGCTCAGAACAGCATTGATGCCCTTCCCCGTCTCAGGCTTGCCCTCCTGCTCCTTCTCCTCAGATACTTGTTAGTGAATTTTCACCACACCCATGTGTGTATGGTGACTTTCTTCACACAGCTGCTCTCTCTGGGAAGTTTCTTCATTGCTTTTATTTCCACCTAGGGATATTTTTCCACCCTTTAAGGCTAGTTTCAGTAAACCTTTCCAAAGCCCTCTGTGACATCTTTAATCTATACCATAGTGTGTGTGTTTGCATTGGACCCTTACAAATTCCTAAATTGTCTCAAAAACCCCCATATACATTTTAGATTTTGTGTAAAATATGACTAGCCATTTCTTTTCTACACCAAGCAGGACTAAGTCCCTAGGTAGCCTGTGAAGCCACTGCCTCAGGCTTTGATACACAGTTCATTGTAAGGGCTCCTTTGTTACTCAGTGGCTAGACCTTGGGCACATGTGGGGTAGAATCTTACATTCATGTTTGTGAATCTTAAAATAGCTTGCAATATTTTTTATATTAAGTCTTTGACTTGAATATCTGAATGTGTAAATTAGTATTGACAGTAAAGTTGCTTCCTCAGGGGTCATATAAATATACAATTGCCTTAGATCAACCAGTTAGTAAAGGGAAGGCAGGTCTAGGAGGCTGCTCAGGGAGCTAAATTACTAACGTGTCAGATTTGTTATCCCAGACCTTTATTGTACTCAGCAATTTATTTGAAGCCTCCTTTTCCATACGTAAAACAGGAACAATGTTTACTGCAAACTAAAGGTGTATGGCAAGAAGACAGGGGCTTTGATATGATAGCAGATGCCTCCCCCTGAAACTCAATATGAGTAGCAGACTGTGAACTACGCACATTTAACAATAGGGAATATTTCTCCGTGCTTGTTACATCTCAGAGGATGCTTTGAACGTGCAGGAATAGGTTAGATGGACCAAGCTTTAAGGCAGTGCTTAGTCAATAACAGAATTTTAAAACTGGGAAATGGTTGATGTGTACTTTGAATGAATAATGTATCAAAGCAGAGAGCAGCTCATTTACTCAATTTCAGGGAACATCAGAATAGTGACTACTTGTCACGAAAGACTCTGAGTCCAGGGATGGTCCTGGCTGTAGCCTCTTTCTTTGATTTGTGTCTGACATAGTTCAGCCAATGAAGCAGTAATTGAGCTTTAGGCTAGGACAAAGAGTGTTGAAAAAAATACCCATGCTATGTTTCCATTTCATATTTACAGCTGTCACCATAAGCGTCAGTCTTAACTAGGTTGTGGCACCTTAATTACCTCACTTAATCTAGAGCATTGCATACCAATATTTTCTGCTTCTACAGAGATCACATTTTTACCTGAACAGTGGTGAAAAGCCTGCAAGTCCAGGGAGAGATGGTCTGATGGTCTGAGGCTTCTGAGAAAGGTGCTGCTGACATAAGAGGCCATTAGAAACAAGACCAACTTAGGTTCGTTTCCTAACTCTATTTTTGCTGTTGTACAAATTTAGGCAATTTGTGTTTGTTTTTTATTTTGTTTTCTGCTCTGTGATATGGGAGAGCCTGAGCATTTCTTCATGTGTTTATCATCTCTATCAGGGTTAGGATTCCAAGCTGCTGAGGTGTTGTATTCACCTCACCCACTATGCTCCCGTCCACTGAACAATTGGGGCTGCATCTCCAGGACAGTAGCGAGTCCTTCTTTGCCAACTAAATGGCTATAATCTCTCTCTCTCTTTCTCTCTCTCTCTCTCCTTCCCTTCCCCCCTTCTTTCAATTTTTAATGAATTGGCATATCCTATCCTTCTTGCTTTCATGTAGTTAGAAACGTAAGAGTCTTATTTTGAAAGCTAGCTTCATTAGCACGAATATTATTGATTGAAAAGACAGGCTGATTCTGTTGGGATCAGTTCAGGGTAAAGAGATGCCTGATCCTGGAATCTAAGACAAGATCCTTAAATGGGCTGCAGGAGTCCAGTTTTTTCTCTGCTGTTCCTAAATACTAGGCAACCCTGTCTTCTATTTTTCTTTTTCTTTAACTCAACCAAGGAAATATTATATCAGCTCCCTGATGCTTTTGACTAATCCTACGAGGAAGAGGACAGATTCTGGCTCTGGAAGACTGCTTCCCATGCTTTTTCTCCCAATCATCATGAAATGGGCTTACCCATGGAGCATGCCCACACAGCTGTAGACTCTGTTATGGTGGTTAGCTCTTATCTGATGCTTGAAAAAAATGTAGTTGGAAGCCAGGGGAAGGCCATGCCCCTGATCATTTTCTATCATCTCCTTTATGTAGGGTCTGAAAATAGCTGGTTATTTCCCAAGGGCTGCACAGAGGAACTTGCATGCTTCCCTCTGGATTTGAATCCCTGTTAGGAACAGACTTCACTTCCTGTCCACTCTAGGTCCAAGGACTGAAAAAGAGGCTTGTTCTTACTCTCTGGTGAGCTCTTAGCTGGTGGTGGATTTGACTGCCTTCCCTTGGGCCTGGGGTACTCACAGACTCTAAGGGTCATACCTCATGAGAAAATTCACAAGAAAGGGGTAGGGGAAACTACTAGACCTTCATGTAACTCATGTAGGTTCTCGTAGTCACCACTCCTATGAAAAAACTTAGTCATTGTTGGAGAAATAGCTCAGTGGGTAAAGTTCTTGCTTTACAAACATAAGGAGCTGCGTTTGAGTGCCATAATCTTTGAAAAAGAGCTGGGGGTGGTAGTGCATGCCTGTAATCCCAGCACTGGGGCAGGGGACAGACACATGGCTTCCTGGGCCTTACTGGCCAGGTAGTTTTGTCTGCTTGGTGTACTTGGGCTAGGGAGAAACACTGTCTCAGAAAACAAAGTGAATGACACATAAGGAATGACACCAGAGGTTTATCTTGAGCCTACACACACAGAGAGACAGACAGGCAGACAGGTGTACAAGTGTATGCATACATACATGTACACACACACACACACACACACACACACACACACACACACACCTAAAAGCCTTAATGTAACATCTGGTCTATCCAAGAAGAAAACAACTTAAAATTTAATGTTAATCTCTTATAAAGTTTTAATTTTTCCAATTCAGTTTTGTTAAACCCACCCATTTACAAAGTGGAAATACTCACATGAAGTTACTTCATTTCACTCTTCCAGGATAGTGAGAAGGCTAATTTCAGTTTTTCCAACCAAAGTGGCACAGACATATTTCTTTAAATTTATGTCCGAGCATATCCAAGTCTATCCAAGGATAGTCTTCTAACACAGAAACTGAAGATATTGCAAAGGGTATTGATGTAAGGGGAGGTGCTGATACTAAGATCTAGTTCCCTAATTGGTTCTTGATTTGTTATTAAAGAAGGCTGGGAGCCAACTGCTGGGTGGAAGGTATAGGTGGGACTTCCAGGTCTGAAGAAGAAGAGCTGCAGGGAAAGAGAGAGGAGCTATTTCTGCCATGCTTGGGAACAAGAAGAGAACAGCAGTCAGGTAAGATCTCAGGGCAGCCAGGGCCTGCAGCACTGCTGCAGGCAGGTTTCTAGAGATATTTGGCAGGGTCTGATTGGAATGGACACTGAGTTTAGGGTGCATGGAGAGATGGGGATGGTGGTTTGGCAAGGGCACACGTTTTCAGGTGGGAGGTATCTGTGTCCAGCAATTGTGCCATGAAAAGCAAGCTGTAAAGAGACAAGCTGAGCATGTGTCCTTTTTCCTCAGATTCAAAGGCCTTGGGTGGAGCTGGCAACGCAACTCCTCCAGGAACAAGGATCTCAGGAGTGGACTGGCGAAGCCGTCAACTCCCAGGGCATAGAGTTGGTAGGAAAGAGAAGCTGTATCAGTGCTAGCAGCACCGATTCTGGAGCTGAGCCAAGAGGAACAGGAGGGGCTAATAGCACAGTCACGGTCAAAGGAAAAGAGTGTTTATAAAACTACACACAGCTTCATGCACTCTGTTTTAGCTTCCTCCCTAAGGAATTTCTTCAGCCTATGTGCAATGGCATCAACTAAACTCAGCTGAGAGATATCCCTGAAGCAAAATATACCTTTTACAGATACGAAAAAGGACATCATTTTTGCTTTAATTTTTATGTAATAAAAACATTTCTATAATTGAAAGGAATTTGTGGCCAACATAATTTTTTGAGATATTGTTTTGCTTTTATTTTTATTGAATTTAAACACACTTAAGTATTTGAAAAGAATTTGCAGCAAATATTCTTATTCTTGAAAATTAATTTTTCTCTTTTCTCAGTATTTTTATTTGTGATAGTGGGAAGGATGATTTCAGAAAATATTGAAAAGATCATTCTCGAGTCAGGGAAGCAAAAACCCAGTCTGAGTAGGGGCACAAGCCCCTTCCGGTCCGAGCAGCACCTGGTAGCTAGGGCACATAGTCGTCTGACTACCTCCAGCTACCCACAACACCCGCCAAGCGATCTTAAGACTTCCGGTGAGTGGAACACAGCATCTGCTCCAATCCAATTGTGCGGGACTTGAGACTGCATTAGTCAGGGAAGCAAAAACCCGGTCTGAGTAGGGGCACAAGCCCCTTCCGGTCCGAGCAGCACCGGGGTAGCTAGGGTGCACAGTCGCTGACTGTGCCAGATACCCATAACACCAGCCACGCGAGTGTAAGAATTCTGAGGATTGGGATCTGCCTGGCACAGGAGCGCTTTGCTTGAGCATCAGCAGCAGACATCTTGGTTCCGGGATCCCGCCGAGTGTATCCTGTACAGGCAGGTGACCATTTTCCCGGCCAGAGGATAGGGACCTGCCCGGCGCAGGAGCGCTTTGCCTGAGCATTGGCAGCAGACATCTTAGTTCCGGGACCCTGCCGAGTGTACCCTGCACAGACATGTTGGTTCCAGGACCCCGCCGAGTGTACCCTGCACAGCTCCAGAGAATACCAGATGGCGAAAGGCAAACATAAGAATCCTACTAACAGAAATCAAGACCACTCACCATCATCAGAACGCAGCACTCCCACGCCACCTAGTCCTGGGCACCCCAACACAACCGAAAAGCTAGACCCGGATTTAAAAGCATATCTCATGATGATGGTAGAGGACATCAAGAAGAACTTTAATAACTCACTTAAAGAAATACAGGAGAACACTGCTAAAGAGTTACAAGTCCTTAAAGAAAAGCAGGAAAACACAACCAAACAGGTAGAAGTCCTTATAGAAAAACAGGAAAACATGTCCAAACAGGTGATGGAAATGAACAAAACCATACTAGACCTAAAAAGGGAAGTAGACACAATAAAGAAAACCCAAAGTGAGGCAACGCTGGAGATAGAAACCCTAGGAAAAAAATCTGGAGCCATAGACGCGAGCATCAGCAACAGAATACAAGAGATGGAAGAGAGAATCTCAGGTGCAGAAGATTCCATAGAGAACATCAGCACAACAATCAAAGAAAATGGAAAACGCAAAAAGATCCTAACTCAAAACATCCAGGAAATCCAGGACAGAATGAGAAGACCAAACCTACGGATAATAGGAGTTGATGAGAATGAAGATTTTCAACTTAAAGGGCCGGCAAATATATTCAACAAAATTATTGAAGAAAACTTCCCAAACCTAAAGAATGACATGCCCATGAACATACAAGAAGCCTACAGAACTCCAAATAGACTGGACCAGAAAAGAAATTCCTCCCGACACATAATAATCAGAACAACAAATGCACTAAATAAAGAGAGAATATTAAAAGCAGTATGGGAGAAAGGTCAAGTAACATATAAAGGCAGACCTATCAGAATTACACCAGACTTTTCATTAGAGACTGTGAAAGCCAGAAGAGCCTGGACAGATGTTATACAGACACTAAGAGAACATAAATGCCAGCCCAGGCTACTATACCCGGCCAAACTCTCAATTACCATAGATGGAGAAACCAAAGTATTCCACGACAAAACCAAATTCACACATTATCTTTCCACGAATCCAGCCCTTCAAAGGATAATAACAGAAAAGAAGCAATACAAGGACGGAAATCACGCCCTAGAACAAGCAAGAAAGTAATCCCTCAACAAACCAAAAAGAAGACAGCCACAAGAACAGAATGCCAACTCTAACAACAACAACAAAAAAAAAACAGGAAGCCACAATTACTTTTCCTTAATATCTCTTAATATCAATGGACTCAATTCCCCAATAAAAAGACATAGACTAACAGACTGGCTACACAAACAGGACCCAACATTCTGCTGCTTACAGGAAACCCAACTCAGGGAAAAAGACAGACACTACCTCAGAGTGAAAGGCTAGAAAACAATTTTCCAAGCAAATGGTCTGAAGAAACAAGCTGGAGTAGCCATTCTAATATCGGATAAAATCGACTTCCAACCCAAAGTTATCAAAAAAGACAAGGAGGGACACTTCATACTCATCAAAGGTAAAATCCCCAGACAACCGGCCACCTTCCTAGTGAGTGCACAGGGATCCGCCAGCCCGAGAGGTTTGTGCCTCAGGCCCTGGCAGCGGGAGTTTCCTTGGCTCCAGGACTCCAGGGAGGGCAGGCTGCACGGGTGACAGTGTGGAATACAGAGGCCAGCCGTTTCTGGGAAAGGCAAGAGCCAGAGAGCTTCTGAGGCGGCGCCACCTTCGGCTCCAGACAACCGGCCACCTTCCTGGCCAAAGCAACACAGCTTCTGGGAAAGATCCTGTTTTGGGCCTTCATCTTCAGCCAGGAGGAGGTCCAAACACCAGATAACTGTGCACCTTCCCTGAAAGAGGAGAGCTTGCCTGCAGAGACTGCTCTGACCACTGAAACTCAGAGGAGAGAGCTAGTCTCCCACGTCTGCTGATAGAGGGTAACAAAAGCAACAGAGGAACAATCTCTAAACAAAGACAACTATAACAACTAACTCCAGAGATTGCCAGATGGCGAAAGGTAAACGTAAGAATCCTACTAACAGGAACCAAGACCACTCACCATCATCAGAACCCAGCACTCCCACCTCGCCCAGTCCAGGACATCCTAACACACCTGAAAAGGTAGACCTGGATTTAAAAGCATTTCTCATGATGATGGTAGAGGACATAAAGAAGGAATTTAATAACTCACTTAAGGAAATACAGGAGAACTCTGCTAAAGAGTTACAAGTCCTTAAAGAAAAACAGGAAAACACAACCAAACAGGTAGAAGTCCTTATAGAAAAACAGGAAAACACATCGAAACAGGTGATAGAAATGAACAAAACCATACTAGACCTAAAAAGGGAAGTAGACACAATAAAGAAAACCCAAAGTGAGGCAACGCTGGAGATAGAAACCCTAGGAAAGAAATCTGGAACCATAGATGCCAGCATCAGCAACAGAATACAAGAGATGGAAGAGAGAATCTCAGGTGCAGAAGATTCCATAGAGAACATCGGCACAACAATCAAAGAAAATGGAAAATGCAAAAAGATCCTAACTCAAAACATCCAGGAAATCCAGGACAGAATGAGAAGACCAAACCTACGGATAATAGGAGTTGATGAGAATGAAGATTTTCAACTTAAAGGGCCGGCAAATATATTCAACAAAATTATTGAAGAAAACTTCCCAAACCTAAAGAATGACATGCCCATGAACATACAAGAAGCCTACAGAACTCCAAATAGACTGGACCAGAAAAGAAATTCCTCCTGACACATAATAATCAGAACATCAAATGCACTAAATAAAGATAGAATACTAAAAGCAGTAAGGGAAAAAGGTCAAGTAACATATAAAGGCAAGCCTATCAGAATTACACCAGATTTTTCACCAGAGACTCTGAAAGCCAGAAGAGCCTGGACAGATGTTATACAGACACTAAGAGAACACAAATTCCAGCCCAGGCTACTATACCTAGCCAAACTCTCAATTACCATAGATGGAGAAACCAAAGTATTCCATGACAAAACTAAATTCACCCATTATCTCTCCACGAATCCAGCCCTTCAAAGGATAATAACAGAAAAACCAATACAAGGACGGGAACCACGCCCTAGAAAAAACAAGAAGATAATCCCTCAACAAAACTAAAAGAAGACAGCCACAAGAACAGAATGCCAACTTTAACAACAAAAATAACAGGAAGCAACAATTACTTTTCCTTAATATCTCTTAATATCAATGGACTCAACTCCCCAATAAAAAGACATAGACTAACAGACTGGCTACACAAACAGGACCCAACATTTTGCTGCTTACAGGAAACCCATCTCAGGGAAAAAGACAGACACTACCTCAGAGTGAAAGGCTGGAAAACAATTTTCCAAGCAAACGGTCTGAAGAAACAAGCTGGAGTAGCCATTCTAGTATTGAATAAAATCGACTTCCAACCCAAAGTTATCAAAAAAGACAAGGAGGGACACTTCATACTCATCAAAGGTAAAATCCTCCATGAGGAACTCACAATTCTGAATATCTACACTCCAAATGCAAGGGCAGCCACATTCATTAAAGACACCTTAGTAAAGCTCAAAGCACACGTTGCACCTCACACAATAATAGTGGGAGACTTCAACACACCACTTTCATCAATGGACAGATCGTGGAAACAGAAACTAAACAGGGACACAGTGAAACTAACAGAAGTTATGAAACAAATGGACCTGACAGATATCTACAGAACATTTTATCCTAAAACAAAAGGATATACCTTCTTCTCAGCACCTCACGGGACCTTCTCCAAAATTGAGCATATAATTGGTCACAAAACAGGCCTCAACAGATACAAAAATATTGAAATTGTCCCATGTATCCTATCAGACCACCATGGCCTAAGACTGATCTTCAATAACAACATAAATAATGGAAAGCCAACATTCACGTGGAAACTGAACAACACTCTTCTCAATGATACCTTGGTCAAGGAAGGAATAAAGGAAGAAATTAAAGACTTTTTAGATTTTAATGAAAATGAAGCCACAACATACCCAAACCTATGGGACACAATGAAAGCATTTCTAAGAGGGAAACTCATAGCTCTGAGTGCCTCCAAGAAGAAACGGGAGAGAGCACATACTAGCAGCTTGACAACACATCTAAAAGCTCTAGAAAAAAGGAAGCAAATTCACCCAAGAGGAGTAGAAGGCAGGAAATAATCAAACTCAGGGGTGAAATCAACCAAGTGGAAACAAGAAGAACTATTCAAAGAATTAACCAAACGAGGAGTTGGTTCTTTGAGAAAATCAACAAGATAGATAAACCCTTAGCTAGACTCACTAAAGGGCACACGGACAAAATCCTAATTAACAAAATCAGAAATGAAAAGGGAGACATAACAACAGATCCTGAAGAAATCCAAAACACCATCAGATCCTTCTACAAAAGGCTATACTCAACAAAACTGGAAAACCTGAATGAAATGGACAAATTTCTGGACAGATACCAGGTACCAAAGTTGAATCAGGATCAAGTTGACCATCTAAACCGTCCCATATCACCTAAATAAATAGAAGTAGTTATTAATAGTCTCCCAGCCAAAAAAAGCCCAGGACCAGACAGGTTTAGTGCAGAGGTCTATCAGACCTTCAAAGAAGATCTAATTCCAGTTCTGCACAAACTATTTCACAAAATAGAAGTAGAAGGTACTCTACCCAACTCATTTTATGAAGCCACTATTACTCTGATACCTAAACCACAGAAAGACCCAAAAAGATAGAGAACTTCAGACCAATTTCTCTTATGAATATCGATGCAAAAATCCTCAATAAAATTCTCGCTAACCGAATCCAAGAACACATTAAAGCAATCATCCATCCCGACCAAGTAGGTTTTATTCCAGGGATGCAGGGATGGTTTAATATACGAAAATCCATCAATGTAATCCATTATATAAACAAACTCAAAGACAAAAACCACATGATCATCTCGTTAGATGCAGAAAAAGCATTCCACAAGATCCAACACCCATTCATGATAAAAGTTTTGGAAAGATCAGGAATTCAAGACCCATACCTAAACATGATAAAAGCAATCTACAGCAAACCAGTAGCCAACATCAAAGTAAATGGAGAGAAGCTGGAAGCAATCCCACTAAAATCAGGGACTAGACAATGCTGCCCACTTTCTCCCTACCTTTTCTTTTTTTTTTTTTTTTAAGATTTATTTTATTATTATATCTAAGTACACTGTAGCTGTCTTCAGACACACCAGAAGAGGGCATCAGATCTTATTAAGGATGGTTGTGAGCCACCATGTGGTTGCTGGGATTTGAACTCATGACCTTTGGAAGAGCAGTCAGTGCTCTTACCCTCTGAGCCATCTCTCCAGCCCCCCTCCCTACCTTTTCAACATTGTACTTGATGTATTAGCCAGAGCAATTCGACAACAAAAGGAGATCAAGGGGATACAAATTGGAAAAGAGGAAGTCAAAATATCACCTTTTGCAGATGATATGATAGTATATATAAGTCACCCTAAAAATTCTACCAGAGAACTCCTAAACCTGATAAACAGCTTCGGTGACGTAGCTGGATATAAAATTAACTCAAACAAGTCAATGGCCTTTCTCTATACAAAGAATAAACAGGCTGAGAAAGAAATTAGGGAAACAACACCCTTCTCAATAGTCACAAATAATGTAAAATATCTTGGCGTGACTCTAACTATGGAAGTGAAAGATCTGTATGATAAAAACTTCAAGTCCCTGAAGAAAGAAATTAAAGAAAATCTCAGAAGATGGAAAGATCTCCCATGCTCATGGATTGGCAGGATCAACATTGTAAAAATGGCTATCTTGCCAAAAGCAATCTACAGATTCAATGCAATCCCCATCAAAATTCCAACTCAATTCTTCAACGAATTAGAAGGAGCAATTTGCAAATTCATCTGGAATAACAAAAAACCTAGGATAGCAAAAAGTCTTCTCAAGGATAAAAGAACATCTGGTGGAATCACCACCATGCCTGACCTAAAGCTTTACTACAGAGCAATTGTGATCAAAACTGCATGGTACTGGTATAGAGACAGACAAGTAGACCAATGGAATAGAATTGAAGACCCAGAAATGAACCCACACACCCATGGTCACTTGATCTTCGACAAGGGAGCTAAAACCATCCAGTGGAAGAAAGACAGCATTTTCAACAATTGGTGCTGGCACAACTGGTTGTTATCGTGTAGAAGAATGCGAATCGATCCATACTTATCTCCTTGTACTAAGGTCAAATCTAAGTGGATCAAGGACCTTCACATAAAACCAGAGACACTGAAACTTATAGAGGAGAAAGTGGGGAAAAGCCTTGAAGATATGGGCACAGGGGAAAAATTTCTGAACAGAACAGTAATGGCTTGTACTGTAAGATCGAGAATTGACAAATGGGACCTAATGAAACTCCAAAGTTTCTGCAAGGCAAAAGATACCGTCAATAAGACAAAAAGACCACCAACAGATTGGGAAAGGATTTTTACCTATCATAAATCAGATAGGGGACTAATATCCAATATATATAGAGAATTCAAGAGGGTGGACTCCAGAAAATCAAATAACCCCCTTAAAAGATGGGCTCAGAGCTGAACAAAGAATTTTCACCCGAGGAATACCGAAAGGCTGAGAAACACCTGAAAAAATGTTCAACATCCTTAATCATCAGAGAAATGCAAATCAAAACAACCCTGAGATTCCATCTCACACCAGTCAGAATGGCTAAGATCAAAAATTCAGGTGACAGCAGATGCTGGCGTGGATGTGGAGAAAGAGGAACACTCCTCCATTGTTGGTGGGATTGCAGGCTTGTACAACCACTCTGGAAATCAGTCTGGCGGTTCCTCAGAAAATTGGACATAGTACTACCGGAGGATCCAGCAATACCTCTCCTGGGCATATAACCAGAAGATGTCCGAACCAGTAAGAAGGACACATGCTCCACTATGTTCATAGCAGCCTTATTTATAATAGCCAGAAGCTGGAAAGAACCCAGATGCCCCTCAACTGAGGAATGGATACAGAAAATGTGGTATATCTACACAATGGATTACTACTCAGCTATTAAAAAGAATGAATTTATGAAATTCCTAGCCAAATGGATGGACCTGGAGGGCATCATCCTGAGTGAGGTAACACATTCACAAAAAAACTCACACAATATGTACTCACTGATAAGTGGATATTAGCCCAAAACCTAAGATACCCAAGATATAAGATACAATTTGCTAAACACATGAAACTCAAGAAGAATGAAGACTGAAGTGTGGACACTATGCCCCTCCTTAGAATTGGGAACAAAACACCCATGGAAGGAGTTACAGAGTCAAAGTTTGGAGCTGAGATGAAAGGATGGACCATGTAGAGACTGCCATATCCAGGGATCCAACCCATAATCAGCTTCCAAACGCTGACACCATTGCATACACTAGCAAGATTTTATTGAAAGGACCCAGATGTAGCTGTCTCTTGTGAGACTATGCCGGGGCCTAGCAAACACAGAAGTGGATGCTCACAGTCAGCTAATGGATGGATCACAGGGCTCCCAATGGAGGAGCTAGAGAAAGTAGCCAAGGAGCTAAAGGGATCTGCAACCCTATAGGTGGAACAACATTATGAACTAACCAGTACCCCGGAGCTCTTGACTCTAGCTGCATACATATCAAAAGATGGCCTAGTCGGCCTTCACTGGAAAGAGAGGCCCATTGGACTTGCAAACTTTATATGCCCCAGTACAGGGGAACACCAGGGCCAAAAAGGGGGAGTGGGTGGGCAGGGGAGTGGGGGTGGGTGGTTATGGGGGACTTTTGGTATAGCATTGGAAATGTAAATGAGCTAAATACCTAATAAAAAATGAAAAAAAAAAAGGTAAAATCCTCCAAGAGGAACTCTCAATTCTGAATATCTACTCTCTAAATGCAAGGGCAGCCACATTCATTAAAGACACTTTAGTAAAGCTCAAAGCACACATTGCACCTCACACAATAATAGTGGGAGACTTCAACACACCACTTTCATCAATGGACAGATCGTGGAAACAGAAACTGAACAGGGACACAGTAAAACTAACAGAAGTTATGAAACAAATGGATCTGACAGATATCTACAGAACATTTTATCCTAAAGCAAAAGGATATACCTTCTTCTCAGCACCTCACGGGACCTTCTCCAAAACTGACCATATAATTGGTCACAAATCAGGCCTCAACAGATACAAAAATATTAAAATTGTCACATGTGTCCTATCAGACCACCATGGCCTAATGCTGATCTTCAATAACAACATAAATAATGGGAAGCCAACATTCACGTGGAAACTGAACAACACTCTTCTCAATGATACCTTGGTCAAGGAAGGAATAAAGAAAGAAATTAAAGACTTTTTATAGTTTAATGAAAATGAAGCCACAACATACCCAAACCTATGGGACACAATGAAAGCATTTCTTTTTTTTTTTTATATTTTACATTTAATTTACTTACAGCATACTTTTTGAAAACAAGTCTAATCTACTCCTTTTCTATATGAAAGTATTTCTAAGAGGGAAACTCATAGCTCTGAGTGCCTCCAAGAAGAAACGGGAGAGAGCACATACTAGCAGCTTGACAACACATCTAAAAGCTCTAGAAAAAAGGAAGCAAATTCACCCAAGAGGAGTAGAAGGCAGGAAATAATCAAACTCAGGGGTGAAATCAACCAAGTGGAAACAAGAAGAACTATTCAAAGAATTAACCAAACGAGGAGTTGGTTCTTTGAGAAAATCAACAAGATAGATAAACCCTTAGCTAGACTCACTAGAGGGCACAGGGACAACATCCTAATTAACAAAATCAGAAATGAAAAGGGAGACATAACAACAGATCCTGAAGAAACCCAAAACACCATCAGATCCTTCTACAAAAGGCTATACTCAACAAAACTGGAAAACCTGAATGAAATGGACAAATTTCTAGACAGATACCAGGTACCAAAGTTAAATCAGGATCAAGTTAACGATCTAAACAGTCCCATATCCCCTAAGGAAATAGAAGCAGTCATTAATAGTCTCCCAGCCAAAATAAGCCCTGGACCAGATGGGTTTAGTGCAGAGTTCTACCAGACTTTCAAAGAAGATCTAATCCCAGTTCTGCACAAACCATTCCACAAAATAGAAGTAGAGGGAACTCTACCCAACTCATTCTATGAAGCCACAATTACTCTGATACCTAAACCACAGAAAGATCCAACAAAGATAGAGAACTTCAGACCAATTTCCCTTATGAATATCGATGCAAAAATCCTCAATAAAATTCTTGCTAACTGAATCCAAGAACACATTAAAGCAATCATCCATCCTGACCAAGTAGGTTTTATTCCAGGGATGCAGGGATGGTTTAATATACGAAAATCCATCAATGTAATCCATTATGTAAACAAACTCAAAGACAAAAACCACATGATCATCTTGTTAGATGCGGAAAAAGCATTCCACAAGATCCAACACCCATTCATGATAAAAGTCTTGGAAAGATCAGGAATTCAAGGCCCATACCTAAACATGATAAAAGCAATCTACAGCAAACCAGTAGCCAACATCAAAGTAAATGGTGAGAAGCTGGAAGCAATCTCTCTAAAATCAGGGACTAGACAAGGCTGCCCACATTCTCTCTACCTTTTCAACATAGTACTTGAAGTCCTAGCCAGAGCAATTCGACAACAAAAGGAGATCAAGGGGATACAAATTGGAAAAGAGGAAGTCAAAATATCACTTTTTGCAGATGATATGATAGTATATATAAGTCACCCTAAAAATTCTACCAGAGAACTCCTAAACCTGATAAACAGCTTCGGTGACGTAGCTGGATATAAAATTAACTCAAACAAGTCAATGGCCTTTCTCTATACAAAGAATAAACAGGCTGAGAAAGAAATTAGGGAAACAACACCCTTCTCAATAGTCACAAATAATGTAAAATATCTTGGCGTGACTCTAACTATGGAAGTGAAAGATCTGTATGATAAAAACTTCAAGTCCCTGAAGAAAGAAATTAAAGAAAATCTCAGAAGATGGAAAGATCTCCCATGCTCATGGATTGGCAGGATCAACATTGTAAAAATGGCTATCTTGCCAAAAGCAATCTACAGATTCAATGCAATCCCCATCAAAATTCCAACTCAATTCTTCAACGAATTAGAAAGAGCAATCTGCAAATTCATCTGGAATAACAAAAAACCTAGGATAGCAAAAACTCTCTCAAGGATAAAAATACCTCTGGTGGAATCACCATGCCTGACCTAAAGCTTTACTACAGAGCAATTGTGATCAAAACTGCATGGTACTGGTATAGTGACAGACAAGTAGAACAATGGAATAGAATTGAAGACCCAGAAATGAACCCACACACCCATGGTCACTTGATCTTCGACAAGGGAGCTAAAACCATCCAGTGGAAGAAAGACAGCATTTTCAACAAATGGTGCTGGCACAACTGGTTGTTATCATGTAGAAGAATGTGAATCGACCCATTCCTCTCTCCTTGTACTAAGGTCAAATCTAAGTGGATCAAGGAACTTCACATAAAACCAGAGACACTGAAACTTATAGAGGAGAAAGTGGGGAAAAGCCTCGAAGATATGGGCACAGGGAAAAAATTCCTGAATAGAACAGCAATGGCTTGTACTGTAAGATAGAGGATTGACAAATGGGACCTCATGAAACTGCAAAGCTTCTTCAAGGCAAAAGATACCGTCAATAAGACAAAAAGACCACCAACAGATTGGGAAAGGATTTTTACCTATCATAAATCAGATAGGGGACTAATATCCAATATATATAGAGAACTCAAGAGGGTGGACTCCAGAAAATCAAATAACCCCCTTAAAAGATGGGCTCAGAGCTGAACAAAGAATTTTCACCCGAGGAATACCGAAAGGCTGAGAAACACCTGAAAAAATGTTCAACATCCTTAATCATCAGAGAAATGCAAATCAAAACAACCCTGAGATTCCATCTCACACCAGTCAGAATGGCTAAGATCAAAAATTCAGGTGACAGCAGATGCTGGCGTGGATGTGGAGAAAGAGGAACACTCCTCCATTGTTGGTGGGATTGCAGGCTTGTACAACCACTCTGGAAATCAGTCTGGCGGTTCCTCAGAAAATTGGACATAGTACTACCGGAGGATCCAGCAATACCTCTTCTGGGCATATAACCAGAAGATGTCCGAACTGGCAAGAAGGACACATGCTCCACTATGTTCATAGCAGCCTTATTTATAATAGCCAGAAGCTGGAAAGAACCCAGATGCCCCTCAACTGAGGAATGGATACAGAAAATGTGGTACATTTACACAATGGAGTACTACTCAGCTATTAAAAAGAATGAATTTATGAAATTCCTAGGCAAATGGTTGGACCTGGAGGGCATCATCCTGAGTGAGGTAACCCAATCACAAAAAACTCAAATGAAATGTACTCACTGATAAGTGGATATTAGCCCAGAAACTTAGTATAGCGAGATATAAGGTACAATATGCAAAACACATGAAACTGAAGAAGAATGAAGACCAAAGTGTGGACACTTTGCTCCTTCTTAGAATTGGAAACAATCACCCATGGAAGGAGTTACAGAGACAAATTTTGGAGCTTAGACAAAAGGATGGACTGCCATATCCAGGGATCCATCCCATAATTAGCCTCCAAACGATGACACCATTGCATACACTAGCAAGCCTTTGTTGCAAGGACCGTGATATAGCTGTCTCTTGTGAGACTAGGCCGGGGCCTAGCAAACACAGAAGTGGATGCTCACAGTCAACTATTGGATGGATCACAGGGCCCCCAGTGGAGGAACTAGAGAAAGTATCCAAGGAGTTAAAGAGATATTCAACCCTATCGGTGGAACAACATTATGAACTAACCAGTACCCCAGAGCTCTTGACTCTAGCTGCATATGTATCAAAAGATGGCCTATCGGCCATCACTGGAAAGAGAGGCCCATTGGTCAGGCAAACTTTATATGCCCCAGTACAGGGGAACGCCAGGGCCAAAAAATGGGAATGGGTATGTAAGGGAACGGGGTGGGGGTAGCGTGTGGGGGACTTTTGGGATAGCATTGGAAATGTATTTGAGGAAAATACATAATAAAAAAAAGTATTGGAGATCAAACTCCTGGTCTCTTTTTCATTAAATGTTCTTGTTGTATACTTATATTTCAAAGGTATTAGATCTCCAAGATCATCACTAAACCAAAGTGGGAAGTAATGTCTATACTTAGTAGGTTGAATCTAGTAATCCATATATATTCTGTATACTTCTTTCGGTATATCCCACAACTTAAATATATACATTTTACTTATGAATGACACATCAAGAAAGATGGAGAGGAAGTACTAAGTCATATGTACACATCCATAAAGAAAAATAATTATCATGCAGAAACTTAAGTAGGCAATAATGTCATGAGTACTGTTGAAAAAAAGTATTGGAGAGATCAGGAATTCAAGGCCCATACCTAAACACAATAAACGCGATATACAGCAAACCAACAGTCAACATCAAATTAAATGGAGAGATACTTGAAGCAATCCCACTAAAATCAGGGACAAGACAAGGAGGCCCACTCTCCCTATATCTATTCAACCTAGTACTCGAATTTCCAGTGAGAGCTATAAGACAACAAAAGGAGATCAATGGAATAGAAATTGGCAAAGAAGTTGAGGTATCACTATTTGCAGATGATATGATAATATACATAAGCAACCCCAAAAATTCTACCAGAGAATTTCTACAGCTGATAAACAACTCCAGCAAAGTAGCTGGATATAAAATTAACTCAAATAAATCAGTAGTTTTACTTTATTCAAATGATAAACAGGCTGAGAAATAAATTAGGGAAATAATGCCTTTCACAATAATCACAAATAGTACAAAATTTCTTGGGGTAACTCTAACCAAACAAATGAAACATCTGTATGACAATAACTTCAAGTTTCCCAAGAAAGAAATCAAAGAAAACCTTGGAAAATGAAGATATCTCCTATGCTCATGGTCTGACAGAATTAACATAGTAAAAATGGCCATCCTACCAAAAGCTATCTACAGATTCAAAGCAATCCCCATAAAAATTCTTCACAGAGATAGAAAGAGCAATTCTCAAATCCATCTGGAAAAACAAAAAACCCAGAATAGTAAAAACAATTCTTAACGATAAAAGAACTTCTGGGTGAATCATTATCCCTGACCTCAAGTGATACTACAGAGCAATAGTGATAAAAACGGCTTGGTATTGGTACACAGACAGACAAGTTGATCAATGGAATAGAATTGAAGACCCAGAAATAGAACTGCACACTTATGCACATTTGATCTTTGACAAAGAAGCCAAAATTATACAATGGATAAAAAAGATAGCATCTTCAATAAATGGTACTGGTCTAACTGGCAGTTTACATGCAGAAAAATGAAAATAGATCCATATTTGTCATCTTACACTAAGCTCAAGTCCAAGTGGATCAAGGAACTCCACATAAAACCAGACACAGTGAATCTAACAGAAGATAAAGTGGGAAAGAGCCTCAAACTCATTGGCCCGGGGGTGGGGAGTATTTCCTAAACAGAACTCCAATGGCTCAGGCTATAAGATCAAGAATTGACATATAGGACCTCATGAAACTGAATAGCTTCTGTAAGGCAAAGTCATAGTCAGTAGACAAATAGGCATCCTACAGATTGGGAAAAAACCCTTCACTAACTGCCCCCCCATCTGATAGAAGGCTAATATCCAAAATATATAAAAAACTCAAGAAGCTAACTCCCCAAAAGCCAAACAATCCAATAAAAAATGGGGTATAGAACTAAACAGATAATGCACAGCAGAGGAATCTCAAATGTTCAAGAAACACTTTAAGAAATGCTCAAAGTCCTTAGTGATCAGGGAAATGGAAATCAAAATGACCCTGATATTCTACCTTACAGTAATCACAATGGCTAAGATAAAAAACTAAGGTGACAGCAGCATATGTTGGTGTGGATGTGGAGAAAGAAGAACACTTCTCCATTGCTGGTGGGATTGAAAACTGGTACAAGCACTCTGGAAAACAACCTGGAGATTCCTTAGATAATTTGAAATAAATCTACTTGAAGGCCCAGCTATACCACTCTTAGGCATATACCCCAAAAATGCCCCACCATGTCACAGGGGCACGTGTTCCACTATGTTCATAGTGGCCTTGTTTGTGATATCCAGAAGCTGGAAAAAACCCAGTTGTCCCACAACAGAATAATGGATATAGACGATGTGGTTCATTTACACAATGGAATACTACTCAGCTATTAAGAATGAGGACATCATGTGTTTAGCAGGCAAATTAATGGTACTAGAAAATATCATCCTGTGTGAGGTAACTGAGACCCAAAAGGACATGCATGGTATATACTCACTAATCAGAGGATATTAGCTAAAGCCAAAGGCCCAAGTGAGGGTGCCTCAATCCCACTTGGGAGGGAGAAGAAAGCAATCACAGGGGGTGGGCAGTAGGAGGGAGAGTCCTAGGTAGGAGAGGGGACAGGGAGGGGAAAAGGGGAACATAATCAGGTATTGGGGGGGGGGGACAGAACTGAAGCCCTTAGGACCAGCAGAAAGAATGGAAACAGGCATCCAGGGAAGGTGGGAGGTGGGAGGACCCTCCAGAATGTACCAGAGACTTGGGAGGTGAGAGACTCAGGACTTAAAGGGAGGGACCTTAAATGAAATGCTCTACAGTGGGGAGAGGGAATTTGTAGTCTTCCTCCAGTAGAAAGACAGAACATCAAGTGGAGGCATGAGGTTGCCATCCCACAGTAAAAAACTCTAACTCTGAATTGTTCCTGTTTAAAAGAACTACAGAGACAAAAATGGAGAAGAGCCCGAGGGAAAGGAGGTCCAGTGACAGGCCCATATTGGGATCCAGCTCAAGGTGAGACCCCAATGCCTGACACTATTACTGATGCTATGGTATGCTTACAAACAGGAGCCTAGCATGGCTGCCCTCCGAGAGGCTCAACAAGCAGCTGAAAGAGTCAGATGCAGATATTTACACCCATACAATGGACAGAAGCTGGTGACCCCTGTGGTTGAATTAGAGAAAAGTTGGAAGAAGCTGAGGAGGAGGGTGACCCCTTAGGAAGACCAACAGTCTCAACTAACCTGGACTCCCGAGATCTCCCAGACACTGAGACATCAACCAGGCAGCATAGACTAGCTGATATGAGGCCCCTGACACATATACAGCAGAGGACTGTCTGGTGTCGCCTCAGTGAGAGAAGATGCACCTAACCATTGAGAGACTTGAGGCCCCAGGGTGTGGAGAGGTCTGGTGGGGTGAGGGTTAGAACATCCTCTTGGAGACAGGGTTGGGGGAGGTAGTATGGGATGAGGAACGGTCAGAGGGCAGATCATGACGGGCATAATGACAGGACTGAAAAAACAGGTTAAATATAATAATAATAATAATAATAATAATAATAACAACAATAATGATAGTAATAAGATCACTATATAGGTGACAAATAAAAACATTTAATGATGTCACATTTCTCTTTTTAAAAAAGTGCCCATATATCATTTAATCATTAAATGCATTTTGTATCTTCTCATTTTTATGTCTTTGAAAATCTTATGTAATGTATTTTGACTGTAGACACCTTACCCCATTATTCCTGCCTTCCTTGACCACTCAACTTTGTGTCTTATTTTAAAACAAACAAACAAACAACAGACAATCAAGTAAAGTTTGTTCTGCCCATTTTTCTTGGATTTGTGGCTTTCTTTGGATGGTGGCTTATTGCAGGAAGAGCTCTGCCTTTAAGGACAGAGACTTTGTCTCTCAACAGTTGTCAACCGCTAACAGCTCCTGAGCTAGGGGAGGGATTTTGTGTTTACTTCCCTTTCCTCACTGTGATTTTATGTGGCTCAAGCTTGCACAGGTCTTGTGCTGCTGTGAACTCCTAGGGGCAACTGCCCTGCTATGTGCAGAAAACGCTTATTAGAGCACCCAGTTGTTCCTGTTATCCTCTTGTTTTCAGGTTTGGCGCCCTCTACTGGAAAGGGTTAGAATGATGGATTTGCTTCTGATTCCTAGGCTGAATGTAGGCAAATTATATATAATATGTGTATTTTATATATATACTTAAGACCATTTTGTGGAGGAAAAGTGATACCTTTAACATAGTTCTTCACATATGATGTACACCTTTCTCTGTTAATTGGGAAGATGAAAAGGTTTTGAGTTAGTACATTCCAATTATTATTGTCTTAAAAACGTCTTGAATACAATGCAAAATTATTTAGTTATAAAAGGCTCTTCTGATGAACTAACTTTACTAATGGTAGAGTTCATGTGTCTGAGGTCAGAATGACGAACCAAGACTCAGAAGCTACATAAGAACTTGTGTGGAATAATGTTCCCATTTCTTTACTTGGCTGAATATATCCATGCATAGAGACTCAAAAAAGAACACATATACTTGGGCAATTTTATGCAGAGTGTGAAGTTTGAGGTTGGAGTGAAGCAGGTTGCAAGCTTCCCACCTTCTTTTGGGGGCTCTGTAGCTGCAGGGTGCCATGGAGAGTGGAGGAGACTGAGTCCTCTCTGTAATGACTTTATTGCATCATCCTCTTTCCTAACTTACTGGATTCTGATCTGAAGGAGGAAGGCAGCGTCTGCTGGGATCTTGAGAGCTAACAGCTCCTAAAGAATCTTGTTGATGGGGATAATGCTATTTAAGTATTTCACTGACTTATATACAAGAACCTAAGTTACAAAACTATACAAGGATGTAAATATTCCAATTTCTTCTTGAAGACAGAGTTGGAACTGTTTGAGGTCACACAGATTCAAACATCTGGAGCTTTGGAGACATTTGCCCAATGCTTTACAACATGATGCTTCATAACCCATAAGCACCCCACTGCTTCCTTAGGTTGGCTATACTAGTTTGTGAGGAATGGCATGTTTTGTAGTCTTAGTGCATATAAGTGAGCATGGAGTGGAGTAGCTCCTTTATGATTATACATGATCCTTCCTATTTAATGTAAACTAGACATGGGAAAAAAGGTCTCTGTCTATTTTTTTTGTGGTATTGTCTTTTGATATACCTTAGTGTTAATTCAGGATTCTACCACCCTTCCCCCAATACTGTAAAGGGATAAAACTCAGGTTTTACAGCCTTCATAAATATGGACCTCCAATCGCTTCTGAGTCCAAGAAGACTCACCTATACTTTGGGAAGACTTTTTGATTTCTGCATATTGTCCCCAGAATATATCTGCCAGCTGCAGGGAGGCCAGGACAGGGGGACAAGAGCAGGTCTTCTATTTAAGAAACTATGACTTAGAAGGTGTGACCTTCCCTTTCTCACTTTGGAGCAGCCATGGCACACTGAGGTGCCTGTGATTTCAGGCAGATTCTCTGTCCATCCTCTTGGGACAGATGTGGGTGTTATCCTTCTGCACTGGACCCTGAGACACTCTACCACTCTCTGGTGGAATTCCCGAGACTCTTGCACAGAGTGTTTATAAGTTCAATGTCTCTGAAGCAGGTGTAGAGTTCTGGGCTCTTTTGACATGATCCAGTCTTGGGAAAGCATCTTATGAAGAGGAAACAAGAAAAAGAGCAGGGACCACTAGGAAGACTTCTAGCTGATGAGGATGAGGATAACTGGGATTCCTGAGCATCCAACTCTACATCATGCCCCTATTAAAAAGGTAGGGGCCTCATAGACTGCACATAAGGTGCTTGGAAATCTTTTTATCACACCAATGCAAACACAATACTTACCTTTTAAACATCTTTACAGTGTTTTAAATAGAAATAGCACACTATTCTCATGCAACCAAGCTATGCACTGTGCTACTGAGGAATTTATAGTAGAGAATGAGACAGAAAAAAAAAAGCTGTTGGCCTTCTGGCACTTGCATTGTATTTGGAGAAACATTCACATCAGCAAATCAGAGAATTTTGCATTGCAGAAGACACTTAATTAAGGGTTAAAGCAGGCTTTCTTAAGGTGATAATTAGGCCACAGCAGGGGGATTGCAAAAAGATAGGACTGTCTCAATGCCAGGAAATAGCATGAATAATCTTCAGAGGTAAAAGAACATGAAGAGTTGACAAATATCCACTCACATTGGAAGGTAGTAGGCAAAGTGGTGAGGAACAGCAAGACCAGGACTGGTAATGGGGATGTATCTGGATAGGGGTCTGAGGCAGGAGACTGTCTTAATGTGAATACTCACCTCTTACCATCTCTTTGAGGCACTTTTGCAGTCTCCTTGCATGTTTAGGGTACACAGCTTGCTTCTGACCAGGGGGTATAAGGAGATATTTAGTGCTAGGATCCCAGAGAGAAGGTTGGCTCCATCTACTCTAATGTAGCTCTCCAGTCCTGAGTAACCGTTTCACTGCCATCAGTGTTTAGAGATGGCCTGAAGAGATGAAATGGAGGTGGAATATTCAGCATGAAGAGGAAGAAAGAAGGCTGGGAAGGAAGTGTACTTCACAGCTGGTCTCTTAAGTCACTGTGCAGAGTCAGGGAGGGCCATAGATAGGGTGAGTCTGTCTCAGCTCTCTTACCCTATGGCCTGGGTATTCTCTATTTGCCCCACCAGGTCTCAGCACGGTGCATTTAGAAAGTGAACACTTGTGGAGATTCTCCTGTTTCTGGCTGGACCTTGTCAACATGAGGAACCAGCAGGAGATAGAAGAGTAATAAGGAAAACCAGAGACTTGCTCTCAAATTCTCTTCCTACCAGGCATGTTTGGATAATGTCCTTTACTTCTATACAAAGTCCCAGATCTTGAAAAGTGGCCCCTCCTGTGTTCTGCTAACTACACCTGGGTTATGAAACCATGCTCACGGTTCATCCTGATACTTCATGATCCCATCAATGCACCTCTGTAGAAGGTCCCTTCCTTGTCTCCATGAGCATGCTGGGTATTCTATTGTGGGTATCAGATAAGATCCTATCAGTACACAGTCTTTACCAGTGTTGACAAGCAGACTGCTTCCTTAGTGGGACATTAGAAGATCATTCTAATATGATCCGCATATACTGAATGAATTAATATTTACCTCAGGGCGATTTATTTATTGATGTAAAATATCACTCATTAAGGATCATACTATCAGAATTCATCCATTCATTTAAACATATATTTTTTTATTTTGCTTGTTAAGTTTATGTTGATATTATAGTGTAACATGAAATTCCATGTGTATGAAATTTCATGATTTCTTCTAAATGTTGTGTAGCACTGTATATTCAATGATGTTTATTATATGGCCCAAGAATACTGTTTTTTTTTTCTTTCTAGGGAAAAATGTCTTGCTACATTTGGGGACACAAATGAGAATTATTTATATACAACAATGTCCACTTTTCATAATGTATGTTCAGTACCCAGCTCTTTGTGGCTCACCGGCATCCCAGGACTGGAGACCTTGCACATATGGCTCTCCATTCCCTTTGGCTCCATGTACCTGGTGGCTGTGGTGGGGAACATCACCATCCTAGCTGTGGTAAGGGTAGAGCGCAGCCTGCACCAGCCCATGTACTTCTTTCTGTGCATGCTGGCTGTCATTGACCTGGTTCTGTCTACTTCTACTATGCCCAAACTTCTGGCGATTTTCTGGTTTGGTGCTGGCCACATTGGCCTGGATGCCTGCTTATGCCAAATGTTTCTTATCCATTGCTTTGCTACTGTTGAGTCGGGCATCTTCCTTGCCATGGCTTTTGACCGCTATGTAGCCATCTGCAATCCACTGCGTCACAGCATGGTGCTCACTCACACAGTGGTGGGTCGTTTGGGGCTGGCTGCCGTCCTCAGAGGAGTTCTTTACATTGGACCCCTACCACTTATGATCCGCCTGCGGTTGCCTCTTTACAAAACCCGAGTCATCTCCCATTCCTACTGTGAGCACATGGCTGTGGTTGCCTTGACCTGTGGTGACAGCAGAGTTAACAATGTCTATGGCTTGAGCATTGGCTTTCTGGTGTTGATCCTGGATTCAGCGGCCATTGCTGCCTCCTATGTGATGATTTTCAGGGCTGTGATGGGGCTGGCCACTCCCGAGGCTAGACTTAAAACTCTGGGGACATGTGGGTCTCATATCTGCGCCATTCTGATTTTCTATGTTCCCATTGCTGTTTCTTCTCTTATTCACCGGTTTGGTCACCAGGTTCCTCCTCCAATCCACACTCTGCTGGCCAACTTCTATCTCCTCATTCCCCCTATCCTCAATCCCATTGTCTATGCTGTTCGTACCAAGCAGATCCGGGACAGGCTTCTTCAGATCCTAAAGACAGGAACCAAGATCAGATGACTGACGCTTCCTCTTCTCTCTCACATAAATTCATGGAGAAGGAGGCATTCAAACATAGACTGCTATTTCCCAGATGGGAACCCCCGTCTGAGTCGTTGGGTCCACCATTTGTAGTTACAAAGGAACAGCGAGGAGGAGTGCACAATTCTGAACCTTCTAAAGGTGGAAGATATGTATTTTTTTATGACTGGAGGATGTTTGGATTATGAAGATCACTCAACAACAGCAATGTGATGAACAACAAATAAATAGCACTTTAAAAATCCCACATTTTCACACGATTCTTATCCTCTCAGATGTTATAAGGGTTTAGTGCTCCATTTTTATGTATAAAGAAATAGTAAAAATTGCTTTAAAATACATGTGCAAAATGACTTAAGCACTCTAGATCAGTGTTTTGGCTGAAATTTATAACACGCTTCGGGGTCACTACTAACCCTTTGTATTTAGTTTGTCTTTGAGACATCTTTTTATAAGTACATTTGAAAAGCTTGCTCATTTCAGTCATTGTAGCTACAAAAAAAAATCCTGAGTTATTTTTTGGCAACTGAAGTGCTGCTAAGACAGATTTTAATAATATAACGTGGTATTTTAGAAGACTGGATTGTATAGCCAATAGGGTGCATGGGTTGACAAAAGGTATTGTTTTAATAAGAAAGTGACTGTATTTGCCAATTGCCCTTGTGCTCTTTGCTATTTTGAATCACATGAGGCTCCAGGGAAGAGAGACCATCCCTCCCCACTCCATGAATCCTGATTCATCCATAGGATTTCTTTGCAATGGGGATCAGTTTAATATGAAGTTGCAATTTATAGACACATGGGTTGTACACTTCTATGTTTTATTTGATCAGGACTTAGACTGGCTAGTGTTTTGTCAACGTGACACAAGCTAGAATCATTTAAGGAGAGGAAACCTTACTTGAGAAAATGTCTCTACTGTACTGGCCTGTAAGCAAGCCTGTGGGCCTGTGGGACTTTTTTTTTTTTTTTTTTTTTTTTTTTTGATTACTGACTGATATGGGAGAACCAGCCAATTGTGGGTAGTTGTCATCCCTGGGAAGGTGGTTCTGAGTTATATAAGGAAGACAGCTAACAAGCAGCATCCCTCCATGGTCCCTGTTTAGGCTTCTACCTCTAGGTTCATGCTCTAAAAATAAATTAAAAATTCTCTAAGTCAATCAAAGATCTGCAGTGGAGTGTCACTAGCTATATCAACAACACTCCAAGAAATGACATGTTTCTTTTGTGTGTATGCTTTGTTTTATTGTGTTGTCTTTGGTTTTTTGGTTGCTTTAACTTGTTTTGATTTTTGTTTTATGATTTAGAGAGAGAGAATGAGAATGGAGTTGGGGGAGGGGAAATAACTGTATATAAATATTTTTAAAATAAAAAGAACATTTAAAATGTTTTATTTAGATTGAACTGGAAATCATGGGTCAGTTATTATAGCTCTAATGAGAGAAGAAATAAATGGTAGTTGAAGCTTATCAGAGTTGCAACATTACATTCAAAACACACCATCAGCACTGGGACAGAGTGACTTCAAAGACTAAGGTACACTTGGATGCTTAAAGTGGATATGAACATGGCCAATACATACATACATACTTTATGTATATATACATATATACATAAAGTGCGAACTTAGATCTTAAAAAAATGAGCACTTATTCAAAATAATATAGTATCAAATTAAGCAATAAGCAGTTAACCCCCCATATTACATCTAGGAATGAAAAACATCAAAGTGCGCATCTGCACACACAGTAGAGTAGAAATATGCTCTGTGTTGATATTTGCTTTTGCTGTTTTATGAGTCGGTAGAATAAATTAGTCACTGAAGGACTTTTTGGGTGAGGCACTAATTACTGACATTGCAAAGAACAGTCTTGGTGGCTTGTTTTTAAAGTGACAGAGTGTGGTTTCCGTCCTTGTATTGTTTTTTTTTTTTTTTTTTTTTTTCTGTTATAATCCTTTGAAGGGCTGGATTCATGGAAAGATAATGTGTGGATTTGGTTTTGTCGTGGAATACTTTGGTTTCTCCATCTATGGTAATTGAGAGTTTGGCTGGGTATAGCAGCCTGGGCTGGAATCTGTGTTCTCTTAGTGTCTGTATAACATCTGTCCAGGCTCTTCTGGCTTTCATAGTCTCTGGTGAAAAATCTGGTGTAATTCTAATAGGCTTGCCTTTATATGTTACTTGACCTTTTCCCCTTACTGCTTTTAGTGTTCTATCTTTTTTTTTTTTAATGTAAGCAATGGTCCTGCCACTCTTTATTTCTCATAATACAGTTTTCAAAAGAAGAAGAATTATACACTTTAAATTCTGATCACAAGTTCTTTTTACATTTGAACCAAAGAATGAATGTTAGTACTTCAAAAAAAAATACCTTCAATGTGTAAGCATAAAAATTATCATATGAGAAACATTCAAAAACTAGAGTAGGCTCACTTCGAAATGGAGCACACCTAGTCCCCAGTGACAGCAGGAACAGACATTACCAGAGTCAGGGGTTCTTAGGAGCTCCAACTCTTTACCACTGATCCACAATCAACCCGTTTTCTACCAACAGTATAGGAGAACTTAGTTTTAAAATAACAGCATCATCTTCCCCCCTGGTCCAGTTGTTTCATTAGGCAGTATTTACAAAAGCACATGAAAGTTTCTTACTGATGATCAACAACTTTGAGTACTGGTTTTTACTTTTTAAAGCAATGAATTAAATTCTTTTTTTTTTTTTTAAAGAAGATAAACGCACAGTGAAATTATATCTTCGTCTCATTTTCAAAACAAAGCAATTCAGAATACAAAATAACTCAGGTGGCCAGCACCTAACTTATCCTCTAGGTGGCAAAATTAAAACAAACAAACAAAGAAAAAAGCTGTGGGTCGGATTCCCAGTCTGTTCATTCACTTGAACCTACTACTCAGAACACAGAATCACATGTAACCAACCCCAGGCCAGCCCCAAACTTGCTATGTAGCTGAGGCTGGCCTTAAGCTGCTCCTGATCATTGTGTCTCTACCTCCCAATTGCTGGTATTAGAGGCTTTAGTCACCTTGCCCCATTTAGGCAGTTGTTGGGTTTCTTAATTATTTTTATAATTTTTAAATATTTGTGAGCATGTGCCTGTGTTCCAAGAACAAGTAGAAGCCAGATGAGGGCTGCAGCAGCAAGCTGTCCTACATGGGACTGAGACCTCAATCCTAGTGAGTAGCAAGGACCCTAACTGCTGACTTATCATGTCCCCCCCATTCTTTTTGTGTGAATTCAGACAAGAGCATGCCACAGTGCATGTGCAGATCTGAAAGGACAAACTTTATGGTTTAGTTAGGGGCGGGGGGGGGGGGTCAGACAGACTTAGGTGCCAGCCTTACTCAAAGGGTATTTTTACCTACTGAGCCATTCCATTTATCCAGAATATGTTTGTTTGTTTTTTGTTGTTTTTTTGGTTTTGGTTTTTTAGTCTCGTCAGTGTTTATTTTCTGTGTACTGGTGTTTTGCCTGCGTATGTCTTGTGTGAGGGGTGTCAGATTCCCTGGAACTGGAGTTACTGGCAGGTGTGAGTGGTCATGTGGGTGCTGCAAATTGAACCCGGGTTCTCTGGAAGAGCAGCCAGTACTCTTAGGTGTTGAGCCATTGCTTCAGCCCCCAGTAGGTTTCTAAACTTACTCATGACTTTCATATTGCCCTAAGTTAACCTAGATTGACTGACAGGGCAGTAGTTACCAATAATCAGAACTGTACTGTATTTTATGGGCTGATGATCACTTCTTAATACAACTTATTTCATATATTGTATCATTCACCCAGACTGGAGGCAGAGAGGTTGCAAAAGTCTGTCACTTGTTAGCAGCCATGAAGAGCGACTTTGAAGTCAGTAGGGAAAGCAAGGATGTGGTCCAGCACTGGCCTTATCAACCACAGTTCCTGGGTCTGACACAACACCTAAGTTAATCCAGGGAATGCAAGGGCTGCCCGGAAGCCCTGTCCCTCCCCAGTGTTATATATAGTAACCTTGTCCTGAGGAGAAAACAGTAGCAATATCAAAGCAGTTACGGATAATTCACTAGGAAAACTTTAGAAGCCAGTGCCCACATCTAAGTCCCAGGGCGAGGAGGTAGAAGCAGGGAGATCACTTGAAGTTCCAGGCCAGTCTGCTTTACACACTGAGTTCCAGACCAGCCAGGCATACATATGAGAACCTGTCTCAAAAAGAGGGAAGAAATCATGGCACCATGATTATGACAATGTTGATGTGCAACAGATGATGCTTATAAACAATTACAATATAAGCTGTATTGTGCTTATGTGTGTGTGTGAGGAGGGAGTACACATTATGCTTGCACTTGTGGGAGTTAGTTCTCCTTCACGAATGTGGTCACAGGGATCAAACTCTGACTCTCAGGTTTGGCAGGAAGTGCCTTTACCTACTGAGCCATTTTGCCAGCCCTTTCCAAAAGGTATCTTTAAGTCAAATAACACTTCACCCTCAGGAGTTGATGTCTCTAGTCTTTGTTACTTTTTCTTAATTCCAAGATGGAAATCCTAGTAAGTGACCTGAATGTAACATTAAAGAATCACATGTGAAAAGTGACAGCAATAATAAATGCACATTACTTGAAGAACTGGAGGATAAAAGGGAGAGGGTAGAGCATAAAAACGTTGGCACCATCCAACTGTTTTTGAAAATAGGGAATTGCAGGCATGGCAACACATACCTGTGCCCTTACACACAGGAGGCTGAAGCAAGAGGGTCTCTAGTCACCAGTCATCCTGGACTACCATGGCTACCCTGCCTGGCCATTTTTATCTTTACAACAAGCATAGAGCTGTTTCCTGGCTCTCTCCTTCAAACAATGGCAGCCTCAATAGCAGACACTGACCTTAGAGGTTTTTTTCTGGAATGAAAAAGGGGGCAGGTTGAGACAAAGTCCTGTGTAGCCTAGGCTGTCTTTGACCTTGCATTGTAGCTGAGGGAGACTTTGAACAACCGATCCTCTTTGCAGGCATAACTCTTAGAGAGTTGCTGATCTCTGGTTCATAGCAGGAAACAAATTCAACATGGAAGACCTTGCTGTAAGAGACAGCAAGGAGAGTAACAGAGTGTTAAGAACTCAGCCAACCTTCAAGGAATGGAAAGAGAATTGAAGCTGAACCTCAATAAAGTGACACTTGTAATGGATGGAAGTATGTTCATACATGACTGAATACATGAGTTCATAATGCTTTTGTTCAGCTTTGAAACAGGGTCTTACCCTATAGCCCAGGCAGGTCTGCAACTAACTATGTAGTCCAGGCTGGCTTTGAACTAGAATCCTGCTCAGCCTCCTAGGCATACAGGCATAACCATCCATTAACAATGTTTCTTATAACATGTTAAGCTATGCATTTTGTATCTGGCTTTTAGTACATGTACTTCATTTTATACTTTTTTAAGATGTTAAAATGAAAAAACAAAGCTCGGGATTTCCCAATGTGAAAACTACCATAAATATCCACAGAGGGGTCCTAGAAATCACCTACATTATAAAATACTTCCAAGTAATAAGCTAAGAATATTTGAAAAATCTTCTATCAAAAAAAATTTTTTTTTTTTGGTTTTTTGAGACAGGGTTTCTCTGTATAGCCCTGACTGTCCTGGAACTCACTTTGTAGACCAGGCTGGCCTCAAACTCAGAAATCCACCTGCCTCTGCCTCCCGAGTGCTGGGATTAAAGGCGTGCACCACCACACCCAGCTTAAATTTTTTTTTTTATGGTCTTATTAGCCAACTCATTAGCCACGGTTGGCCTCGCACTCCTGCCCCTTCTATACTCACCTCCTGAATTACAGGCGTGCTCCTCCATGCCTGGCTAAGAATACACTTCAAACGCAGAAGTTGTTGCAGTATTATATTATGTACTATAATTTGACTAAATTGGATTTTGGTGACTTCATATTCTTCCCTTTCCTCCTTTCTCATAAGATTATTCACGTTCCTTATTGGAGATTAGAGCATGAGAATTTGAATACATTTCAGATTTCCTTTAATGTCCATATTTTGTTCCTTTCTCCGTCTTTTAGCATAGAACAGAGATTGGCTTTCTCGCCTAACCATGATGACAGTTGGGAATATGTAGCGTTATACACACATCACTAATGGACACAGGAAGCTGCTCCATCACATAGCCAGCCTGTGTCGTGTCTCTTCCATCTGTTAATGGCTGAGAGGCTGTGTCTTGTGGTTAAATGTCTAATAGACTCAAGAATGTAAGGGCAGATCCAAGCCAGAATGAACACGGTTCTTGAATGCAACATAACAAAGACAAGCAGGTAATACTGTAGTATATGTTTCTCCATCAAACATCGACAATCCCCTTCCAGTCCTTCAAGCAGCATCTTAAATGGTATGAGTGAATGGTCCCCTTCCTAGTCATAAAATTATGTGGTGTTTGACTGATTCACATATTCAAGAAGTGAGCGGTCTAGCACTCTGCGAATAATGGCTTACTCAATTATATCAAAATCTATGAAATCATCATAAAACAAAGTGTGACTGACTTGCAAATGTCTAATTAAACTGCCATTGAAGGTACTTGGGCTTACATCAGGTCGTGAATGGCAAAGCGGACAGAACACGGGCCTCCTTTCTGATCTGTGGTGGATAATGCAATGATCCAGCAAGCAGTCTTCATCCAGTTCCCGCTGACAAAATGGACATACACATCTTGCTGTGGTGTCGCCAAGTTCTTGCAGCGGGCCATATTTATCGATGTACTTCTCACAGGTCCTTATGTGCGCCCTCATGTCACTGAGGCAAACCAGAGTCCTGCACTCAGCACAGTTCTGGTATTCTGACTTCATCCTCTTGGCTATGTCAGTTGTGGGCACTCCCTCTGAAGGAAGGTATGCCCGGCAGTATGGACATGTCCATTTATTATTGTTCTTTATACTGGTCGCAATGCAAGATCGGCAGAACCATCTCCATTATGGACGAAGAAGTGGACAGAGGCATTTGACAGTGAGGGGAAGAGTAAAAGGTGGCCATGTTGGCCACCACCTTAAATCTCAGTCCTCTGCAGCAGGGCAGAGGGGTCTCTGAGCCGAAGGCTGCTGGTTTGCATCCCCAGCTCCAAGATGATCAGTCTAGTATTCTATCTTTATTTAGTTCATTTGTTGTTCTGATTATTATGTGTCGGGAGGAATTTCTTTTCTGGTCCAGTCTATTTGGAGTTCTGTAGGCTTCTTGTATGTTCATGGGCATCTCTTTCTTTAGGTTTGGGAAGTTTTCTTCTATAATTTTGTTGAAGATATTTGCAGGTCCTTTGAGTTGAAACTCTTCATTCTCATCTACTCCTATTATCTGTAGGTTTGGTCTTCTCATTGTGTCCTGGATTTCCTGGATGTTTTGAGTTAGGATCCTTTTGCATTTTGTATTTTCTTTGATTGTTGTGCCGATGTTCTCTATGGAATCTTCTGCACCTGAGATTCTCTCTTCCATCTCTAGTATTCTGTTGCTGATGCTCGCATCTATGGTTCCAGATTTCTTTCCTAGGGTTTCTATCTCCAGCATTGCCTCACTTTGGGTTTTCTTTATTGTGTCTATTTCCCTTTTTAGGTCTTGCATGGTTTTATTCAATTCCATCACCTGTTTGGTTGTGTTTTCCTGCAATTCTTTAAGGGATTTTTGTGCTTCCTCTTTAATGTCTTTTACCTATTTAGCAGTGTTCTCCTATATTTCTTTAAGTGAGTTATTAAGGTTCTTCTTGATGTCCTCTACCATCATCATGAGATATGCTTTTAAATCCGGGTCTAGGGGACTAATATCCAATATATATAAAGAACTCAAGAAGGTGGGCTCCAGAAAATCAAATAACACCATTAAAAAATGGGGCCCAGAGCTGAACAAAGAATTCTTACCTGAGGAATACCGAATGGCAGAGAAGCACCTGAAAAAATGTTCAACATCCTTAATCATCAGAGAAATGCAAATCAAAACAACCCTGAGATTCCATCTCACACCAGTCAGAATGGCTAAGATCAAAAATTCAGGTGACAGCAGATGCTGGCGAGGATGTGGAGAAAGAAGAACACTCCTCCATTGTTGGTGGGATTGCAAGCTTGTACAACCACTCTGGAAATCAGTCTGGCGGTTCCTCAGAAAATTGGACATAGTAATACCAAGGGATCCCACAATACCTCTCCTGGGCATATATCCAGAAGATGCCCCAACCGGTAAGAAGGACACATGCTTCACTATGTTCATAGCAGCCTTATTTATAATAGCCAGAAGCTGGAAAGAACCCAGATGCCCCTCAACAGAGGAATGGATACAGAAAATGTGGTACATCTACACAATGGAGTACTACTCAACTATTAAAAAGAAGGAATTTATGAAATTCCTAGGCAAATGGATGGACCTGGAGGGCATCATCCTGAGTGAGGTAACTCAATCACAAAGGAACTCACACAATATGTACTCACTGATAAGTGGATATTAGCCCAGAAACTTAGAATACCCAAGATATAAGATACAATTTGCTAAAAGCATGAAACTGAAGAAGAACGAAGACCAAAGTGTGGATACTTTGCCCCTTCCTGGAATTGGGAACAAAACACCCATGGAAGGAGTTACAGAGACAATGTTTGGAGCTGTGATGAAAGGATGGACCATTTAGAGACTGCCATATCCGGGGATCCATCCCATAATCAGCTTCCAAACGCTGACACCATTGCACACACTAGCAAGATTTTGCTGAAAGGACCCAGATATAGCTCTCTCTTGTGAGACTATGCCGGGGCCTAGCAAACACAGAAGTGGATGCTCACAGTCAGCTATTGGATGGATCACAGGGCCCCCAATGGAGGAGCTAGAGAAAGTACTCAAGGAGCTAAAGGGATCTGCAACCCTATAGGTGGAACAACATTATGAACTAACCAGTACTCCTGAGCTCTTGACTCTAGCTGTATATGTATCAAAAGATAGCCTTCAAGAACTTAACCCTGCATGCCATGTCTTTTTGATACTCCATCTTAAAGAATAATGCTAAAGATTATGGATGGTAATCATGATTAGACAACATCTTAATCTGTGCAAACAAACAGTTGTCTCATTGTCCATATGAGTTGTTTCAGGACTCCCTCTCCTATGGTTCTCCTTCTCTGGAAGATGAGGTAACCTTCCCATTCCATTGTCTTCAAATAGAAATGTGGTCCAATACTCACGGTCCACAAAGAAAGGAAATTAGTAAAGTGAAAACAAGCCCAACAGACTAGATTCTTGACCAATAGACTCAACACCAAAATAAACCACTGGAAAGATAAGAGTACACAAGACTATTTGATATTCCCCTCACCCTGTAACTCTCACCCTGCAGTCTTCTAGGACTGAGGATGAAGGTGTTTTGACAATTGCTTTAGCTTCTGTATTTTGTTTTGCTCCTTGAGATTCAATTTTCTTTATTACAACTTTTGTAGAATTTTTATTTTATTGTGTTAATTTTTTTACCCTTCATACATTAATTTTCTTTACACATTTTATTTCATTACTGGGCAATCTTTTTGACATTGCTTCCTATTTTTCCCTGGTGCTTCCCCCTTCCCTTTCTACTGTAATCTTAGTAATATTTTGATTTTTGTCATATTAGTTTTATTTTTATTAAAGAGGTCTTTTGCTTTCATTTTTATTACCTCTTACATTTATCTAATTTTATTTTTGAAGTAATTAAAATATGGGAAAGATTTTTCTTCCATTTTTATTTTTAGTTGTTGCTTGCTCTATTTTCTTTCCTCTCTTAAAAGTAGAGAAAGTACCCAAGGAACTAAAGGGATCTGCAACCTTATAGGTGGAACAACATTATGAACTAACCAGTACCTCGGAACTCTTGACTCTAGCTGCATAGGTATCAAAAGATGGCCTAGTTGGCCATCACTGGAAAGAGAGGCCCATTGGACTTGCAAACTTTATATACCCCAGTACAGGGGAACACCAGGGCCAAAAATTGGGAGTGGGTGGGTAGGGGAGTGGGGGGAAGGGTATGGGGGACTTTTGGGATAGCATTGGAAATGTAAATGAGGAAAATACCTAATAAAAATATATATAAAAAAAGCATACCTATAAGCTCTAGAACAAAAAGGACCAAATACACCCAAGAGCAGTAGACTTCAAGAAATAATTAAATTAAGGGCTGAAAACAACAAAATAGAAACAAAGAGAACAATACAAAGAATCAATGAAACCAAGAGTTGTTTCTTTGAGAAAAATCAACAAGATAGATAAACCCGTATCCAAACTATCTAAAAGGTAGAGAGAAAGAGTATCCAAATTAAAATCAGAAACAAAAGGGGGACACAACAGACACCGAAAATCTAAAGGAAATGGATAATTTTCTTTGCATATACCACCTACTAAAATTAAATCAAGATCAGATAATCAAAATAGACCTGTAACCCCAAAGGAAATAGAAACAGTTATTAAAATAATCCCATCTAGGGCCAGATGTTTTTAGTGAAGAATTCTACTATACTATCAAAGTAGAAATAATGTCAACCCTCCTCAAAATTTTCTGCAAAATAGAAGCAGAAGGAACATTGTCAAAATTATTTTATGAAGCCACAGTAGCCCTGATAGCCAATTCACATTTTGTTGAATAATAATTCAACAAAAAAGAGAATTACAGACTAATTTCCCTCATGAACATAGATATAAAAATACTCACTAAAATACTCATAAACTGGAGGAAGCCTAGGCCAGAGGCTTTGCTGCTTGTCTAGTGTCTGTGCAGCTTCTCTAGAGCAATAAGACAAGAAGAGACAACTTAGAAAAAAGTCAAAGAATTGCTATTTACAGATGCTATGATAGTATACATAAGCCACCCCCAAATTCTACTAGGAAACTCTACTCTTACAGCAGATAAACACCTTCAGTGAAGTGGCTGCATATGAGATTAACTAAAAAAAAAAAATTAATAGCCCTCCTATAGTCAAATGACAAACTCAATGAAAAAGAAACCAGGAAAATAGCAACTTTTATCATAGTCACAAATAATAGAAACTATCTTGGGATAACTCTAACCAAGCAAATAAAAGACTTGTATGATAAAAACGTCAAGTCTTTGAAGAAAGAAATCGAAGAAGATATCATAAGATAAAAAGATGCTCATGGATCCATAGGATTGATATAGTAAAAATGACCATCCTACCAAAATTAATCTACAGATTCAATGAGATCCCCATCAAAATTCCAATAAAATTCTTTATAGACCTTGAATGAATAACATTCAACTTCATATGGAAAAACAAAAAACTACACGATATCTAAAACAATCCTAAAGAATAAAAGAACTTCCATATTGTAGATTATTATCCCCACTCTTATTTCAATCTGTGCAACAGAGCAATAGCAATTAAAAACTACATGATATTGGCGTAAAAACAGACATGTGATCAATGGAATTGAATAAAAAAAATCAAACATAAATTCATACACCTATGGGCACATAGGTTTTTGTTTTTGTTTGTTTGTTTTTTTTAATAAAGAAACCAGAAATATACACTGGCAATACGATAGTGTGTTCAACAAATGGTGTTACTCCAACTGGATGCCTACATATAGAAGAATACAAATAGATCCATATTTATTACCCTGTAGAAAATTCAAGTCCAAGTGGATCAAAGTCCTCAACATAAAACTAGACACACTGAACCTGATAGAAGAGAAAGTAGGGAATAGCCTTGAACACGTTTGGACAAGAGACAATTTTCTGATCAGCACCCATAGTGTGGGGACTAAGATCAACAATTAATAAATGGTACCTCATGAAATTTAAGAGCTTCTGTAAGGCAAAATACACTGTCAATGTGACAAAATCGTAAACTACAGAGTGGGAGAAGATTTCTACCAACTCCACATCATTCATATATGTGTGTGTGTGTGTGTGTGTGTGTGTGTGCATTCAAAATAAATATTGAACTCAAGAAAGTAGACATCATTCAAACCAAATAATCCAATTATAAAATGGGGTGCAGCTAGGTGGTGGTTTAGCCCACCTTTAATCCTAACACTCAAGAGGAAGATGCAGATGTATCTTTGTGAGTTTGAGGCTAGCTAGGTTTGCAGAGTAAGTTCCAGGACATCCAGGATTATACAGAGAAACCCTGTCTTGAAAAAACAAACATACAAACAAACACTGCAAAAGAACAAAAGAAAACAAACCAACCAACCAACAAAACAAACAAACAAACAAACAAAATCCAAACCCAAGCCTCCAACCTCCAAACTAATATATAAACCAAACCAAACCAAAAACTCAAATTAATCTAAACAGGATATTTCAAAAAAGGAATCTCAAATGGCTGAGAAATACTTAAAAGAAATGTTCAACATCCTTAGCCATTAATTCAGATCAAATTTTAATTTTGATTCAAAATTCAAATCGAAATTACTTTGAAATTCCCTTTTCCAAAATTAGATGTATTAAGATCAAGAACAGAAGTGACAGCTCATGATAGTAAGATGTAGTGCAAGGGGAATACTCCTTCATTGATGGTGGAAGTGCAAACCTGCACAACCACTATTGAAAGTAATATGGAGGTTCCTCATAAAACTGGGAATTTATTTATTTATTTATTTTTTGAGATGGTTTCACTGTGAACTTTATTTTTTTTAATTAGGTATTTCCCTCGTTTACATTTCCAATGCTATCCCAAAAGTCCCCCATACCCACCCCTCCCAATCCCCTACCCACCCACTCCCCCTTTTTGGCCCTGGCGTTCCCCTGTACTGGGGCATATAAAAAAACTGGGAATTTATATAACTCAAGACTAAACCAATCGTAGTCATACACCAAAAGGGCATTCCATTCTACTAAAACGACACTTGCTCAACTATGTTCATAGGCGCTTTCTTCATTATATCCAGAAACTGGAAATAACTTAGATGTGCCTCAACCAAACAATGGATAAAGAAAATGTGGTACTTTTACACAATGGAGTATTACTTAACAGTTAAAAGAAAGACACCATGGAATTTACAGGCAAACAGAACTAGAAAACATCATGCTGAGTGAGGTAACCCAGACCCAGAAAGACAAACAAAGTATGTACTCACTTATAGTGGATATTAGCTGATCAGTAAGTGATAATCATGCTACAACCCACAGACCCAGAACGGTTAAGTTACAAGGGGGGGAGGGCTCTAGGTGGTGGTGGGGCACATGGATCTTCCTGGGAAGAGGAAATAGAATAGATTTATGAGTGGACTGGAAGAGGGTGGGAATAGGAATAGGAGAGATCAGGTTGGCAGGGAGGCATGGAGGGAGAGAGTACAGGAAACACAACTGGAACTGAAGGACATTTGGCAGATGATGTGAAAACCTAGTGCAGTAGAAAATCCTAGGATTTTTATGTGGTGACCCTCGTGAAGATTCCACAAATGGAGGATATGGAGCCTGAACCAGACATATTTTATAACCAGGCAAGTGGTGGGATTGGGACACCAACCCAGCCACAAAACCTTTGACCTACAATTTTTCCTGCTTGCAAAATGTGTTGTGTCAATGGAGGCTCAGAACTTGTGTGAGTGGCCAACCAAAGACTGGTCTAATTTCAGGTCCATGCCAGGAAAGGGAGCCCCTGTCAGACACTGCCTTGAAGACTAGGAACTGGAGGCTTGATAGCACAGAGGTCTAGGATGGGACAAAGGGGGGAAAACAATAAAATGAGCCCCAATGATATTCCACTCTACTCATAGGTTGGTGCCGAGCCCAGTTGTCATTAGGGAGGCTTCCTCTGGCAGCTGATGGGAACAGATGACAGATGCAGAGACACACAGGCAAACATTATGTGGAAAGAACCCAAATTGATGATCTACATTGGGCCCCTCCCCTTGGTTCTTGGGTAATCTGTGGAAGAGTGGAAGGATTATAGGAGCCAGAGGGCTCATGGACAGCAGGAGAACACATACTATAGAATCAATTAAACTGGGCTCCTTGGGGCTCATGGAGAGTGGAGGGGCAATCACAGAGCCTGCATGGGTCTGTGCTAGGTTCTCTGCTTATATGCTTTGGATGTTAGCTTTTTATTTTTGTGGGACTCGTAAGAGTGGGAGTGGAGGTGTCTCTGGCTCTTTTGGCTGCTCTTGGCACCCTTTACCTCATTCTGGGTTGCCTTGATACAAGGGCTGTGTCTACTCTTACTGTATCTTATTATGTTGCGTTCAGGGATTATGACATCCCTGGGAGGCCTGTTCTTTATTAAAGGGAAACTGAGGAGAAGTAGATCTAGGGGAGAGAGAAGGTTGGGGGAAGACTTGGAGGAGTGGAGGGGAAACCAGTTGGGATGTAATGTACGAAAGAAAAATAAAAACTTTATGTCAAGCTAACATGATTAAAAAAAAAGAATTATCTCACTGACAATAAAGTTCATTACACAAGAGTGTAATAAAACAAATGAAAGAACACAGACATCATAGATTGAAATTATTATACAATTGAGTGAACCTTAGTTCAGTTTCAGGGCAAATTGTGGCATGATATCATCACTGAGATGGAGAATGGCTTTAGAGGTAGGAGATGTGGAGTTGAAGATGGAGGGACTCTTTTAACTGAATGATGTAATAAGAGACAAATATGTGTGTGTGTGCGTGTGTGTGTGTGTGTGAGAGAGAGAGAGAGACAGAGACACAGAGAGAGAGACACACACAGAGAGAGACAGAGAGACAGAGAACTTTGAGATGAAGAAAACTTTTGGTCTATACTTTTTGAAGAAAGGGGTTAGGTAGAGCTCTTGAAGACATGAAGATAGAACAGCCCAAGCAGGTGCACACCACTCCTCAAGGGATGTTTTCCAAAGCAGTTGTAAAATCCCTATAGACTCCTTTTGGGTACAGACATCCACCGAGGTCTGAGTCATTCTCATAAATATGTTGCAAGCTAGTTTCAGGGAAGACAGCACCTAAATAATTCCTAACTGGAGCACAGAGATTGACTGAGGTAGGAAAAGCCTTATTTTTGTAACATGGGCCTCTTACATGGGCAGATTGTATACAAGATACTTTATGTATATTTTAAAAATGAAATCCTCAGAGAATTTGAAAAACAAACAGGATTAAGACAGAAGAGAATAATAGAGAGCCACACTACATATAACACTATAGGGAATACTATAATGGAACACTAAGGGAGAAATAAATAAAACATAGATGGTTTTAGTAGAAATAAAAAAAATGCATGCAGAAGGAAAGAATAGAGTGCATGGAGAAGCTGAAATAAAGATGAGATTGATGGATAGACAGGGATTTAAATTGAGAGATGGCATAAAGAGGGCTATGAGTTCTTAGGGAAAGTCCTAAGAAGAAAAGGTATAGAATGTGGACAGGAATGATAAGTGACAGGTAGGGGGAAAGCAGGAAAGGGGAGGGGAGAAGAGGAACCAACTGTTAGCATGTAGTAGTGATTCAGCTGGCCCTGAGGTTTTCACCAAAGGTCACTTAAAGACTCTTCAAGAACTTCACAATAAACTAACCTGAGGGATGTCCACCCGACCATTATGGGGCCATTAGCATTGTCTGGAAGGAGGGACTAACAGGCCCTGAGAAGTGAAGGGCTGCTATGTAAGGTGAAGTCTCACAAAGCTCCATGCTTAGGACATAGGCAGAGAACTGGACAGGCACTAAAGTGCTTGCTTAGAGGTGACTCTTTACTTGGAGAGAAGCCTGGATTCTGGTTACAAGGCAGCATGGTTTTGCAAGGGGACGTGGACCCTGCGTTTTAAGGATACCAAGAGTTCCGAATCTGAAAACTATCTTTCTTGTAGTCATGGACCCCAAGTAGAAATTACTCTTCTCCCATAGAAATGGAGCAGAAAGAGTTCACAGACCAGCACTTGAGTTGTTTTCTCTCTCTTTCCCTCCCTCCTCCCCCCACCCCCAAAACACGGATGTGAACAAACTACTAAACTGAAAGTGTTCCATTTATTTTCTTTGGTCTTAAGAAGAGATTTTTTTCTCTTGGTTAACAATGATCAATCCATAGAAAGGAGATGAGGAGGCATTTGAGGGTTTTCCAGAATCCCATGAAACAATCTGACATTTAATCATTTTCATCCACATACTGTTTCTTCCTTACTGAACATATGAAAATGCTTGTATATTCTTCACATATATCCTATGAAGTGATGAATAATGACATTTTTCCTTTATTGTGTTTAGCTTAGTAGTTCAGAAAGGTATAAGTATATACTTTTCTGAAAATACTTATGCAATATTTAATGAACTACATTAATATATAAGAAGAAAGAATTCCAGCATGTAAAAACAGCATACCAAAGAGTTTAAAAGTCCTGTTAGCATTTGGAAAAGGGTCACGGTTAGATACGGTTAGATTGGCTCGGCAAACAGAAACAGATGTGGGGAGACATGATAAGGAAACTGGAAAAGTCATTTTCTAGAAACTTTGTATCAGAGATCCAAGTGTAATTTTGGCTGGATTGAAGGGACCAAATGAAAGAGAAACTGGTGGAAACTGTTAGGATTTAGGGCTAGTGAGGCAGGCAGCTACCTGGGGTTCTGAGAGTGGAGTTCATGACTCTCCTTAAGAACATTAGAAGCTTTTTTTTAAAAAAATAATTTTAATTTAATATTTTTAGATTTACTTATTTATTTTATGTATATGAGTACACTGTAGCTGTCTCCAGACACACCAGAAGAGGGCATCGGATCCCATTACAGATGGTTGTGAGTCACCATGTGGTTGCTGGGAATTAAACTTAGGACCTCTGGGAGAACAGTCAGTGCTCTTAACCACTAAGCCACCTTTTTAGTCCAAATTAGAAGCTCTTAAAAAGAGGTGGGTTTTTTGTTATTAATAAGTTAGATTTCTAGAAAAATAGTTTATTGTAACTTAAGAGTGAAAAATTTGCTGAAAGTGGTGTAAATGTGAGAAAAATGCCATACGTCATCTGACATATAGAGCGACATCATTTTTTAGCTGTAGCAATAGAAAGAGAAGAAGAGGGTCGTGGTGGTACATACCTGTGAGCCTGGCATTCCTGGACCTCGGGCAGGAGGATTACAAGGTCAAGATCAATCCCAGTGACATAGTGAGAATTTATTTCAAATCCCCTCCTTCACCAAAAGACAACGGGAAGAAAAGATCAGCTTTTCATATGTTTCAGACATTATTCTGAAAATGAGTTAAATGTTGCTTGAATGAAGAGTTCCAGTATTGGTTTCCTGATTTCTGGTGTATCAAAAGATTATGAAAATAAAATTTGCATACATTTTTATGTATCATTTTCTGTTCTTTGCTACCTTAAATTTAGGTTTATAAAACGAAACTAATTTATATGTTTGACATTTGTGTGTTCACTAATGTGTCATAGAGTTCATCATAAACACAGTGGGTTAAGGGCATAGCAAAGTACATACACCAAGAGAAGGGGAGTCACTGAATTCATCCTGGAAGATGAAACTCAGAGTGGAACAAAAGTTACCTATTTGCTAACCCAATTATTTTCTCTATTCTATCTGTGTGTTTAGGAAATCACTTGCTTATCTCATATGAAATTATCTTTCCAGTTTAGGAGCTGTAAGACAAGTGAGAGAGACCAGCTTCATCCAGTGGTGAGATCACCAAGATGAATTCAAATGCTTCACAAACCAATCACCATAGCTTCATTCTGACAGGCATCCCAGGGATGCCAGACAAGAACCCGTGGATGGCCTTTCCCCTGGGCTTTCTCTACACACTAACCCTTCTGGGAAATGGCACCATCCTAGCAGTTGTCAAGGTAGAGCAGAGCCTCCATGAGCCTATGTACTACTTCCTCTGCATCTTGGCTCTGACTGATGTTAGTCTCTCCATGTCTACCTTGCCCTCTATGCTAAGTATCTTTTGGTTCAATGCCCCTGAGATTCCTTTTGATGCATGCATCACGCAGATGTTCTTCATCCATGGATTTGGAGTAGTAGAATCTGGAGTCTTAGTGTCCATGGCCTTTGACAGATTTGTGGCTATCCGAGACCCATTGCGTTATGCTTCCATCCTTACTCATGGGCTTATTGGAAAGATTGGACTAGTTGTCTTGGCCCGGGCAGTCTGTGTGGTCTTCCCAGTGCCCTTTCTTATAAAACGGCTGCCCTTCTGTCGTTCCAATGTCTTATCTCATTCATACTGTCTTCACCAAGATGCAATGAGGTTAGCCTGTGCCAGCACCCGTGTCAACAGCCTCTATGGCCTCATTGTTGTCATTCTCACATTAGGGCTCGATGCTCTCATCATTCTCTTCTCTTATGTACTTATCCTGAAGACAGTGCTAGGCATTGCCTCCAGAGCTGAGAGGCTCAAAGCCCTCAACACCTGCCTCTCTCACATCTGTGCTGTGCTTCTATTTTACATTCCTTTCATTGGTGCCACCATGATCCACAGATTTGGGAAACATTTATCACCAGTTGTGCACATGTTCATGGCTAATATCTACCTTCTCCTTCCTCCTGTGCTAAACCCTATTGTCTACAGTGTGAAGACAAAGCAGATACGTAGAAGGATCATCCAAGTGTTCCGGGGGAGAAAGAACATGTCCTAGTTGGATGGAGTCCTATACCAGATCTAGGAGAGGTGGAAAAATCCAATAGTTTCCCATTCAGAAGTTTTGGTGAAGTCAGATTTTATACATTCAGTAAAATACAAGGGCAAAAATGGTTTGTGCAGAAAAAACACATGTAATTATTGTTCTGTTTTACATTTTGCAATATAGACATTGATATGTGGTATCATAAAATCCAGTTTAATTGAGTAACATACTTTTTTATTCTTTGAAAGTAGAGATGAACATAAGCTATGACAAATTGTTTAGATAGATAATATAACCATTTATTCCTATACTGTTAAGAAATACTTTAATTGTGTAGTTGTCCATCAGTTGTCTGAATTCTTTTTTTTTTTTTTTTTTTTTTTGAGACAGGGTTTCTCTGTATAGCCCTGGCTGTCCTGGAACTCACTTTGTAGACCAAAGGTGTGCGCCACCACGCTCAGCTTTACATGTGTGATTCTTAATATGTGCCTTCTTTAGTGGTATCTCTTCTTTTTATATATAGCATATTTCTAGATTTTCTATCACAAACTTAGGGCAGTAGTACATGTCCCATTTCTTCTCTCTCTCTCTCTCTCTCTTTAAAGGATTTATTTATTTATTTTATGTGAGTCCATCACTGTCTTCAGACACACCAGAAGAGGTCATCAGATCCCATTACAGATGGTTGTGAGCCACCATGTGGTTGCTGGGATTTGAACTCAGGACCTTTGGAAGAGCAGTCGGTGCTCTTAACCTCTGAGCCATCTCTCTTGACCCCCCCCCCCCAATGGATTTTTTTGTCATACTTGACGATTCCTGGTCTTTGTATAAAGCAAGCAAAAATTCTTAATAGAAATGTTTTTTATTGTCTGAGAATTTTATACCGGCACATGTTTTGAAAGAAATCTACACTTCATCCTCTCATTTAAAATCTTTCCTATATTTTTTACCACCTTTTTTTCCCTCTTAATTTCATGTGATCATTCTCTTCTAAACCACCAGATCCACTTAATACTGGTAATATGTACACTGGTGTATGGGCATCCCCAGAGCATGTGTATCCTATCAGCAGCTGTCTCTTTGAAGAAAACTGACTCCCTCTCCTATAGCCATTAGATTGACAAGAGTTCTTCAGGTGGGAGAGAGATATTTCTTGACTACCTCTTCCACACATACTTGGATTTTGACAAGCTTGGTCTTCTGTAGATCTTGTGCATGCAGTCATAGCAACTGTGAATTGTATACAATGGCTTCGTTATATCTGAAAAACACTGTTTTGAAGCAGTCATCCACTGCTTTGGGATCTTATAGGCTTCCTGCCATTTCTTCTGAGACATTCCATGAGTCTTCTGAGAAAGATGAATGATATATGTCTATTTAGGGCCAACCACACCAACACCTCTTGTTCTCCGCACACAGACTAGTAGTGAGTCTCTGTATTAATCACTATCTAATTTGATGAAGGTTGAGAGATGCATTAATCTAGTAGTATAAAGATATGTTAAGTCGGAGAAAATTTAATACTATTTAGCAGAATAGTAATACTAGATTCTCCTTTAGAGTCTATGAACTATTCAGCCACTAGTTTTTTGCTTATTTAACAGTACTAGAAATGAGTTCTGTTTTGTGGGGAATGCCTTAAATCTAATCAGAAAGGGGTTGTGCCTGCTCCAGTGGATCTATCTAGCTGGGTCAGCTGTTATTGCAGCCTGCAGTGTTCACATCTGAGTGAGTTTTTTTTTTCCATTTTTTATTAGGTATTTAGCTCATTTACATTTCCAATGCTATACCAAAAGTCCCCCATAGCCACCCACCCCCACTCCCCTACCCACCCACTCCCCTTTTTTGGCCCTGGCGTTCCCCTGTACTGGGGCATATAAAGTTTGCGTGTCCAATGTGCCTCTCTTTGCAGTGATGGCCGCCTAGGCCATCTTTTGATACATATGCAGCTAGAGTCAAGAGCTCCGGGGTACTGGTTAGTTCATAATGTTGTTCCACCTATAGGGTTGCAGATCCCTTTAGCTCCTTGGGTACTTTCTCTAGCTCCTTCATTGGGGACCATGTGATCCATCCAATAGCCGACTGTGAGCATCCACTTCTATGTTTGCTAGGCCCAGGCATACTCTGACAAGTTTTAAATCCAAGCAGAAAGTGGTTGGTTACTCCAATAACATTTGTGCTACTATTGCACCAGCAGATCTCTCTCGCCAGGTTAGTTGTTAGTACAGCCTGCAGTGTTCACATCTAGACAGGTTGCTGATTGCTGTTCTCTAAGAATAGCATGCACAGCACCTTCTGGAGCCATGAAAACTAGCCACTAGGGAGAAAGCTTCTGTGTCAGTACCAGCCTGACTTCTCTGTGTCTTATGATTCAAATATGTGGTATCTTCATCAACAGAGACTTATTATCAAGCTCTGGAGGGTGAACAGGAACAGTGTCAATAGGTTCTAGTGTTTTAATATCTGTGGGATCCCAACAAGTGAAAAAGAGACAAGCACAAGTTTTTTATTTTGATAGCCTATGGTGTCTGGGGGAGGCAGTATTTTTTATTATAAAGTATCTCTATTTGAACTATTTTACATATACATGAGTTTGTACTCTATGAAGTTTCTAAAGTAGTAGGTTTCTTTATGGCCTTTTCAAGGGCTGCTAATGTTGCTTATCCCTTCTCAGTCCCTTCCTCTATCTTGCCTTCCCTCTCCACCCCCTCAACATATCCTGTTCAATTATTACTTTGTCTGTTAATACCATTTGTGGTATATCCCTCCCTCCTTTGAAATCATGTTCATGCCATGTTGCTTGTTTCCTGATGTCTATGGGTATTCTAGTTTAACACAAAACAGATCTAAAGGTTCAATGTTATTTACTGTAATAAAATATATGAAGGATCACATGTTACATTTATATTTCTGAGACTTTGTTACCTCAGACCATATAATGCTTTCTAGTTCCATGTATTTTCATGTAAATTTCATAATTTATTTTTTCCACATAGGTGAATGAATTTCCATAATCTACATAGACATTTTCATTATCCATTCACCAGTTGGTGGACATCTATGCTGTTCCATTTTCTGGTTTTACTAAAGCCATTAATCTTTTATCCTATGTGTTCTTTGGGTCTCTTTGTCAAAAAGTCAGATGGGTGTCTGGACCCTCAGTTCTCGCTCATTGATCAATGCATCTGTTTTTATGCCAATATCACACTGCGTTTTATAACCATGCTTGTAGTATAACTTGAAATCAGGAATGGTGATGACCTCAGCAGTGCTCTTATTAGTCAGGACTGTTTTGGTTATCCTGGCTTGTTGTATTTCTACACGAATTTTAAGGTTATCTTTTCAATTTCTGTGAAGAATAGCACTGGGATTTCATTGACTATATAGAGTGCTTTTGATAGGTTAGTTGTCTTCACAGTGAAGACAAGGAGTTAGACAGACTCTCTAATAGGAAGGCAGACTACCTATCAGGGAGAGAGACCATGACTAGGCAATACAGGTACTGAACTTCCAACATGGCCAGCTTTTTCCTTTCCTTATCCACGCTAGACTGGAGACAAAAGCCAGGCAGTTTGGAAAAAAAAAGTCACTAAGCCACCAACCAGGCAGCATACATGAGCTGGTTGCAGGCCCCCAACACATATACGACAGAGGACTGCCTGGTCTGGCCTCAGTGGGAGATGAGGCCCCAGCGAAGTGGGAGTCTTATGGGGGGTGCAGATAACATCATCTTGGAGTCAAAGGGGAGGAGGAATGGGATGAGGTACTATTGGAGGCATACCGGGAGGGGGGACTTGTTGGAATGTAAAAAAAAATAGTAATAATAATTTAAAGAAGGCCTTGTAGCTTCTTGTCTCTAACTATGAAGCCCCCTGCTAATGACTGGATCAATAAGTTCAAGGCTGATTTAGACATGTTACACAACAGTTGTCGACCAATCAACCATCCTATATTTCTTCAAAGTGACCAACCACAAATTAGAGTTGGGAAACTCTTCAGAGACTTAAAACAAAACAAAACAAAAATAAACAACAAACAAACAAAACCAGACTTTGAGAAGAGACCTGGTGTTTTTGGCTCCTGTGGGGAGGATCTTTATGGATTTGAGTCTGTAGCACATGTGTTTTCTTTCTCCCAATAAATGCCTTCACCTGCTGATTCTATCTGCTCTTCTTCAAGGTGTTCAAGATTTCTTCACTGCTGTCTCTTGCACTTAAGGTTTTCCCCACCCCTTAAGTCTTTAATTGGCAGGGAAATGAACCCAATTAAGATACTCAACCTTATCAACAATATTAATCCTACCAATCTCAGAGTTGGAGTTCTCTCTATCTTTTGGTTCTAAAACCATCAACTACTATCTTATTCCTTCACATATTTACTCAATTGTGTATGTTAGGTAAGTGCTCTACCACTAAGCTATGTGTTCAGACCCTCACATAATACTTCTTTGTTTCTGAGATAGGATCTCACTGTGTAGCTCTGGGTAGCCTGGAACTCATGATATAGATCAGGCTAGCCTTGAACTCAGAGATTCTTGTCTATTCATGCTTCCCAAAAGCATGTCACGAGAAATACTTATGAGTATAAAGGCCATCATGAACTTCTAGGAGAAACTGAGGAATACTGGAGTGACTTTAAGAGATCAGTTATGTGATCAGGGTGAACATTTGTTAAGCATTGTGAGATTCACTGATGTCTAGCCTCTAACTTTGGATTCTCTGACTTTCTAGCTCTAGGACTTCTACACATCTCACCTATAACATGTAGTCATCCTGATGATAGCAAAATAAGAGGGTTGAGAATGGAATGAGAAAACACCCTGAAAAGAACCTCTCTGGGTGCCTTGCACATCCAGGTTTTCCATCACACCCTTTGTTTTCTTTCAGGATGAACTCTGTATTCTCAAACTGGTTTAGGCATCCTCTGAGATCTGAAAAAAACAAAGGCTGTTAACCCACTAGGCATCTGACTCATCCCGTAGTCTGGAAAGATCCAGATGGAACTCAGACAAAAGCCAGTACTCTGGAGGATTTATAGTGTTTAGCTGTTAGGCGGAGGCCGAGGGACATTGGGTGTCCAGGGAAAAGGCAGGATAATAGAGTGATAGGGAGGAGAGATCCCAGAGGGAGGTCTTTGAAAAGGACAAGTCTCATCTTGACTCTCCATTGTTTTCTTTGGTCTCTTGTGATGCTTACTGACTCTGAGAAGAGTCCTAAATAAATCTCATTTCTTCTGGATGAAAGAAATATGTATCACCATGCATGGATAATTTGAGAAAGTTAGGTAGACAGAATGCTGGCGTGTAGGTAACTGAAATAGGAAATTGGGCTGTTACAACCTCCAGGTCGTGATCATCCTGGAAAGGAGGATTCAAGTCACCTGGCAAGAGGTTGGCCAGGTTTGGAAGGTACTGCTAACACCAAAGGCTCTCTCTGAGAGTGTGAGAGATTGGAAGAGATGAGAGAGTGAGCAGGAATACAGAGCTTCTTGTGTTTAAGGCAGAAAGAAGTGAAAAGTCCAACTTTGGCAAAAAGGGAAAAAGGGGAGACAGTTTTTAAGACAAAGAGGAGCTCTGAGAAAAGATCACACAATATAGGCTGAGTATCAGTGCATTTGGGTGGTGGGAGAGGCACAGGAGCAGGCACACAGAATTATCATAGGCAGTAAGGCTACATTCAGACAATGCAAAGTTCAAGTTCAACTTCAATGGGATTCAAAAATCAAAAAGTAAAAAAATTTAAGGAGGCAGCTGCTGATGCTAAAAGAAGTCACAAGGTGGCAGCAGATCTTGCATAGAGACAAAGAAAAACAACTTAGGTTGAGTGAGAGAAAAATTTAGAAAATAATGACCAAATGCTCGTTCTTGGAGAAGGCTTGTAACACATGTAAGTTTCTACAAGCAATGATTAGGAGGAAAAAGATTTAGAAGATCACAGGAAAGTATGTTGAGGCGAGGTTGTCACAGCTGGAGAGAGGGAGAGTGATCAGGGCATAAGCAGACCATGCCTTTGGCAGAAGGTGGATTTCTTTTCTTTCTTTCTTTCTTTCTTTCTTTCTTTCTTTCTTTCTTTCTTTCTTTCTTTCTTTCTTTCTTTCTTTCTTCCTTCCTTCCTTCCTTCCTTCCTTCCTTCCTTCCTTCCTCCCTCCCTCCCTCCCTCCCTCCTTCCTTTCTTTCTTTCTTTTCCAATTTTTATTAGGTATTTTCTTCGTTTACATTTCAAATGCTATCCTGAAAGTCCTCCATACCCCCCCCCCCACCCCATTCCCCTACCCACCCACTCTCACTTCTTGGCCCTAGCATTCCCCTGTACTGGGGCATATGATCTTCGAAAGACCAAAGGCCTCTCCTCCCATTGATGGCCGAGTAGGCCATCTTTTGATACATATGCAGCTAGAGACAAGAGCTCTGGGGGTACTGGTTAGTTCATATTGTTGTTCCACCTATAGGGTTGCAGACCTCTTTAGCTCCTTGGGTACTTTCTCTAGCTCCTCCATTGGGAGCCCTGTGTTCCATCCAATAGCTGACTGTGAGCATCCACTTTTGTGTTTGGCAGGCACTGGTATAGCCTCACAAGATACAGCTATATCAGGGTCCTTTCAGCAAAATCTTTCTGGCGTATGCAATGGTATCTGTGTTTATGGCTGATTTCTATCAGGCAGTCAGGAAAGGAAGATCTTGGGTCAAAGATGAATGGGGCAGTGGAAACTGTGGATCTCTGTGGTTCTCAAATCTATAGGAAATGATGTTGAGCCCTGAATTTGTGGCACTTAGGGCAGACCCAGCAGCATAGAATATCCTGAGTCATTTTCACTCTTCAACAGTCATTGTTTTGATTGCTTTCACCTGTTCTCACCTGATCTTTTACTAAGGTTGTCTCACCCCTGTGGCTACACACACAGCAAGGCTCCTATGATCCATATGTGGGGCTTATCATGTCCTTTGTCTCTGTCATTACATGGCTCCCTCCTCCTTGTGGTCTGTTTCAAAGTTTCATCATTTGCAGTAAAATCTCACACATTAGGTTTTATAGATAATTCCTCAAGATTCTGCTCAGGGTCTCTAGAGGCACCTGGGTGTCAGGTCAGTTAGTGCAGGACTGACAGTGACATGGTAAGTGTATGTCACACAGTTAGGACGGGCAACCAGGTAAGTGTTTTTTGTTTGTTTTGTTTTTTGTGTTTTTTGTTTTTGTTTTTTTGTTTTTTGTTTTTAATAGTGCTTAGATTACAGAGAAAGTATCTTCTGTAGCACAAGGGAGTCCCAGTACAGATGCCCACAGGTCTGATCTGTACAATTACTCAGGAGGGACCAAACACACAGAAGAGAAATTAAAGAGGGGATAACTGAGTAAGAATATGGTAGCTTAGCTTTGAACCCCTTTACCGATTAGAGGTCACAGGATTTAGTGGCTAGTCAGCCTACTCTCAGAGCTTATTAAATAAGAACCCTTCGATCTTCTTGAAGATTCCCGGAAGCTTAAGAAATTAGTTCCTAGGTTATTCTTGTCTACTAAGTGAACACAAGCTATGCAATTGATGTGATGACCACCGAGGCTGAGGCTTTAGCAATGTGATATTTAGGGAAGGGGTTTGACGTTAATTGGACTTAGTGTGGTTCATACTTGGGATCTTGAGTTTAGTTCTGGGATAAGCTGCCTGTCCATGTTCTCTGGATGTGGAACACTGTTGAGAGTAATCGGATGAACAGTGAAAGTATCTCCTTGGCTCTCATGAAGATTCTCATCACACACACTTTCCACACTGGCTTTCCATTCTTAGAAGAACTTTTATACAGTAGCAGTACCAAATAACAATTCTTAGCCTTTGCTCTCAGAAATGAATGAGTTGTTATTTAGATGGATAAATCCCCTTTCCATTAAAGTGACAATGAAAACAACCAAACAGTTCCTCAAACAAAACAAAACAGAGCAAATTACAGATTTGAGCCTTGCCCCGTGTATCTCTGAGTGGGAGATCTTCCAGAGGCAGATCAAAGGGTGATATGAGAAAACTTTCAGGCAATGCACGCTTTTTAAAAAAGTCTGATCACACGTACCCATTTGAATTCGTTATTTAGAACAATTTATAGGTTTAGTGTATGCAAACAGTCTTTTAAAAATTAGTTATACTTTATTGAGTATCTGTGTACTGAGCAACATTCAATATAGTGGCACCTGCAGTGTTAGCTCACTGGAAAGCCAAAAGGAAACCTTCAGTACTACTCATTTAAATATGCATGTTAGCGTAATCTGGACATACTGGGTTAAGCAGGATGAGCAATGTTTTTTCTTACTTTCTACACTTTATTAAGCATCTATTGCTCAAACCAGCATAAGGATCCCTTTGCCTAGTTTCTCAATTAAGTTCAAAACACCTCTTTGATATGGGGATGGGTGATTCTTTCTATCCTAACAACGTGCAGGTTAAGGGCTGGAAGAGTTGCCTGATTTGATCAATCAATTTGGCTAGCAAGTGACTAATGAGGTTTTTCACTCTACACATTAAAATTTTATGCTACTATGATTAGCCACTTTGTTTTTCTGTCTCTAAACCACAGAACTTTAATAACACATTTTATGTGAGACAACAGACGGGATTCTGTCCCGTGCTTTAGGAGAAAATCAGGCTTTCTAGTAGATCTGACAACATTCCCAGGTCTGAATCAATCAAAGGGGACCTTGTGTGCTGTGTTCTCGGAATACTGTGGGTCTTTTATACTATTTACATATGTGAATAAAATCACGGAAACTGAGCAACTTAAAAGGAAGGGAAGTAAAGGATTACAGCACGGGAATTTGACAGTAGTGTTGCTCCTTTGTTTTAGGATGTCTGGCAAAGTCACTACATACCCTGTGACCTGGCACTACCTGAATGAGGAAGATGCAGAGCAAAGGCAAACACTGCCAAGGTTGGAGCTCAGCTCCCAGACTCATAGAGTAGTAAATCTCTTTTCTTTACCAAAACTGCCCAGGTGAACGTATAATACTTTTTGTGGGGTGAAGTATCCATAGTTTTTTTCTTGACTTTAATGCTGTTAAATATACTGCCAGGAGTTAGTACTGGAAAGACCTAGATGGGAATCTCAAATGGCCTAAATGATGTTATATGATATAGATGAAGAATCATCTCACTTAAGTACTTAAGTCAATTGTTTTATATAGATATTTGTTGTCTATTGCAAATATAGAAATTCACCCATAAATACTGTTTCTCATCTTGGTATGATCATATATCATTTTCTCTAAAACATGCTTCACTTTCACAAGGATGACGTTTCCTTGGTCTATTTCCTTGGCAGTTTACCACGAAAAGGGGCAAACCATATTGAAGAAGCAGAAAAGCTATGGGGAGGATCATCTTTACATGTGTCTAAAGGGTTAATGTGTAATTGCTTGGGCTAGCAATTGAAACTACTTTAAGGAAATTGAGCCTCCATTTTAAAAATTACAAATATTTCAACGACATTCTCTTATATGGAAAGTGATTATGTCATTTTTAATGGCCTTATTTCCTGAACCTATACTTTCCATATAATGCATTTCTGACTGACAGGAATGTGTTTTCATAATGAGTCTATGTACTAGTCCTAGGAGGCATGACATTTGATCTCAATCAGTTTGTCTAATTCAGCAATCGTGAGAATAAAAGGTACATTCTTCTGATTATTCATTATGAAGAAATATCTGACTATAAGGAATACATGAAATATATCTTCTAACTTTGTTCCACAGGCTAGGAAAACACAAATTACAAATTAAAAACACATTTTTAAAGTGCATACCATAAGCCATAGGGATACTATTAGAATCATTAATTTGAAGTCATTATGGATCAACATGATTTCATGAAAGCTTGAAGTAAACATAAACACTCAACACCTGCATGGGGAGAGGTGGAAAGAGGAATTGAGAGATGGGCGGGAGGGCAGAGAGATCACTACTGGCAGAAAAATGAAGAATTGATATTTAAGATATGAATAGATATTAGTAAAGCACATAATATTTACATAAAGTTATTTTTTCAATGTTAATTTTTTAGGTCATGAAAAATACCACCAAGATGAAAATACTTCAACAATTTGTGAATACACAGAATAATATATTTTATAGGAATACTACCTCTCATATAGTATCTTACAAGTTAACAGAGCAGTCTGACCAGTGATGCTGGGGCCATCCTACAACCACACAATGGAATCCCCTGGCACTTTCTTCCTCTTGGGCATCCCAGGGTTTCAGTCTTCTTATCTTTGGCTGGCCATCTCACTGAGTACCATGTATAGCATAGCTGTCTTAGGAAATATGCTCATTATCATTGTGATCTGCATGGATTCCACTCTACAAGAGCCTATGTACTTCTTTCTATGTGTTCTGGCTGCTGTGGATATTGTTATGGCTTCTTCTGTGGTACCTAAGATGGTGAGCATCTTCAGTTCAGGAGACAGCTCCATCAGCTTTAATGCCTGTTTCACTCAGATGTACTTTGTCCATGCGGCCACTGCTGTGGAGACAGGTCTGCTACTGGCCATGGCTTTTGATCGCTACGTGGCCATCTGCAAGCCCTTACATTACATGAGAATTCTCACCCGTCATGTGATGCTGGGAATTAGTGTGACTATCACCGTTAGAGCTGTTATTTTTATGACTCCTTTGAGTTGGATGTTGAGTCATTTGCCATTTTGTGCCTCCAATGTAGTTCCTCATTCCTATTGTGAACACATGGCTGTGGCCAAGTTAGCATGTGCTGACCCCATGCCCAGCAGTCTCTACAGTTTGATTTTTTCCTCCATCATTGTGGGCTCAGATGTGGCCTTCATTTCAGCCTCTTATTCTTTGATTCTCAAGGCAGTTTTTGGACTGTCCTCAAGGAATGCACAGTGGAAGGCTTTGAGTACATGTGGCTCTCATGTTGGGGTCATGGCTCTGTACTATCTCCCTGGGATGGCATCCATCTATGTGGCCTGGCTAGGGCAGGACCGAGTTCCACTGCACACTCAAGTGCTATTAGCTGACTTGTACCTGATCATCCCACCCACCTTAAACCCTATCATTTATGGTATTAGGACCAGACAAATCCGGGAGCGGATATGGAGTCTGCTGACACATTGCTTCTTTTCCCAGTGCACTCAAGGTTCATGAACACAAAGCCTCTCCGACCTCCAGTGTTCCAGTCACTGCAAGGATGACTTTAAGGTCTACGGACATGGACAGGCGTAGAGTGTCCTGGCATAACACTTCCACTTCTTAGGAGACTTGGACTGAAGTGACTGTATTTTCTGCTGTATTTATTTAGAATGTTATCAGATTGAAGTTTTGGCAGAGAATGTGATTTGCTGTTTTGTTTCTGTAATTTTTCTTTTAAATCTTTATTTCAATCTAACATCAGTCCCTCTGTTAGTGAAAGTTATTTTTTTTTTACCTTTTCCCTCACTAGAATTTTCTTAGGCTTGCCCCTCCCCCGTGTTGTGGTAGAGACTGGTGGATCTTGTTCTCTGGTTCACTGAGGGTTCCATTTTATTTGACTCCCATGTTTATTCCTTATGCAGACATCTCCTCCACCTAGGACAGATTTTAGTTTATCTTATGTGAACTTGGGGTCAATAGTGCTGGCCTGTTTCTAATGAATGATTTGGAAAAAATTCTGAACCACAGTGAAAAACAAAGGAACAACAAAAACAAAACAAAACAAAACAAAACAAACCAACCAACCAAACAAACAACCCAACACAGGATGGAGAGAATCATGCTCTGGGTCCAACTCTCTTCTGAGAGTCACACAGTTTTATTAGGCAGAGACACATATATTTGATTCTTAAAGAAACTGAAAATCTTAATGAGATGAATTTTCTGATATTAAAATTCAAAGTGCTAGGAAAAACTGTAATAGCAAGTTGGCTAACTTCTCCCTTGATTAGCACAAAATGTCTTCCATTTTTTTCCAATTGACCTTAGCTTTACATCTATGAAAAAGCATGGTGTAGTACTGACACAAAGAAAAAAATAAGCAGTGGAGCAGAATAGGGAGGTCAGACCCAAACTCAGATATGTTTGGTTAACAGATCTGATGCTGGTCATGGTGTTGGGAATGCTGGACATTCAAATGTGAAGCTATCAGATGAGACCCTACCTTACATGATATGCAAAAAGAAATTGAAATAAAAAGATAAAGAGCTAATTGGAAGACTGAAAATAATTAAACTAGAGAAAATATTTAGCATTGCAAAGATTTCTTAGACATCATATCCAAAAGTGAAAAACAGATAGATATACCCACAAGGGACAGAAATAATTTTGTGTAACAAAGGACAAAATGGAATGCAAAGGCACCATATAGGTTAGAAGGATATATATGTATATGTATATGAATATGTATATGTATATGTATATATATGTATATATATTATGTATTTAATAAGAACTATTTACCTAGTAAATGATGACATCTTATAATTCAACAACAATAACAAGAAAGTAGATACTCGAATGAAAACAGTCCTGTAAGGATGATATGCAAATGACCAGCTAACTCACTTGATGATGCTTTTTGTCACTGGTCATTAGAGAGGTGAAATCTAAAATGACAGTGAGAGAATACATTTGATATGTATGTATGATAATAAAAACCCAACTGAAGCCAAGAAAAAAAGAGGTAAGAACCAACTTTGGGTGAAAATGTGGATAAACTGGACCCCTTTGCATGGTTATTGAAGATGGTGATAGTAAGCTTTCCATGGTGACAGTGTCTGACATCTATGAAATATGAAAAGCAGGGATCACCTGTGATGCAGCAATCCCACTGCAGGTACACTCACATACAATGGAAACCAGGGCTCCAAGCCACAGTGACTGGCACTCACATTCATGGTAGCACATGGATGGCTGACTGTATGAAACCAGGGAAAAGAGTTCTGATGTTGAATCTGCAGCTTCTTTCCTGGTCTTAGGAGCTCTGTGCACTTTCTGTATCTCATGTTCATTGATGAAATGTAGGCATAATAACGGTAGCTACTTCAGCAGACTGCGATAAGCAAATGAGGAAATCTTAGGAAAATACCCATTAGAGCAGTGGTTCTCAACCTATGAGTCACGACCCCTTCAGGGATTGAATGATCCATTGACATCTAAGACCACTGGAAATATGAGATATTTACATTATGATTCATAACATTAACAAATTTATAGCTATAATATAGCAACAAAAACAATTTTATCACGGGGGGGTGTGTGTCACCACTACATGAGGAAGTGTATTAAAGGGCCAAGCCATTGGAAGGTTATAAATCACTGCATTGAAAAATTAAAAATGTTATCAGGGCTGGTATTGGCCCAGTGGGTAAAGGCACATGATGCCATGTCTGACAACCTCAGTTAAATTCCTGGGACTGACGTGATGGAAGGAGGGGACGGACGCCTGGAAGTTGTTCTCTGACCTTGACATGGAGACTGTGGCATAGGCATGCCACATACAGATAGACAATCAATTAGCAAATAAGTAAGTAAGTAAATAAATAAATGAAAGAAATAAATGTACACTTGGATCATTCGATTATTTTTCCTAGATGTCCGATGTGTGTGTGAGTATTCACATGTATGGTGGGCACATGGGACAGGCAGGTGCATGTGTGTGTTCATGCATGTGAAGATCAGAACTGGTCCCTTCCTCAGCTCCTCATTCATTAGTCTAATGTTAGGTATCCTCTGGGGACTAGAATACACAAACACTAGTCACTCTCCAGGCTCCTGACTTCTCTCACAGTCTGGAATGCCCAAGAGGCTGAGCACAGAAGAGAGCCAGTCTCTGGAGGAATCTTAGTGTTTGGCTGCTGGGCAGAGGCCAAGAGAAGCAGTGCCCAGGGAAAAGGCAGGATGACAGAGTGTCTCCTGGGAACAGGAGTCCCCCAGTGGGAGGCATCTGAAAAGGACAGTCCTCATAGTAACTCCATTGCCTCCACTCTCCTGTGGTTCCTGTGGTTCCTGCTTTCCTTGATGGTCTTCTGTGAATCTACATATTACTTGGTGTGAGAAATGTGGACTAGTAGGCATACTTAATCAGAAAATGGACGTTGCAAGAGGAAAGCTGTTATGTGGACAACCGAATTAGGAAACAAGAGATTTGATTTAAGAAGTCTTTAGGCTATGGTCACCTCAGAAATGAAGATTCAAGTTCTCAAGCAGACACGTATAAAGGGTCTGGTCAACTCTGGAGGCATTATGGATACCTACAGCTTCCTCTGGAAATGGCGCAAGGGACGGCAGATACGGGAGAAGGAATAGGTAGATAGGATCACTTGTGATCAAGGCAGACTAATGAAAAGGTAACTGCAATATTGGAACGGTAGATACATAGTTTGGGATCGAAGACTTGTTGTGAGAAAAACCCATGCCTTAGGGATGAGATTGTGTCTGTGTAGAGGGGAGGCACTTAGGGAAATGAGGTTACCATGGGCAGCAAGGCAGTATTCAATGAGGTGTGCAGTAGTGTTTTTATCTGGAAAGCATGTTAATTTCGAATTGCTCCATCCTTTATTTGGAACAAAATATCATCTCACATCCTATGATTTATCTATTGATTTAAAAATGATTTGCCTAGGCGGCTTTTCAGTGATGGACCCTCCAGACATCAAGTGCATCTTCAGAATGGAAGGCAACTGGTGTAAGGATGGAAAGGTTTCTTGGGAGATTTGAGACGAGGCTTTCTGAAAAGTATTCACTCCAAGAAGCAGGAAGCAGTTGTGGCTGCATATGTTGATAGCAGAAACTGTGCACCTTAGATTTATTTATCTTATACAAGAGCTCATTGAAAAACAAGCATCCATGAAATGATGCTTAAAATGTTACTCGAGTCACAACAGATCTCTAGTGGAGGTCACTATCAATGTTCGTAAGAAAAAATGGAGCAGGGCATAAGGTGAGGATGGCCTCAGATGACAGGTGAGTTCACTTAGAGCAGCTTCTGGGTAGGAGGTGAATGGGTGTGGGCAGTCTCAATCCTTCACTTTACTTCAAATCTATAGACACCAATGTTCAACCCCAAATCTGTAGCATCCCAAACGCAGACTCCGGGCTTAAGGATGCCCAGGCTTATTTTTAACTCTTCTCAATTCTACTTTGAAGTTCTTCTCAGTGCTGCCCTCATCTCTCAGTGATATTTCACTCTGTGATTATATACAACGCAGATCTTATTGACATAGGACTGCTATTTAGTTTAACAGTCTGAGTTTTGGAATCAGTCTGTAAAAGGACAGAGTGTGAGCGCCTCACTGCATTGTAGAATTATTTAGGCACTCATGACAACTCTAAGAGAAACCCCAGGGGTTGATCATGGCAAGACAAATGAAAACCTAATCAGAATGGGTGTTATGTTGGTGAATTTAAGTTAAGTTTCTTTCTTTCATCTTTTTTTAAAAGACTGTCTCTTTGTGTAGCCCTGGCTGTCCTAGAACTTGCTTTGTAGACCAGGCTAGCCTCCATCTCAAGAGATTTGCCTGCCTCTACCTCCTGAGTCTTGGGATTGAAGGAGAGCACTACCACTACCTGGTGGATTTAGTTATTATTTTAATTAGGTATTTTCTTCATTTACATTTTCAGTGCTATCTCAAAAGTCCCCCATACTCCCCCCCAATCCCCTACCCACCCACTCCCACTTCTTGGCCCTGGCGTTCCCCTGTACTGAGGCATATAACGTTTGCAAGACCAATGGGCCTCTTTTTCCACTGATGGCCGACCAGGCCATCTTCTGATACATATGCAGCTAGAGACACGAGCTCCGGGGGGGGGGGTACTGGTTAGTTCATATTGTTGTTCCACCTATAGGGTTGCAGACCCCCTTAGCTCCTTGGGTACTTTCTCTAGCTCCTCCATTGGGGTTCCTGTGATCCATCCAATAGCTGACTGTGAGCATCCACTTCTGTGTTTGCTAGGCTCCGGCTTAGCCTCACAAGAGACAGCTATATCAGGGGGATGTAGTTATTTTTAATTTTAGTCTCTGTTGTACTTCCCCACTTGTGTATGCTTTGGAGTTAAAAGGTTAAGCAGTGAAAACCAGACTCATTTGAAAATTTGCTCTACTTTTTGGAAAACTAAGTATTTTATATAGTATTCCATTTGAAATTTCAAAACACCAAAGATAAAACCAAGGCATGAAAAGTTTCTATAATCAGATCAAGGCAAAAACAGGCAGTAAGTGATACATGATGCTTCAAGTTGTGGAAATGTGACTCTAGTAGCAATGTAATTAGCTCTTTGCTTTATTGATTGATGGTGATGTAGGGCTGCCAGCACTACATCTGCGGCAGGGCAGAAGAAGCACACAGAGCTTTGTCTTATACTCTAAGAAAAACTCCACGTTTCCCTGTGAAGATCAACCAACAGCCCCTGCCAGCGATACCACCTGACCAAGAGTCATGCACCAGAAAACATGAGACAGACCCGGGTAGAGCATTAGGATTGCCAGGTCCTATCTTTTCTAGGTCACCCTGAGACTTAGTTAAAAACCCACAAAGGTTCCTAATTTCACCTCTTCATGCAATGCGAAAAGAGACTTTCTAAAGGAGGAAAGTCAGCAGATGATTCTGAAACATGTGTAGGCTCTGTTAACACAGAGGACCTTGATGAGCACAGGAAATGGAGCAAGATGGTTTAATTTGTGTTTCCTGATTCTGAAAACACTACAGTGACACTCAGGATTTGTCTACTCCCCAGACAGGAAGACATATGATGCCACACCACCCTCTGCTCTCATTGCTTTACATTTAGATAGAAAAAGCTCCTCACCTATGATGTCAGGTCCATCTTACAACTGCACAGTGGACCCCCCTGCCACCTTGGCGTCCCAGGTTTACAGTCTTCCTATTTTTGGCTGGCCATCTCACTGAGTGCGATGTACAGCACAGCTCTCTTAGCAAATAAAGATGTATGGAGCGAGACTGTTTCACTTGTCTGTGCAGAGTCCAGGATGAGGCCGTGAAGACTATGCTTGCATAAAACTTCAATTTTTAGTGAGAATGTTCTGAATGATATTCTAATATGCTTAATAATTTCCTTTAACTTGTATGTGCAGTAGAATAGAGTCCTGGGAACACGGAGGCAGCATACCATTGGTCGGTCCTTTCCCATGGGCAGAACCAACAATTCTCCCACATCACAATTTTGTCACTTGTGGGCACTTTTTGTGCATTTTCCCATGACATAATATATAATCTTAATTTCCTTTCATTATTATATGACTCCTAAATTGTTTTTTTAGTATGATTCTCATTGCACATTTTGCTTTCCTGTATCTTCAAGGAGAATTTTATATACTTACAAGAACCATGTAAATTCTTCCAGTGCCATCAGAAGATCCCAATTTAACCCTAACTAGCTGCTGGATGGGCCTTTCTTCCTGGTGACTCTATTTCTTCTTCCTTGTTATCTTATTTTCTGTTTTGAGTTCACAGTCTTCACTCTAACTCAGGGACAAACACATGCAATCAGATATAAAATCTACCACTGGGGCCCAGTGTCAGTATGCCCTCGTGAACTGTGACATGAATACCTAGACTGTTGGGAGGCACCCTAAGGAACAAAGGTGCTGCTATGCAGGTTTTGTCTGCTCGTGGCAAAGCAGGATGGTTGTCACAATAAGAATCCATTGTTTGTCCTCCCCTCTGTACAGAGAACAAAAGTACTGGATGGATTGTGGGGCTTTACCATAAACCTATGAGGTAGAAGAATGTTATTTTAAGGCAGATTAGAGGCACCTTTCCAAAGAGGACATTCAAATCCTCTCAAAGACATGGTTCAGACCCAAATCTAATGAATGACAGGCAGACTCGTGATCTGTGGATTGAGTTTGACAACTTTGTTTCATTTTAATGTGAAAATCATTTTACAATCTTTAAAATCTTACTTCCCGAAGCTCTGTAGGAAACAAGGCTGTTTCAATTTCTTTATACATACAGTAAAAATAAAAACTAAGGCCCCTAAGGTTTCTGATCCTGCCCCTTAGAGAAAAGACAGGCCCAGGGCACAGACCCACCCTCATGCTCAGGAAGGAGATACAGGAAGTACCCTGGGTGAGTTCTGCATTCTGTGCTGGAAAAGCACAAATTGTGTTTCTCTAGCCTGGAGGTTAGGGTTTGTTTGGTAGCAGCAAATCTCACTTGAAGGACCCTCTACCTGGTTTCACCATGGCAATCAGTTCTGGGCATGTACATTATTACTTCTCTTAATGGAAAACCATATTTAAAAGCTTTTCTGGAGTCTGCATTTATTTAATCACTGGCACCCACTTAATTATGGAACCAGGGAGGAGGGCTGAGATCTCCTGAATGGACAAAGCCTATCACCACTGTCATGTTTCCATCATGGATCACAATGCTTATCTCACTGGGACTGTTTTTCTATGAGAGGCACTGACAGTTTTTTTTTAACAGCATCATATCATGAGGTCAGATAGAGGGGCTCTTGGGCTTTAAGCTGTGTTCAGGGATATGCTTATCAGTGGAAGCATCCTCCAACAATGATCTATTAAGTTAGGATGGCTCTCCTAGCCTTCCCCACCCAGGGTACAAATGGTGAGTGGAGTGGTATTGTTAGTGTCAATGCTGTAGCAAGGACTGAAATAGGGCAAGAGACGGCCTGGGAAGGGATAGCGGGGGAAGGTGAAAATGTGGGAGGCACCATCAGTCACATTATAGAAGGAGATGTCATGGGCCTCATAGTCTAGGAAGATTCCTACCCGGTGCGGAGGAACTGTCAAGGGCAGGAGCGGATATTCATCTGTGCCTGCACGGTACTCTGTTCCTTTCCTCAACCTTATCACCCAGAAGCCATAGCGAGGGGATAAGTACACCACCTCCTTCCGGTCAACATTTTCCACACACACTCCCAGACCCCATTCAGATCTGTCTCCAACCTCTACCTCCCAGTAGTGCCGGCCGGAGGAGATGCATTGGCTGCCCAAAACAATGTTATAGCGGTAAAATCTCTCAGGATTGTCAGGCAGGTTCTGCTGGGTGACTCCATAGTGCACACTTTTTCTGTCCTTGGAAACGACAAGGCGGGAGTAAGCTGTGTCTGGATCTAGACGCACATCCACTAGGGAAAAAGATCTTAGTGGTAACATTGACGCCAAGCAAGGGGGAGTGTAGGATGCCTCTGATGAAGACAGAGTTCTCAGCAATGGGTGGGGTGGGGAGGTGGGGCTAGATGAAGCATCCAGATTGCACTGAGCCATTTTACCTCTGTGGGTGGAGTCCCTTCCACTGCCCATCACAGTCCCCAAGTATCTAATACCTGCAAATGTCTTCAGGGTCTCTCTTAGTCCTAGCACACGGCAATCTGTCTTCAGCTCCAAGGAGATTGGCTCTAGCTGCTGCAGGGTCCAAGACTCGCTCCTGCAGAAGAGGGTGTGTTTTGGATCTGGGACTCTTAGCCCTGCTCTGGGAGTCTCCTTTCTTTAGTCTGATGAGGAGGGGCTTGGCCAGAGCCAGTCACTTAGATCCTCCTGGCCAGCAAATCAGAGGTAGCATAGCTGGCTTGTTGAGCTTCAAACCGTTTGTGACAGAGAGGTAAGAATGCTCAGAGTTTCCTTGGGAGAATGCTAAATATTGGGATAGAGGAAGAGGGAGAGAAAGAGATGTGACACAAAGGAGAAAGGGTGATCTTCTGAGCTAGAAGTTTCACGCATCAAATTTTTGGACCATTTACATGAAGTAACATACTTCAGCTTTACTTAAAATTCTTATTGGGAAAAATCTGAAATGAATTCAATTAAGTGCAAAAAAGGAGACAAATCTTCTTTCACTAATGTAAGACGGTGAGCATCTGCCTTCTGTAGGTACTCAGTCTACATTCCTTCTCCATCCCTGGCTCTGGCCAGGCCTCTCTATCTCCTGTAGGGTTTCACAGAGTCTCTAGGGATGGGAACGTACCTGTTCAAGGCTTCCTGAATACCCTAGGAGAAAAAAAATGCAGCCCATGAATGTGCGGTGCGTCAGAGACACTAGACAGGCGTAAACTCTGGGAGGGGCTTTCTCACAGGGTTACACAGACTTTAGAGGTGGGGAGAAGCTCATGGGAGGACAGCAGAGCAGACCTGGCTCCATGGAACACCTTCAGACTCCATCTCAAGATGACCAGGATGGAAGGGACTAGAATGCTGCCAAGCTATAGAGTAAGTACCCGGTGTACTCCTACTTCTGGCCTATGAGAAAATTAAGGGTCAGGTCTTTTACCCAATCAGGATGAGAGCAGCATGTGTCAGCTGAAGGCAGACAGGGTCCTCAGCTGGTGGACAGAATGATGATAGGGTCCGTGAAGAACTAGCTAATACTTTCCCCTGGAGCCTCCGTCTCCAGTTCTCGCTCAGGCATCCCACGGAAGGCTGTTGCTCACCTGCAGCATCCAGCGCACAGGTCTCTGGGATCTCTCTTCCAGCTCCACAATCATGCTCCACAGGACCTGGCTCTGCCGGATGATCGCCTCGCGCCTCAACTCCAGTTTGCTTGCTGTCTCTCCCTTCTCCTGCTCGAGGCTAGCCTGAGCTGCAGCTGCCTCCTCTTCTGCCTGCTGGCAGGGCAGCTCCTTTTCCTTTAATAACTGCCGATATTTTTCAAACTCCCATCGGATGCTCTGCTTTCGTCTTTCCATCTGTGTCTGGAGTCAAGACTGGAATTAGCACTGGTCTTTTTAGGGTAAGGGTCACGTGGGATGGAGCACACTGACATGTGCAAACACACACACGATGGATATGCTTTGCTACAACCATGTTCTGGGTGTTATGAAGGCAAAGACAAAGGGTCTAACTTTTCTGTTCCTAACTCCCCATGGCCCCAGGCATTATTTTTGGTCCTTTCATAAGTAGTGTATTTTCTTACAAATAATGAGTGGGACCAGAGTATTTCAGACTTGGAACTTTTCTGGATTTTAGATTACATAATATAAAGAGATACTTTGGCAATGAGATCCAACTCTGAACATGAAATTCATCCATGCTTCACATGTATCTTGTACAGAGAACCTGAAAGTAATTTTGTAAAATGATTTTAGTGTGCTTGCATTCTGAGTATAACCTATCATTCAGCGAAACTTCCTTCTACTTTTGGTAGCATGTTGGCTATAAGACACTTTGGATTTGGGAGCACTTTCAGTTCAGATGTCTGGATGAGTGACCTCTAATCTGTCTGCACTACTTTTATCAACTGCAACAGAATCTAGGTTATCTTCTTTCTTTCTTCTTGAGACAGGGCTCCAGTGTCTAGCCCCTGCCACCCTGGACTGTTATTCACTATGTAGACCAGGTTGGACTTGAAACTGTAGCAGTTCTCTGCCCTTGCCTCCCAAGGCTGACTTCTAGGCATGTACCACCATCCTGGTACATGATATTATCTTGGCATGATGGGGACTAGCTCTCATTTTCAGAAAACCAGTCAGATGGTTACACTGATGGTTGCTAACAAGACTGCTGGATAGTTTTTCTTCTTTGTTTTGTGTGTGTTTGTGTGTGTTTATGTTTATTGTATTGTTTTAGATCACATGGACCAAAAGTTCAGAGAGTTTTATGCCTATTGGTTTCAAATATATTTCTGAGGGGGGTTCCTAATATTTAGGCAACCAAAGTCTTAGCAGCTGTGCCGTCGTCACTCAGGAAAGTGAGACAGAAACTGTTAGATCACCACTCTATAAGCTATACTCCTAGGAGCTCACGTGTGCAAGGCGCCATTCCTTCCTCATACGTGAAGATATGAAATCAGAGGCTACTGCTACCCCAAAGCTATAAGCTGGACCTGAGAAGTTATGTGGCCTTAGGAAAAGGGAGGCTGAAGGCCCTCACTCTGCCTCACAGACGTGAGGAAGACTCCACCGTCGGCTCTAGAAGAGAGGGGTGATGTGAGTGAGCCCCCTTCTCAAGTGCAACCTGCCTTCCAGATGGCAGCCTGTTCCTTCTCACTGACTTCCAGTTTCCAGGCTTCTTCCTGTTCTTTCCTCAGATGCTCCAGAGCCTGCTGGAGTTTCCACTGCAAGAGACAGAAGGATCATGAGCGTGCCCCATCAGGAGGCCACTGGAGCACTCTAGGCTGACAGGGGCTTCCCAATGTTCCTCAGGCAGCTGGCTGGGATAACATAAGAGGAAAAGGACTGCCACGGAAGGCACAGCCTCTGCCCATGTGACATGCAGGGAGGCTTTCTGGGTTGAGAGTCATCTTAACTCCCACAGTCCTCAAGCGTCTATAAAGATATATAACCTGACTTTCCTAGCCAGGACTATTTCTCCTCTCATTAGTCCTGTTCTCTATTATTTCCCAGAACTTGCTGTTGAAAGTGTGGTCCAAAGCCAGGAATATCAGCATGGCAGAAGCTTGAGTCTTACCCAACACATATCAACTGAGAACTGGAATTTGGCAAGCTCCCTGGGTGATTCAGATACACAATAAAGGCTTTCCTAGGATCATGTAAAATATTCTTACCAGAAAGACAAAAGTACTCAGTTATTACCTTTCATTCTGATAACAGTCACTTGGTTTGTTAAAGAATTATAAAGCATCAGATATGGCTCAAGTATTACATATACACTAACACTGCTGGGGTTTGAAAGGGAACAGTCTTCCACAGGTTCATGCGTTTGAAGACCTGGACCTGATCCTCAGCTGGTGATGGTCTTTGGGAAGGTTGGAGTGAACTTTAGGAGGTGGAGCTCAGATGGAGAAAGTGGATCACTGTGTGGCAGACCTAGAGGTTTTATGGCCTGGTCTTCATTCCTCTTCATGCTTCCCAGCTACATATATCACACGAACAGTTGCTACTGCTCCTGTCACTGCGACTTCCCCAACACAATAACCTGTATTCTTTTGAATAAACCTCTCCTCCCTTATGTGGGTTCTAATCAGGGACTTGATGACAGCAACAAGAATAATAACTGATATAAATACAGTCCCTGGATGTTGGTGTCATTACCATTTTATAGACAAGAAAACTGAGGCCCAGGAAGTGACCTATCCACAGCCACCCAGCTAGTAAATGACAGGGCTGAAAATTAACCAAGCTCTTAGCCTGTATGTCAAAATGCTAAGTTATCCCCTTGTTCTAAACTCTTAAAACAAAGCAAAGTATACATACTTTTACTGTTAGATATCTGTCCTGTAGAGAAGAATGCTGATTCTGAGAAGTCGCTATATATTCTTACATTTTAATCTGGGAAAAGAGCAAGGTGGCAGCTGGCAGCTGATCACAGTGGTTAAGACAAATAAACAGTGCACGCGATGGAGATGACTTATCCCAAAGTGTGGGAAAGAGACAAAGAATAAGCTCCCTATTCCATCTTTTTTTCTCTTGTGGTGGTTTGAATGAAAATGTCTCAATAGGCCCATAGGGAGTAGCATTATTAGGAGGTGTGCTTTGGAGTAGGAGTGGCCTTGTTGGAGGAAGTGTCTTACTGGGGGCAAACTCTGAGGCTTTAGAAGCTCAAGCCAGGCCCAGTGTCACCCTCTCTTCCTGTTGCCCTCCAACGCAGATGTATAACTCTCGTTTCCTTTTTCAGAACCGGATCTGCCTATATGCTGCCAGGCTTCCTGCCATGACAATGGACTAAACCTCTGAACTGTAAGCCAGCCCTAATTAAATGTTTTCTTTTATAAGACTTGCTGTCATCATGGCCATGGTGTCTCTTCACAGCAACAGAAACCCTAACTAAGACATCTCTCTTCAACTAACGTAACTGAAAGTCAGAAAAGACCTGATAATATGGATACTGTGAGAATTAACATATGCTTAGTATACATAAGCATGCCTGGCAATTGGCCAACCAATCTGAAGTGACTCATCTGTGATCCCTTCTTGCTCCAAAATAATGTTATCACGATCCAAAATTACTAGGCCTGAGTTGTGTTTATGAAATAGAAGGTTAAAATGAATCAGCTAATGCCAAGTAACTAGACATGCATGGTCCTGGTAAAGCAAGCTTGCAGGTTCTTCACTAATAAATAATAATAAATAATAGTCATCACATGTAAACTCATTTAAGTCACCTACAACTCCATCTGAAACCAAGAGTTTACTTCAATATCTCAACACCAAACACATCCTCTGGTTAGGTATTTCCATGTTAAGACTCAAGATGGGACACAGAGGAAATGGGAGAGAAGAAAACCAAAGAGAGTCATGAGTGAAGGAAAAGATATGGCTCAGAACATTAGATGTAAGGATCTGTAGCTACCAGGGGCCAGGGATCAGCTTTTAAAGACAGGCATCTAATATAGAGAGGGACAGATGAGAGGCAGAGGACAGGCTGGCCTGGTTCTACTATTTACCTTATATTCCCAGGCAACATCCTTTATGGGTACAACACTGTGGGCTTCATGCTCTGGGGACTGCTTACAGGCCTCGCAGGTTACCATATCATCCTCCTTGCAGAACATGGTTAGCTGTTCCTTGTGGAGATCACACACATCGGTCTTTAGTCCCATTTCCATACAGAAGCCTAGCAGACGGACCTTGTCTACAACACTGGCCAGCTGCCAATTGGGACGGAGTTTCCTTGGCTTCACGGGAGCTCGACAAAGGGGACAGGTGTAGCTCAAGTTCTGGGACTCTCCTGGGAGCTTCCAGAGTCCAGAGAGGCAGCTGTGGCAGAAAGTGTGGCCACAGCTGATGCTCACAGGTTCCCTGAGGAAGGTCATACAGATAGGACAGTTCACTTCTTCCACAATGGCTTCCATTAACACTGCAGGATCCATGGTTGCAAGTGACAGTCGTCTCAGAACATGAATGAAGGCTGCAAAGAAGAGAAAAAAAACAAGAGAAGAAGGCAATGACTGTAAGTTCTCCCCCAAAACTGTAATTAGTAATTAAAAAAATACACTTTAGAACCTTTCTCCATTGTATATAATAAGCACTGGCCTCAACTAAAGCTATTACTGGGCAACATTGTGCACACCACAGCCATAGAAGGAACAACTAGAGATGGTTAAGAAAGTGGGGTTAGAGGATTTTTTAATTTATTTGCTCAGTTCTCCTCTTGGTTTGTCTGACCCTATCATTCACCCTCTAATCATGCTGCAGAAATGAACATAATCTCCCTGGGAGAGGACAACTTATTATAAAATGTGATATTCCAACATTCAGGAAAAAAAAAAACCTCCACAAAATAGTGTTAGCCTTCCTCTGATACCTTTTGTGCACACTTAAATCTGTCAAGGTGCAAACCACAAATGCCGGCAGCTCCCTGCCTACCTGTGCAGTGTTTCTTATGTTGCACACTGAAGTGTAAAACAGAAGTGCAACAGCTGTTCTTCACTGTGTCCTGAAAAATCACTATCTGCCTCTCCTGCGTCAAGCTGCCACCATTCACCACATACCAAGATGTGCTCCTGACGGTGCACAGATGCATGTTAGAAGCAAGAGGGGAAATCACCACCCTTGAAAGGATAAAACCAGGATCACTTAATGATAGACTGATGTATACTGATGACTTCTGTCCAGGCCACGTGTGGGTATGGAGTTTGAATAATGAGTGGCTTAGGGTTGTTGGTATACTTGGCAATATTTATTAATTCATCCTGTATATATTTAGTAACCTAGATAGACTGTGTAAAGGGGTGATTTACACTGGCTTTAAATACTACTGTATCTTTAGGATCTAAATAGTGCTTACCAGGCAACTAAATGCTGAACATGTGTCTGGCAAATACATCAGGGTTAGGGAATAGTTTCTATATCCCAAATGCTTTTACAGTAACAAATATATAGTGATATATTTAAAATATAAGGCAAAATAACAGAAAACACTCTTGAGTATCAGGCTGAGTACCAGACATGGCTTTGTGCACTTTACATGGATAATTGGTATTCCATAACCTGGGACAGAAACTGTTACTGATCTCATTTTATAGGTGATTGATTGGCCCAGGTTTCCAATATTCTACTTCGGGAAAATCACCCATCTTCCCCAGCTTCAGGGTAGAGGACAAATTCAAAAGCAGAGAGGAAGAAACCACTGTGTTGAGTCTGGCAGAAGGGCGTTTTGTAGGAACGAGAGCAGAAGCCTGTAGGACTGAGATCAGGTCGTCCTCAGGTTGTTACTCCTTCTTGCTGTTTCCCCTGCTTTCTGTCTCTCTGCTTCCACCGTCTCCACCCAGCCATGAGATCCAGAATCCTAAGATCCAGTTGTGCACTAACGAATACTGAACTCAAAGGCCCATGTACGCTCCAGCGGAGGGATCATGGAGTAAGCATCCTCCTTTCACCCCCTCACCCCCTCGACTGTTCTGAAATGCTGGGGATTTAACAAGAATCTCAAGCATGCTAGGCAGATGCCTAAGTCTTCTTACTCTCCCAACTGCACCCGTGGCAGCCATATTCTCCTCAGTGCTATGTGCAGTGCTTGGACCCGGGGTCTGTTCATTTTACCCTATTTGGAATCACACTCTTCCAACTGAGACTGTTTCCACGATCTCACTGTTGATATCATTTACCAGAGTCTGTGGGTTTCTTAATTCACACACTAGAAATTTACTATTCATATTTTCTGTTTTTCTTACAATATCCTAATGTCGTGGTACGTTTAATACAGAGTTATCTTCAGTTTTGCTCAGTGTATTCTTGATGCCAACAACAGTGTCTCAATACTTGTTAAATGCATGAGAATTCAATGTAAATGTTTAGGCATAGCTGATAGTAGAGGTGTTAATATCTTCATCTAAGGCAGTGTGCATGTGTCCACCTGTTCATGCTTTGGTGTCAAAAGCACTACTTAAAGCTACAGAAAACCAAAAAAACCCCCAAACAACAACAACAACAACAACAACAACAACAACAACAACAACAACAACAACCAGACAAAACAGCAGATGAAAATTTGGAAGACACTGGCAGTAGGAAAGCGAGGCAAAGAAAGATAGAAATGATAAATCAAGATAAATCACAAAAATGTAGTGGAAGCATGTTAGTTCTATACATTGCCTCAAAAAATGTAAACATGGGAAAGATGTCAAAGATCTGGAGATAAATACAGTTTTCCAATAGAGGATCTCCAATAGAGATCTTTTATCAAACATAAATACTTGGTCAAAAGTTTGACTCATTAACTGCTCAGACCTGTCCAACCTGTAGCTGAGGGCAGCTGTGAATACAGGCCAAACACAAAACTGTAAAATGTTAAGTTTCTTTATGCGATTTTGTTCTCCAGAGTGAACTTTGTAGACTACAATATCAAAAGGTTGCACCTAGCAACCAGTGCCTCCACGGTCCTCAGGGCCGCGAAGGGAGGGGGAAGAGCCTGGAAGCGGCAGAAACCAGCCTCGGGTCTGGAAGCAGTGGCGGTCCGTGCCTTCCTGACCTTCGGGCACTAGGCAGTTCCCCAGGGCGGTGGGATTGGGAACAGGGGAGGGTAAAGAGGGCAGGACCTGTGTTGTCCTCCAAAGAGGTCTGCTGTCGCCTCCTTCTCTAAGCAGCTGTGGAGGCGCGGGGCTCCAGCGGTCCAATCCGCAGCGTAGGAAGCAGCGGGGCGCTCGCCCGCCGCCGGAAGCCGCGATAGCAGCGGGGGCGAGGGACCCAAGGCAAGAGCCGCGCCCGGAGCTGCAGGACCCACCCACTGCGCCGGAACCGACGAATCACTTCTGCACTCAGAGTGGCCTGATTGGCTGTTCGCTTGCCACGTTTCCTGGTTGAATTCAGCTACCTAGCGTGGGTGCGCAGCCGGGCTTCCTTAAGTGGCACCTTTACGCATTGGAATCCGCAGTTCCCTGGAACACGAGCTGCAAGTGGCTGCTCCAGGTTTCAGACAATTAAGCAAAAGTTTTAATAAATGCTTCTGTTTTTCCTGGCTAACTCTTGACACTTACATACTTTTGGTAGCTCCTCATTGCAACAAACTAGTTTCAGAGTTAGAAAACATATTAAATTACGAAGTCCTGATCATAAGCTGCCAGTAAAAAAATCTTTTTAAAGCAGTGTGTAAGCTTTCCTCTCGTCCAACCGCAGAGACACACAAGACCAAGCGTGTTAAATCATAGACCTGGATTTTTCTTTGTAGTTCTTTGGTTCTTTTTCGGATACTGGGACTTTTACTGAGTAAGCAAGAGAAGACACTCAGTGACATATGGGAAGTAACGAAAAAAATTCCAGATGAATCCAGCTTCCAGTGATATGTTTATCGTTGGGACCCATGCTCTTTGAATTCCATGACAATGTCAGAGCTGAGGACATGGTTGACATTCTTCAGGGTGACACCCAGAAAATTATTGAAAATAGACAGGACCAGCACTGTAGGGGGAGAGGGAGGAACTGAGATTTGAACTGAGCCTCTGCTTCTTGGTAGAGACAAATGACTGACCTTATGTCACAGTGAACAGATGGATTCAAAGAAGACATTTAAAAAATACTAATTGAGCATGCATACAAAGAGACCTGGATTGCAAGACTGGGTCATACATTCTCTGCCTTAAAGTCAACCAAGTTCAAGGGAATTGAAATCAAAAGGGGACATCTTTTTCATTTGTAATTGAATGTGTTTGTAACTATGACTGACTCTCAAAGGCCCTGAGAATAGGACACCATAGAGTGACTGGGGGAAGAGGCTCTTGCTTATGAGGAGCACTTTGGACTTAAAAGTTTTGAAGACACGATCAAGTAACCTCATTGGCTGATGAACTTATACAGAATAAAAATAAGAACAGGAGAAGACTGGCTTCCAGGAAGCTAGGAGAAGGGTCTCTAAGCCCATCCCTACAGTGACACACTTCTTCCAACAAGGCCACACCTACTATTGTTAGACCCCGAAACTGGGGAGACTTCCGCTCAAGTCCCGGGATGAGCTGGCCAGCACTCCAATAACTCGAGAGAAAACCACACCTGATGCAAAACTGCAAGAGGCTTTATTGTCAGCTGAGGATGAGCTCCCTATCGGTAACAGTAGGGGGCTTTTAGAGGAAAAACGTGAGGAATTGGGAGGAGTTGGGAGGATGAGTTGGCTACAGCTCATCTCTGGCGGGTGTCCTTGGTAAAATTACAAGGCATGAGGAGTGGGGAGTGAGTTGTAGCTCTTCTTTGTGGAGTCTATCTCCGTGTCCTTGGCACAGGGAGCCAGGCAAGTACCTGGCTAGGTCTTTTTACAATTATCACAACTCTGGTTGTAAGGTATAGAAACAAAAAGGCTTTTTTGCTGGCTATAGAGAACAAAGAGCTTCTTTCTGGCTGTATTTTTAGAAATCAGGGAAAACAAGCTTGGGGGAGACGCTTTAAGTCGGGGTCTCACACTATTAGTGCCACTCCCTGGGCCAAGCATATTCAAACCAACACACACACACACACACACACACACACACACACACACACACACACAGAGAGAGAGAGAGAGAGAGAGAGAGAGAGAGACAGAGACAGAGACAGAGACAGAGAGACAGAGAGATTGATTTAGATGATTTGTATGATAGGTTCTGGGTATTAAAAAAACAACCATTAATATCTTTTATAGCAATGGTTCTCAACCTGTGGGCTATAATCCCTTCAACAAACCTCTATTTCCAAAATTATTTACATTATGACTCACAACAGTAGCAAAATTAGAGTTATGAAGTAAGAGTGAAAATAATTTTATGTTTGGGGTCACTACAGCACAAGGAACTAACTGTCTTAAAGGGTTTCAGCATTAGGAAGGTTGACAATCACTGCTTTGGAGCCAAAGAATTCAGTGGCTACTCTGTCCACAGAGTTGGTGTCTCAGCATTGAAGACACAGGACACAGGACTCGCCTCCCTCCCTCCTTCCCTCTCTTCCTCCCTCCCTCCTTTCCTCACTTTCCCATTCCCAAAAGAGTCTCTGATCTTTTATATTGAGACCATGTTGGAAGGCTGAAGAACCTTGAGTATAATATCAGTGGAGCATGGCAAAAGTAATGACAGATGCACTCAGGAAGAAGTGAAGGTGGGCAGGCACACACTGGATTTTCCTTAACCCTCTCTACATAGGGCTGCCTGTTAGAAGGTGCCACCCAATCTGAGAATGGATGTTCAGCTAATCTCTGGAGTCATTCTCACAAATACAATCAGAAGAGTATTTTTCAGGTCATTCTAGATCCCATTAAATTTATAATCAAGAACAACCATCACATGTTTCTCCTTTGACACCCCACCACTTCTTATGTTACACTTAATTTCCAAATAAAGACAATAACAATGGTTGTAATGAGGCATAATTGATAGGGTGCTTGCCCAACATGTATGAAGGCCTGGGTTTGAATCCCAGTCCCACATAAGTTGGTCATGGTGGTACACAGATATAATCCTTAAAGTTGGGATGTTCAGTAAGCAGATCAGAAGTTCAAGTTTATCCTGAGCTACAGAGCTACCGATCCTGTCTTTTTAAAATTTTATTTTATTTTTTTGAGACACGGTTTCTCTGTATAGCCCTGGAACTCACTTTGTAGACCAGGCTAGCCTCAGAAATCCACCTGCCTCTGCCTCCTGAGTGTTGGGATTAAAGGCTTGTGCCACCAAGCCTGGCCCGATCCTGTCTTAAATGAAACAAACTAGGTATCTATGAGAACCCGTCTTAAAACAAACAAAAGACAATGGTGTCATAGTTTTACCTAACATGATATAACTATCCCCACACCACACCCAAAACACTAATTATTCTCCAAGACAAAATAGTAAAGTCCCTTTTGGAATATTTACAATTTAAATATACTAATATAGATTAAAAACTTAACTACTGATATCAACTTAGTGCTGTATTATATAATAGAAGGAGAGGAAGGAAAACATTTGAGATCCTTTGCCACAGGGCTTCACACCCAAATAGCACAGAGAGGGAGTGAGCCTCGCAGGAGTGTGGATAGACCTATGAGTACAGGTAGGACCACCACTGCTGCTCAGAGGAACCAGCCCAGAGCCCTCACGACACAGGAACCAAGGGGTTGCCTGGGACAGGAGCCTTCCAGTCTCTGTCTGTGCCCAGAGCTGATGCTGTGCCACAGAGCTGCATACACAAATACTGCCAGGATTAAGCTGGTCTCCCAGGAGTGCCTACACACCTGCAAGCACAGGTAAGATCACCACTTCTTTTCACATTCCTGGTCCAAGAGGGACCCTCACAGAGCCATCAGGACATAGGAAACAAAAATCAGCTGGGGACAGGATCCTTCTGGTCTCTATTTGCATACCAGAGCTGACCCTGTACCATAGCTCTCCATACCCAAATTCCTCCTGGAGAGAACTGGTCTTCCAGGAGTACTGACACACAGGCTTGCAGGAGGGACAAGCCAAAATCAGAGACAGCAAGACCAGCAAACACCAGAGATAACCAGATGGCAAAAGACAAATTCAAGAACATAAGCAACAGAAACCAAGATTATTTGGCATCATCAGAACCCAGTTCTGCCACCACAGTAAACCCTGGTTACCCCAACACACCAGAAAAGCAAGACCAGATTTAAAGTCACATTACATGGTGATGATAGAGGAATTTAAGAAGGACATAAATAACTCCCTTAAAGAAATACAAGAGACCACAGGTAAACAGATAGAAGATCTTAAAGAGGAAGCACAAAAATCCCTTAAAGAATTACAGGAAAACACAACCAAACAGGTGAAGGAACTAAGCAAAACTATCCAGGATCTAAAAATGGAAATAGAAATAATAAAGAAATCACAAAGGGAGACAACATTGGAGATAGAAAACCTAGGAAAGAGACTAGGAGTCATAGATGTGAGCATCACCAACAGAATACAAGAGATAGAAGAGAGAATCTCAGGTGCAGAAGATACCATAGAAAACATTGACACAATAGTAAAAAAAATGCAAAATGGAAAAAACTCCTAACCCAAAACATCCAGGAAATCAAGGACACAATGAGAAAATCAAACCTAACGATAATAGGTAGAGAAGAGAGTGAAGATTCCCAACTTAAAGGGGCAGTAAGTATCTTCAACAAAATTATAGAAGAAAACTTCCTTAACCTAAAGAAAGAGATGTCCATGAACATACAAGAAGCCTACAGAACTCCAAATAGATTGGTCCAGAAAAGAAATTCCTCTTGTCACATAATACTCAAAATACCAAACTCACTAAACAAAGAAAGAATATTAAAAGCACTAAGGGAAAAAGGTTAAGTAACATATAAAGGCAGGCCTATTAGAATTACACCAGATTTCTCACCAGAGACTATAAAAGCCAGAAGATCCTGGACAGATCTCATACAGACCATAAGAGAACACAAATGCCAACCCAGACTATTATACCCAGCCAAACTCTCAATTACTATAGATGGAGAAACCAAGATATTTCATGACAAAACCAAATTTACACAATATCTTTCCACAAATTTAGCCCTACAAAGGATAATAGATGGAAAACGCCATCTCAAGGAGGAAAACTACTTGAAAAAGCATGAAAGTAATCATCTTTCAAGAAACCGAAAAGAAGATAACCACACAATCATAAAAAATATCATCAATAATAACAGGGAGAAACAATCACTACTCCTTAATATCGCTTAACATCAATGGACATCAATTACCAAATAAAAAGACATAGACTAACAGATTGGATATACAAACAGGACCCAGTATTTTGCTGCATACAGGAAATCCACCTCAGTGTCAAAGACAAACACTACCTCAGAGTAAAGGGCTAGAAAACAAATTTCCAAGCAAATGATCCCAAGAAACAAGCAGGGGTAGCCATTCTAATGTCGGATAAAATCTACTTTCAACCAAAAGTCATCAAAAAAGATAAGGAAGGCTTCATACTCATCAAAGGAAAAATCAACCAAGAATTCTTGATTTTGAAGATATATGCTATAAATGCAAGGGCATCCACATTCATAAAAGAAACTTTATTGAAGCTAAAAGCACACATTGCATCTCACACAATAATTGTGGAGGACTTCAAAACCCTGAACTTGTTGTTAATGGACAGATCATGGAGACAGAAACTAAACAGAGAAACAGTGAAACTAACAGAAGTTTGGATCAAATGGATTTAAAAGATATCTATGTAACATTTCATCCAAAAACAAAAAACAAAAAACAAAAAACAAAAAAACAAAACAAACAAACAAACAAACAAACTCCCCAAAGCTTTCTTCTCAGCACCTCATGGTACCTTTTCCAAAATTGAACATATAATCAGTTACAAATCAGATCTCAACAGACAGAAGAAGATTGAAATAATCCCATGTCTCTTATCAGATCAACATGGATTAAGGCTGGTCTACGTTTTGTTTTTGTTTTTGTTTTTGTTTTTTTGAGACAGGGTTTCTCTGTATAGCCCTGGATGTCCTGGAACTCACTTTGTAGACCAGGCTGGTCTCGAACTCAGAAATCCGCCTGCCTCTGCATCGAGAGTGCTGGGATTAAGGTGTGCACCACCACTCTTGGCTAAGGCTGGTCTTCAATAGTAACAAAAACAACAGAAATCCCACATACACGTGGAAGCTGAACAATGCTCTACTCAATGATAACTTGGTCAAGGAAGTAATAAAGAAAGAAATTAAAGGCATTTTAGAATTTAATGAAAATGAAGGTACAGCATACCCAAACTTATGGGACACAATGAAAGCAGTGCTAAAAGGAAAACTCATAGCTCTGAATGCCTGAGAGAATATATACTAGCAGCTTGACAGCACAACAGAAAGCTCTAGAACAAAAAGAAGCAAATACACCCAAAAGGAGTAGATGACAGGAAATAATCAAACTCAGGACTGAAATCAACCAAATAGAAACAAAAAGAACTACACAAAGAATCAACATCACCAGGAGCTGGTTCTTTGAGAAAATCAACAAGATAGATAAATCCTTAGCCAGACTACCAGAGGACACAGAGACAGTACTCAAATTATCAAAATCAGAAATGAAAAGAGATATAACAACAAAAACTGAGGAAATTGAAAAAAAAATCAGATCCTACTACAAAAGCCTAACTCAACAAAACTGGAAAATCTGGATGAAATGGACAACTTTCTAGACAGATGCTAGGTACCAAAGTTAAATCAGGATCAGATAAATGATCTAAACACTCCTATATCCCATATAGAAATAGAAACAATCATTAATAGTCTCCCATCAAAAGAAGCCTAGGACCAGATGGGTTTAGTGCAGAGTTCTATCAGACCTTCAAAGAAGACCTAATTACAACTCTCCTCAAACTATTCCACAAAATAGAAACAGAAGGATCTCTACCCAACTAGTTCTATGAAGCCACAATTACTCTGATACCTAAACCACACAAAGACCCAACAAAGAAAGAGAAGGTGGGAGGGGGTAGGGGGTTTTCATAGGGGAAACCAGGAAAGGGGATAACATTTGAAATGTAAATAAAGAAAATATCTAATAAAAAAGAAGGAAAACATGGATGTTAAACACACACACAGACACACATAGAGACACACAGACACACAGACACACACATATATCATATGTATACATGTACAAACATCCTTAACAAAATGGGACAAAACCACTCGTGACATTTACACTCCTCATTTCTGTAACTGGTCATATGACTACAGTTAGCATTATCTATCTATGGTCTATGTTTCTGTGAATGTGAGTATAGGCACACATGTGCCACTATACACATGTGGTAGAAAGAGGGCATAACCTTGGGTGTCTGTCTCATCTTCTACCTCGTTTGAGACAGGGTCCCTTGTCATCTGCTTCTCTGTGTGCCAGATTAGCTGGCCCATAAGTTTTCAGGTACTCTCCTGTCTCTGCGTGCCTCCTTTCTGTAAGAGCACTGGGGTTTCAGATGCCCACAGGCACATTCAAGGCTTTGTGTCTCTGGGATCTGAGGCTCAAGTCCTCATGCTTGTATGCACTTCTTTTTTGCTCCCATCCACTTTTAAGCTTTTGCACAAACTCCTGCTGTTTGGAATGATCAACCCTTTGTGTCCTTTCTGCAAGTCTAAACATTTCCTTCAAGTATGCTTTAGGTATTCCTTAAACACAGATGGCTTTCCTGTAATGGCCTCTCATTTCTGTGAGTATCTGAATTTAATCTGCAAATGATCAACACCTTGGCAGGAACTAAGAATAATGATAGAGTAAGTGTTGAACCTGAGGTGTTTGAGGGACTTCTACATCTAATAGACAACACTATGTCTCAAACATAGGAGAAAAACCTTGCCTGTTTGGGTGTTGAAGCTATGGGGCAAGTAAAACTGTTCAGGCTAATGCACAGAGGGAGAAAAGAGAAGGAACACATGGGCCACAGCTTTGAAGGAACTCACCAACATGAGAAATGAGGACAGACAGCCTCGTTACCAGTTCTATCCTGATAACATTTGTTTATGGTGTATTTCAAAGCATTAAACAGGCATCTTTGTGAGCTTGGGAGCTACTAATTTTTAGAGAGTTGTCCAGTCCACCGTTGTTCACATACAGGTATATTACGGGTCGACCACACCCACTTTTGCATTTCTTCTCTGCCTACTTGGAATGCTGCTGTGTTCAAGATTCCACCAGCCCATCTTAACAGCTCTCAAAGCAACCCTTATACTTTTAGCCTTTACACTTTTCCTTTTTAATGAATATTTTTCCTCTGAAAGTTGCAACACCATCTTAATGGGGTGTCTTCTTGCTTAGTTGTTTAGAGTGACAAAGGATCAATAACACTCACAGGAGAATTGTTAGTGTATTTTTATTTCTCACTACATGCTGAGGTAGCCTAAATCTGTTTCATTCAAATCTCTACTCTATGCTGTGCAAGAGCCATGATTGACCATACTAGGAAGAAAGAGTACAGAAAAGGAGCTGACCGGAAGTGTAATGCAGTGGAAAGAGATCAGAAGTAACCCAGAATGAACTTTTTGGCCCTAGGTTGCAAATCCTCCACATGGCCACAAGAGGGCAGCATCCAAAGTGGGACATAGCTCCTTGAGCATTGTTACAAGTATTTTGTGGTTTGTGTTTTTTGGTGCCAGCCTGTCCCTCCAGTCCAGTATTTACTCTTTTCCATCCTTGTCATTTATTTTCTCCTCTTCACAGCAAGAAATCCTCTCTACCACTGTCCTAAAAAGGTCTCAGAAGAATTGTGTAGGAGTCAGGGCTCAGCTCTCTTTAGGGGTTTGAGTAGACCTTGGGTCCCAGATCACTCATCTCTACTGGCGCTCCCAAAGGCCAGCAGACAATCTATATTTAGGTAGCAGAGCTGATGATGGACATGCTTTGGCTCAGACTTAAGGGAGACAGCGAAGGGAGGTTTGTCTTGGCTTTGGCAAATCCACAGAGACTGCGCAGGGCATGGAGGGTGCATTTGGACAGCCTGGCTGCTCGGAGAAGTCTGTCATCAAGCAGCCCTTCCAAGTTACAGTAGCCTGGATTGGAGACTGTGACCAGTAACTGGCTCAGAGAGGAATTTCTTCTGTCTCTGTGAGGACAGTTCACATTATTATCTATCTCTATGAGAGGACTCTTGTCGGGCAGTGGTGGTGCACGCCTTTAATCCCAGCACGTGGGAGGCAGAGGCAGGTGGATTTCTGAGTTTGAGGCCAGCCTAGTCTACAGAGTCAGTTCCAGGACAGCCAAGACTACACAGAGAAACCCTGTCTTGAAAAACCAAAAAAAAAAAAAAAAAAAAAAAAAAGAAAAGAAAAGAATTCTCCAGTAGTTCCAGCCTTCTGCCTTTTAGATGCAAGGCAAGGGGAAACTAGAACTAGTTTACTAGAAATAATGTAAAACGTAAAGGGTGTGCTATATGCATGCGTGTGTGTGGTGTGTGGTGTGTGGTGTGTGTGTGTGTGTGTGTGTGTGTGTGAGAGAGAGAGAGAGAGAGAGAGACAGACAGACAGACAGACAGAGAGAAAGAGATCATCATATTGTCGTGTTGGAGGTACAGGTAGTGCCTGGTAATGGAAAAGGAACAGAGAAGACAGAAGCCGGGCCAGAAAGTAACCTTTGAGCCTCATCATCAAGTCCTTTGTTAACAGACAATGGGGTCTGACTTTGTCTTGAAGCCTAGGGGCATCACCTATAACTCTGTAATCAGAAGCCTGACACCTCAAGTTGTGCTTTTCAGAGGCAGTGGTGTGGAAGGTAGATTGGAGTAGAGACATAGGTTTGGGAGAGGTTTTATTGGGGGCAAGACAAGGTTGTCAAGGTAGAAGCATCATCCAACTGGTATGTTCTATGCTTGTGTCTCGGGACAGAGGTATGTAGCAGAGTGGTGTGTGTGCAGAGGAGAGAGTTGAGCCTGGGATGTTATGAACTGACTGGGGGGAAGAGCTAGAAGAGGTGACTCCGTAGTCACTTGATTGTGGCAGTGGCTGCACTTACTGATTCTCTTTCTGTGTCTGCACTGTGTCTGGTTCCAGTGACACGCCCCAGCCAAGCATGGTTTGGAATCATGGACCTCTCACACAGACATCCTGATGGGTGATTCTGTTCTGCTTTATGGTGGTCACCTGGAATGCTAATGTCCTCTCCTCCTTCTCCTCTTCCTCCTCCTCCTCCTCCTCCTCCTCCTCCTCCTCCTCCTCCTCCTCCTCCTCCTCCTCCTCCTCCTCCTCCTCATCTCCCCAGTCCTTAGAACATCAGAACAGGTTTCCACAGTTGTCTCTAATGGAAAAGAGTGATCACTTAGGGGCAAAGGAATCACTTTTCAAAACAGCCTTCTGTGTGCCTTGCCTGAAAATTCTGGCTCTGTGGGCAGTGGATCAGCGCCTGGTGGATGGTGTTTGCCACTATCTCAGACAATTAAAAAATCACCTTATCTATTTGGGAATTTCATACACGGGCACAATATGTTTTGATCATATTCATCCTCTTACTTCCCTTCTCTTTCTTCAAGATCCCTTCTTCCCAACTTCCTATCAGATAATTTTGTTAGGGGAGTTAGAGAAATGCTACACAAACTTAGACAAAAAGAAAAAAATATCTGTCTTGAAAACAGGTTCTAGGATGAGTTCCCATTTCCTGCCATAAATCAGACTATGTTAGGCCAGAGACAATCGGACACCAAGCCTCTGGCTTTTGACCTATACCTGCCCCATGCCCAGATTATATCAGAAGTGATACTGTCAGAATTGAAGGTCTGTGAGAACCTGATGGGACGTAGCTAAGAGTCATGGCCAGGCCAGAAATATTAGTTCTTAAAAGAAAGATTATTCTGAGTGTTTGAGGAGGAGGTATTCATGCACCCAGATTAATAGAATCATATCAAAATTTTCTTATGCAGTTCTGGGACCTCAGAGGGTCAGGATAAAGTTTGAGGTATTCAGAAAGATGTGTATAAAAACAATGTCTCTGAATCTGGTTAATTTTGGTGTGTGATGTTTTTCTTTATTTGCAAATTTTTATAATGAGGTTTATAAAATTAAAAATAGAAAGAATGAGAACAGAAAGAGGTGAGGGCTCAGGAGAGACTTTTTTAAAAAAAAACTAAATCTTTTTTTTTTTTTAAACTCTGACTACTCTAATTTTTAAAAATTTCGTTAGTTCTTCTTTTTCTCTGAGCCAAAACTGAGTACTAATTTTTTTTTTCTTTCCCAGTCTCTGTATCTGGCATGCCACAGCCCTTGGTCCCTCTCATCGCCACCCCAAATGGAAGTTTGGCCCATCCAGCCTATTTTCTACTGGTAGGCATCCCTGGCCTAGGATCTAAAATCCACTTTTGGCTGGCTTTCCCCTTATGCTTTATGTATGCAGTGGCCACACTGGGCAACCTGGCCATCATCTTCATCATTCGTGTGGAGAGGCGCTTGCATGAGCCCATGTACCTCTTCCTCGCCATGCTTTCTACCATTGACTTGGTCCTCTCTTCTGTTACCATGCCCAAAATGGCCAGCTTGTTCCTAACTGGCATTCAGGAGATCGAGTTCAACATTTGCTTGACCCAAATGTTCCTTATTCATGCCCTATCTGCCATGGAGTCTGCTGTCCTGCTGGCCATGGCTTTTGACCGCTTTGTGGCCATCTGCTACCCGTTACGCCATGCTTCTGTGCTCACAGGGACTACTGTCGCCAAGATTGGCCTAGCTTCCCTAGCCAGGGGATTTGTATTCTTCTTTCCACTGCCTTTCCTTTTGAAGCGTCTGTCATATTGCCAAACACATACTGTCACACACTCCTTCTGTCTCCATCAAGACATTATGAAGCTGTCCTGTACTGATACCAAAGTTAATGTCGTTTATGGGCTCTTCATCATCCTATCAGTCATGGGTGTGGACTCCCTCTTCATTGGCTTTTCCTATATCCTCATCCTGAGGGCTGTGTTGGAGCTTTCAACTCGAGGGGCAGCACTCAAGGCTTTCAACACCTGCATCTCCCACCTCTGTGCTGTCCTGGTCTTCTATGTACCCCTCATTGGGCTATCAGTGGTACATAGGCTGGGTGGTCCCACATCTTTGGTCCATGTGGTTATGGCTAATATCTATCTCCTGCTACCACCTGTAGTCAATCCCATTGTGTATGGAGCAAAGACCAAGGAGATCCGTTCAAGGGTTATCCGTATGTTTTCACAAGATGGCAGGTGAGGACACCCAATTGGGTGTCCTCAATCATACCACAAATGACAGGATAAGGATCTGACCACATCATGCAACCCACTGGACTGTCTCCCTCTAATTATATACAGATAGATTATGCATTTTTGTTTCTGGGAATATGTCAATACAGAACTTTTGACTAGTCTAGACAGACCTTCATGGAGAACAACCTCTTTCAGATGTGGTTTCTGCTGTTATCAGAAAAGGGAGCATGTGAGGTTGGAGTCATTTGGAATTAAGATTAATGGCTTTATTTGGAGACCAGTTATTAGGCCTATTGAAGCATAGCAATTTTTGAAACTATTAATACTATGAAACAGAAATGCAAGTAGGCCTTGTTGGATGATTGTGGGCATTCAATGAGATAATAAATACAAACATGGGAAAATAAAAAATAATGAATGTTGATGACAATGGTTTTTTTTTGATAATGGTTTTAAATAATCAAAATGACAATGATATATGTCATTCTTTTAATTTCTTTCAGAAAAAGTAATAAACTACATTCAGTACTTAAAGTATCTTGTCAAAGTTTTCCCTAAATGCTTTATAGTTTTAATGCTAGTATGAATGGTTTTGTTTATTCAATTAAAATAAAAAAATTACACATTGTTAGTAGGGAGAGCTATGGTTTCTCTATATTAATCTTGAATTTTAAAATCTACTATACTCCAATTTTATTTCTAGAATTTCTTAGCAAATTTTACTAAATTTCCTCATGGATGATCGTGTTGTATGCAAATGAAGATAGTTTTACTTTTTCGTTTCCAATATGTAATAGTTTGCATAAATACAAAAGAACAATATGAACTTTCTATAGTATCTTAAAGGGAAAACTGCCTTCCATTATTAAGTATGTTGTAATAAATTTTTGAGTGGATTATTGAAACATTTGACCACAACTCTGGGTTTCTTTCTTTCTGTAATTTTATCACTTTGCCGTGTTTATGGGGAATTTGATTTGCTGTGAACTGCTTGTTATTTAACAGGAATAAAGCCACTTTAGGTTTTTTATGATACTGTAGCCATGGTACATCTTTCTGTTTATTTAGCATTTCCTTTTGTCAACTTCATAGATGAGTACAAGACATTGTGATGTCTATCCACATTACTCTCTCTTACCCCCTCTCCCACTCCTACAGGGTCCTTGTCCCCAGCTAGTTCTCTTCCTACTTTCATGTTTTTAACATTTTGTATTTTGTGTAAAGTTTTTGCAAATGGTCATATCTGCTCTGTGTTCCCGACTGTAGCAGCCAGAAGACAGCCACTCATAGCACTCCTTCCCACCCATAGGCTCTCCCAGTCTTCTGCCTCCTCTTCTATGACAGCTCCTCACCAGTTACTCTCCTGCTTTGTTCCCAGAAGGCATCTTGATACCTTGATGCTAGCTAGATCAATTGTTTTAGATATGCTTTGAAGCTTTGTCCCAACTTGCTAATGTTGAGGTATGGTCTTCTGTATTCTCAATAAAGAGGTGAACTATGAAGCCCTCCATTCTGACTGCCAGGAAGCCACCAATCTTTGTCCTGTGCTATCACTTTGTAGTATCACTTCTAAATATTTTAAACGATTCTCCCTATAGTTTTGGTTACCTTGCTCACATAGTTACTACTCTGATGAATTCTTGAAGAAGACTCTCTCTGCCCTCAAGTGTTGTCTTTTATGTAGATCTGTCATCTCCAATACTTTGCCTTTGCGTTTTGACTGAAGTGGTCATTCTGAACCCTCAGTCCAACTCCACAACTGAGAGATGCCTCTAGACTCTGGCTGGATTCCCTTTCCCATGCCACATTGTGGAAATGAGGCAAGATGCTGGAAGCCTAGGGATGTTATATCTCGGTTCTTCATCTTGCCTCAGTTGTTCTGCTCTCCATTGACAGATGCCCAGTGTCCCACAAACCACTGATTCATGTGTACTGTTGGCTTCCTCATTGCTTCACACGAGAGACATGTTTACTCATGTTTATTGCTTCATGATATCCAATCTTAGATGGAAATACAAGTGTTTTGTGAGAAAAATCTTTGTGTCAGCCATGCCTATGTGCTAATAGAGGCAGTGGTAATGGCTCTAGGGTGGTGGTGGAGAGCAAGGCTGAAAGTTCTGTAGGTACCAGAAGCCTTTGTACTTAGTAGCTTTGATGTGGGGCCAGGCTTAACCTTAAGCTATTTTTCATAGCTTGGGTCAATGTACACTGTGTTTGACATAAAACTTCTAACTGTAACACTGAACAATTAAACAAAGCAGAAACACAACTAAAATCACATTTGTTTAAATACCAATGTAATTTTAACTTATTTCACAAGTAAGCCACTTAGTTTGACCTGGAAATTATTATTGAACTATTATTATAAATGTTCTCTCACTATTTTTACTCTTAAGGGAAAGCAGATGACATTGATCTTATGTGGCTGGTTGATAGTATAGGGGCGGTTAAACCAACCACATTACATTCTCTTTCCTTGGTCTGACTTACAGTACTCTGTGGAGTAGAAGGCAGAGGCATTATCTGTGGGGATCAATATTTTATGTTAGCTAGCCTTCAGAGCCAGAAGCTCAGAGAGAAGGAGGTCCTTAGGGATTTAGAGGATGGGACCACTGGGTTTCAGGCTCAACAATCAGCATTTACAAAAGAAAAAGGTGGGGGGTAAAGAATGTGTCCGGATGGAGATAGGCTGCCAATCTAGGTCTCTACAGATTTACTCTGTCTTTCTTCTGGCTGTTTGACAGCTTTGTGAAGAAACTGTGAAAGACCCTCATACATACCATAGACACAGAATTGAGTTTCTTCTGGCCCTTTCTCACTCTAACTTCACATTTGAGATTGGTCTAAATATTCCAGCTGGCAAAGATCCATTTTCAAAGGACTCTAGAGACCATCTACCCAATGTCCCTCCTTCCCCACAGCCTGGGCTCATCCTTTTAAGATGTAGAAGCTTAGAAGGGAACCAGAATTATAGGAGACTGGTGGGGGCATATCTGCAGATGGACCCTCAGAAACAGTGTGTACTCCCAACAAGAAGGAGCAAAAGGAGGGAGCTGGGAAGAACAAGAATAAGGAACCCTGAGCAGACCACAGAAGGAGGTGGAGACTGAAGGGGCTGGGCTTTTTGCAGCCTGCCAGACCTCCCTCAGGAAGGAGGAAAAGGCACTGGGGGAAAAGACACACAGGCTCTTTCAGGACAGCTGAGGTGAGTACAGGAGGAGGCATGCTTGGGTTGGAATTGTCTGTAGCAGAGAACCTTCCATGACACCTCTTGATACATGAGAAACCGAGCCATGAAGAACCAGGTGTGCTGGGTAGGCTTGGTGGCATTGAGCCTCTCACCTAAATGACAGGCAATCTGAGTAATGTGGTAAAAGGCGTGAGGATGTTAAATGTTGCCTAAAAGTACTTTTCAAGTATCTTTCCCCTGGCCCCCGCCCCAGTGACTGATTTGCTGGGGACTATGGAGAGGCTAGCGAAGGATAGCAGCAGAGGTAAACGAAGAAGAACAGATTGGGCTGGAGTTGGACTGGGTCTTTCGGGACTGGACTGGGTTTCAGTGTATGGACAAAGGCAGCCCAGGTTTTATCACAGTTGAAGCACAGCCTGGGATAGGAGGTTAGACTAGAGTTGTGGTTTTGTGGGAGGCTTTGAGTAGAGTCAAGGCTCCATCAACACTGCACCAAGAATCAGATTGGTCCCCTTGACAAGGCTCCAGTTCCGATCTTGACTCAGATCTTAACTCAACCCTAGGACTGAGGTCCAGCTTGGTTAAAATGTGGCTTAAGATCTAGACTAACAACTCCCTTACCTTGTATCCTTTGCCTTTAGATGCACTAAAGCCCTTGTAGCTTTCTAAGTGAGGATTATTTTCTCTCACTTTGGGTCTTTGCCTTTGTCAGAATATACTTAAAACACACACACACACACACACACACACACACACACACACACACACACACACACACACACACACACAGACTCTCAACCAAATCTGTTGTTTATGTTTCTCAGAGTTATGGCAAAGCCCTCAGGCACCCATGACCTGACCCTTAGCCTGGTCTGAATTGTTCTCAGTTTTGGCACTTTGAGCTTTCTGCTCATGAACTCAGAGACTCTTTCTTGCCTTAAGATCATTTCCTCCTGTGGTCTCCCAAGCCTGAAATGCTCTCTACCTAGGTCTGTGCATGACTGGCTTATTCATATCACAGGCTGCTGGGCTTGCATGTTGTCTCCTTAACTGTCTTCTCCCCCGACTGCTGTTGGAACGGGATATCTATCCTAATGCTCTGACTTACCTTTAATGCACTTACCTTTTCTCAAAACTTTCTTGCCTATGCCTTTACGTTTTGTCATCACCAGCCCAATGTGTGGGTGGCAGGAAAGTTGTGCTATTGTCTGTTTACCCATTCCTTGGTATCCTAACTGTCTAACTGAGTGTTGCTACCCCCTTACCTCATGGAATTCTGGACTAAATGCAGTTGGTCCTGCAAACCTTAACTTGATAATACCACTTTAGGGGGCCCTCTGAGCCTGAAGACCTTGGGGGAGATACTGTTGTTACCTTTGCTTCCAGAGGCTGCTGCTCCCAGCCTTGCCCTGACACTCATCACAACATGTTGTAATGACTGCATGCTTGTCTCAGTCTTTCTGCACACTGGGAAGCCTTGTTTACTCTGAACCTCAGGGTCTCTGGTGCTTACTGCTGAGCTGGGCAGGCAGGAGCCAGCCAGGCAATAACTGTCGGATGAAAAGTGAATGCACTGAACAAAGTCTTCCATGAGGCATTTACGGTGCTACCCACTTGCAGGCAGCAGTCACATCCAGGTGAGCTTCACAGGCTACCAATGCCGACTTCCGGCTTTGCCAAATAGTAGATAAGCAACTACACAGGAAGTGGGGGTGGGTAGAGACCTGAGCTCTAGGTATTCTTTCTGGGGTGACTTTAGGGGATCAGACTGATCTGTGGGAACGTAATTCCATCTTTCAAGTATTTTTGTGGCCATTAAAGACAAGAATGACCAACATCCTTCAAGGTACACCTGCTTCAGCTAATCTAAGCAGGTTTTAGGGCACACTGGATGGTGGTAATTTGGGTAAACATGGTTCTGAGGATGATACTCATATGAAGTGTTAAGAAAAGGTCAGCTTCCTCAAGAATCAAGTGTCAGGTTCCCCCAGGCTGGAGGCCCAGTATTGCCCAGCAGGTCTACCTTCCCTCTCTGGGCTTGGAAGTAGAGTCAGAGGCTCCTAGCTATGTTTGGTTCTACTCTAAGAGCATTCTCTTCCACATATTCTAGCAAAGGCTGGAGGTAGCATCAGTGGCTCTCATGTGGTTGCTCTGGGTATGAGATGCTGCTCCCCCCCTCCAGGTAAGGACAAAGACCACAAATCTCCATTCCTCATTTCTTCTTGCCCCCTCCCACTTTTTACATTCCCCTAAGTAGGGAGAGCTGCTTAGAGGTCCTGACTCCTAGAGAAGTTTCTGGACTCAGGTCCTCCCCTTTGCATTCCTTAGATGTAACATGGAAATCATTCTTACAAATCATCCATTATGGAGGAGACTGTGAGAGGGACAGGCTAGGCTTGGCGTATTGAAAGCCTATAGATTGGTCACTCAGAGCTTTAATCTTTCCATTACGATCTGTCAGGTGGTATTACTACCTGCCTGAAAAGTTGGTGAGAGGCTCTGATAAGACTAGGAGGTAGATGGTATAGAACAGAGCCCTTCTCTTCTTCTCTACTGTGGGTCATGACCATTCCATAGCCAGAGGAACTGAGTCTGGAAGAGAAGTGTGACCACACCCTCATCTAGGAGAGTCCTCTTTATTATTCTCTTATTCTCTTTTGTAAGATTATACCTGGGCAACTGCCCCATTTATCATACTCTCATCTTGCCTTACCTCTAGCCAGATTTTGTTAGCTAAGGCAGCCTAAGATGAGAGGATAGGAGGTAGCACAGGCTGTTTCTACTGTACTTGTGGAGTGTTAAGCTCCAGGTATGTCATTTAAGCTCTTTGAGTCCCAGTTCTCTCGCCTGTCACAAGGAAAAGATCTAGAGAACTGCATCTATCCTGCAGAGTTGTTCTCAACTGAGAGATAATAAATGCTGGTGCAACACAGTGTCTGGTATTTTGTAGGCATTCAGTAAGCTCTGTTGATGTCACAAAACAAGTCAGGGCTCAGAGATTGCTTCATTGCTCTTGGGTCAGAAGAGAGGGCACATAGACCTAGTTTTCCTTTCTGCCAACTTTTTCATGGCAGCAGTTATGGTAAAAAATGTGGGCTTTCGAGCAAGTTAAAACTGGGCTGGCGGGAAGGGCTGAGCTGGTATTGGAGGGAGCGCTTTGAAGTGCAGGAGGAAGACTGAGACCCCAAAGTCTCTGGGCTCTGATTTCTGAGAAAAGGCCAAGATGCCTGAACAGTTCCCAGAGAAACATCCTCGGGACTCACTAAACTAGCTTGACATTTTAGGGAAAAGTTAAGAACAGAGTCGCTCCTTTGGGGTTACAATAGTGTCTGGGCTTTCTAAAAATAAAGTAAAATAAAGAGAGAGAGAAAAAAGCATCTTTCTTAATTTAGTTTTCCTTGGTTTTGTTTCATTTTCAAAACAATGAGTTAGTTCCAACTTGCTTGGAAACTCCAAAGCCTCTCTTAGATGAGTGCAAATGGCTCTAATTATGAACTGGTACTCGGTCCACAAGGCCTCCTGGGAGTTGTAGCTTCTTTCTTGCTGTCTTTTGGAGAACTGTAGGAGACTGGCATTTGTGAAGGCTGTGCAGTATGAAAGGGTAACATCTGGGCTCTCTGGGTTCTTTTCCTTTCCCTCAATTCCCATTTGCACAGATTCTGAGGTCCAGATCTCATCTGTGCTTCCGTGGTACCTCCCTCCCAGCCCAGCTGACTCTTTCCTGTTTTGATCTCTGGCACCGGTAGGCCAGTGCTCATTCTTACCAGTGTGAGCAGTTGAGTATAGCCACACATATGTGTGTGGGTAAGTGCATAGAAAGAGCACATAAAGATGTTGAGTGAAGATTAAAGCCAACTGGATAAAAGAAAATCGAATTTTATATGTTTTCACTCATTTTTCAATGCTATGTGCTCTTAATTAGTAAATTGACTAGTGTCCTTGATATTAAGGAACTTGTGACTTGGGGAAAAAGATAAGTGGTTCTTATCATCAGAAGAGTAATTGCATGGAATGAGAACCAAACAAAGTTATTTGGGAACTCAGAACAGGAAATGGTTGATTATACCCCAGGGAAAGGAGTTTAGGAAAAGTAACATAAGAGAGAGAAAATAACTGAGAGGGCATGAAGAATACGTGTAGGATCAAATCCAGGCTTTCCTACATGCTAGGCAAGGGCTCTATCAACTGAATCACATGTCCAATCCTTACCTGGGTATTTTACTGCAGGCAATGGCCTGATTTAATCTGGTCAGTATTGGTGTTGTTCAGATAAGGAAGCTTACACTGGAGCATGATGCTCAGCATCATGGTATCTAGGTTGTGTGTCTGGTGATCAGCATCCAGGGAGAAAGGAACAACATTATAATGTTTGTACTCAGTGTATGTGAGGCATTCATTGTTTGAACACTTTTTGTTTATCATCTAATTTCTTCCTCACATTAGGCAGGAGTAGTATCAATAATATTTTGGATAGGAGGAGAAGCTTCTATGAAGCTTAGAAATAGTAAATAATACTCTGGTTAACACTGTTTACAACTGGGATCTGAATACAGGACCGGTTCCTAAGTTCAGTGTTTTGACAATGATTCTGTGAGGTTTTAGTCTTTGGAGAAGAGGCTTTTATATGTTTGATGGACAGCCATGTAGTCTCTTTCAGAATCATACATATGGGCATCTACAGAGAACTCAGACATCAATAAGTGCATTTGGGAGTCAAGATTTTATAGACAGAAAAATAGATTCACTATTAAAGAGATTGAGATGGTCTGGGATGAAACTAGCATTCAACTGACATTGAAACCTAACATGATCACTAATTTAATGATCTAATTTTAGCCTTAAACCTAACTTTAACATTATCTAGCACATAGAAGCCATCTCAATATTAACTTAATAGCGTCCATTCTATTGTGATGAATCCGATTTGAATAAAACATGTTGGTAATTATATCCTGAACTCTAAGTCTGAATTTTCACTCCCCCCAGCTATCTAATGAAGAGTTTACATTTGCATATCTTCTTTCCACCTTATCACAGCCAAGACATGGCAGCTGCATTGTGAGCACCTGTTGCAGGTAACATTTAAGGGCTAGGTAGGATATTCGAATCTGAGAGTAACCACAGACACTGGTGATTAGAGAGAGATGAGGAGCATCAGACAGGAGAAGGAATGGTTTTAAGAAGCAGGGATCTGTGTCATTACAAATACACCTCAGAAGAGGTAGATTAACTACAATTCTCTGCTTCAAATTTTTTCCTTCTATCAGATGGAACCAAGCTCTATTTCCTCTTTTCTAAAGTATGTGCTCCCTATGTTCTTCCACTGATCTCCTTGTCTTCTCGAGGCCACCTCTGGCTGAGAGCTCAGTGGTGGAAAAAAGCCTATTGCTTTTCCTGAATCAGTGAATGATCTGACTATGTCGGAGCCCAGTCATTAGCTCTGCCTTATACCAGGTTTCTTTCAGGTAATCTATGAAAGCCCCATCCCAGTTCTCATATAGGCCAAATACATGTTTGTATGTATATTTATGAATTCATACACCCACAGACCTGTATATACACATACATCAAACCAGCCCTCAGTATTTGTATATTCTATATCTGTACATTTAACCAACCATGGATTGAAATTAATTGAAAAATATTGTGCTTTGGGAACATTATTAAATAAAATAAGTGTTCCCTCAACTATAATGCTCTGACAGTAGACCTGCTGACTAAAGAAGCGACTGGGTACTATCAGGGCGCTATCAGTAGACTAAAAGGATGATTCATATCCCAGGCAGGGCAGAGTCAGATGCCACAATATTTTATTAACCCAGCCAGAATGACATGCAATTTACAGCATGTGAGCTGCTTATTTTTTGGGTTTACATTTAATATTTTCAGACTTCAGGTGAATACAGTTGACTGAAATGAAATAACTGGAAATGAAAGTATGGTTAAAGGCACTGAACAAGTGCTCCCATGAGAAGCACAAGAAAGCAGTGCACCATAGGACAGTTGATGGAGGCTGAGCAAGGGTACAGCTTTAGTTGGAGACCAACTTCAGAATTCTTAATCACTGCTGATGTGCTGGCTGTTAGGCTACATACATTGTTTAAGATCCACTGAAACTGTTACTCTTTTTTTTGGGGGGGGGAAGGATATAAGTTATGTAGGGCAAGTGTAAACTCTTGATTAAATAATGGAAGTTAAGACTTAGGGTTCAGGATAAAATTACAGTCATGTTTTTATTGAAATAGGCTTGATCATAATAAAATAGATGTTATTAAATTAATATTGAAATGGCTTCTATTCCTGTGTGACATTAAAGTTATGATTAGGGCTAAATTAGATCATTAGATTATTGAGCAAGTTATATTTCAATGTCAGTTTATGTTATAACTATCACTGATGGACTTACCTGATAATCACCTTAGGATGGACTGATGAAATGGTCATGATTACAGAATTAAAATTTTTTCATTTAATATTTCTCCATCCATAGTTTCATTTTCCAGAATCTGACAATAACTTGGATGGTTAATATAATCAATATTAAACATAGGAAGTATTTGATTTTTAGTTTGAGAAACTAAATGATTAATAATATGAGAATGTTATCTTATTATTTCACTTAATATATAGGTAGGATTAACAAGTAGAACTAAGTGGATTTTTCATCTGGTACTTGATTTATGGCTAGATAAAATTTAGGGTAGGCTCAGAGTTTGGATAGGCAATGGAACTAGAGTTTTGTTAGAGAATTGGACACTAGGATCCAGGGTGGTATGGCATTGAAATTCTAGAGGACGTGACAATGACTTGTCTTTGTATTTCAGCTTCAGTCTTCCTGGTACTGGCTACATCCTGATTCCTTCAGTATGGTGGGCTTCAATAGCAATGAATCCAGTGCCACATATTTCATCTTAATAGGCCTTCCAGGATTGGAAGAGGTTCAGTTTTGGCTGGCTTTCCCTTTGTGTTCCCTCTACCTTATTGCTGTGCTAGGTAACTTGACAATCATCTACATTGTGAGGACAGAGCACAGCCTGCATGAGCCCATGTATATCTTTCTTTGCATGCTTTCTGGCCTAGACATCCTCATTTCCACCTCATCCATGCCAAAAATGATGGCCATCTTTTGGTTCAATTCCACTACCATCCAGTTTGATGCTTGTCTGGTACAGATGTTTGCCATCCATTCCTTGTCTGGCATGGAGTCCACAGTGCTGCTGGCCATGGCCTTTGACCGCTATGTGGCCATTTGCCATCCTCTACGGCATGCCACTGTGCTGACATTGCCTCGTGTTGCCAAGATTGGCATGGCTGCTGTGGTCAGGGGTGCAGTACTAATGGCACCCTTACCTGTCTTCATCAAAAGGTTGCCTTTCTGTCGTTCCAACATCCTTTCTCATTCCTACTGCCTACACCAAGATGTCATGAAGCTGGCCTGTGCTGACATCCGTGTCAATATCATTTATGGACTCATTGTCATCATCTCAGCCATTGGTTTGGACTCACTTCTCATTTCCTTCTCATATTTGCTCATCCTCAAGACTGTGTTGGGCTTGACACGTGAAGCCCAGGCAAAAGCGTTTGGCACTTGTGTTTCACATGTGTGTGCTGTTTTCATCTTCTATGTGCCTTTCATTGGATTGTCGATGGTGCACCGTTTCAGCAAGAGGCGTGACTCTCTCCTGCCTGTCATTATGGCTAACATCTATCTGCTAGTTCCTCCTGTGCTCAACCCCATTGTCTATGGAGTAAAGACAAAGGAGATCCGGCAGCGCATTCTTCGTCTTTTCCTCGTGACCACACACACTTCAGATCACTAGGAAATCATGATGAAACCTTCCTCCATTCAAAGTTCTGTAACTCACACTTTAGTATGATATCTTGGAAGACAGTATTAAGAAAATAAATCTTAATAAAAATATAGCTCAGATCTTTCAAGGATGAAACTTGCTGTGGAAATTCTACGTGGAATGGAAGAACACCTGCAATCTCCATTTTCTAATATTACATTCATTCTTTTGTTTTTTTCTCTAGATAATTATTAAGATCAAGACTTGTGTTTTGAAAGTTATTTCTCACAATTTTATCACTACTTCCAAATTTCAATTCATTTCACTGATGATCGTTCACAGCATTTGGAGATGGAGCAACACATCCAAAATGTTCATCAAAGGCATAACAAAAGAAAAATAAACACAAAACTATAATAAAATGATATTATCTAATTTAAAACCTCATTTCCTCATCAGAATTCACAATGACTTTGGATTTCTGAGAAGTTAGAATTGGATTCCTTATTCAAAACAATCTCCAAAGAAATATTGGTTTTCTTCTGGGTCCCAGGTTGGAACAAATACACTTGCCTACATTGTGAGATGACACACATTGTTATGACGGTTGTCATAGCCATGAAGACACTTTTACTTATTTAAGTTTATCAACTTTTTATTGGTATCCTGATTGCACCAATGTGGAAATTGATATTTCATGGGAAATCAGTGAATTATATTCGACTACAGAAGCTTAAAAATAGGAGAAAAAAAAAGAGGATTTTTCATGTTGAATCCTATGCTATGTAGAATTGTTAGACAGACTGGCAGAATGCTGAGTTGTGAATTTCCAGAATCTTACACTGTTTTTGAAGAAGGCATTTGGTCATTTATTTCCACCTACCTAATGCTGTTTTGAGTAATTTTCTATCAGTAGAACTCATGGCTTTAATCATTCAATAAACATTGCTCCTGCCTAGCTTAATCATTACAGTGTCTGCACAATGGAAACTGGAGTGTTCCCAAGTAGGTTTATTTGAGAAACAGTGTGGTTTCTGTGGAAAAGCTGCAGATTCCGTGGGTATCTGAGGTGTGACTTAGGAGAAGCATTTGAGAATATCCAGGAGCTTGTTGTATAAAGAGAGGGCTAGTCACCAGAGTAGAGAGTCAAAAGGAAGAGACAAGAGACTGAGTAGGCTAAATGAGACTGACCAGGAAGTAAGACTAGGGAAAAGGTGGGTCCATACAAAATGAGGAGCACACACACAAGCAAGAACCACAGATACCCAGAGCCTTAAGCTATGCTGCAATGAGGGAAATAATGACTGCATTCCTGCCTGATGTACTTACCATGAATATAGCTGAGAGTCCTACCTAGGAATCCTATTATCTAGCCACGGCATTTACAGGAGTGGGCGGGGCATTGTAGGAGCATAGTAGAAGTAGATTGTTCGGGGATTGGAATTATCATCCACTGAAAAGTCATATTCAGATCCAGGGTGTGGCTGGTGAGTATGAGAGGCAGGCAGCAAAGAGGGGGCAGGGTTGAATTTCTTGTACATGGCCGGCACAGAGACCCACTTGCATATTCAACTTCTTGGACTATACTCCAGAATATAAGAACTGTGTGTATGATAAAATTGACTAGGCCAAGGTGAGGGTGGCCAAAGGAAATAGTATGAAATGTACTCAATGCAAGATTGGGTCACTTTGAACTGAGGAGAGGAGGGTGGATAGTCATTCATTGCCCAGGAGTGCTCTGACATCGCAGTTGAGAGAAAGACATGCTCTTATTTGCAAAGTGAAATGTGATCACTGTAATCAAAAATCACAGATATTCTGAAAATGTAAAAGAAGTTAAAACATAATAAAGATCTTTATTCTGTTAATCAAAAGAATGTAAAAACCATTGGTGTTTATTCTTCCAAGTTTTTCATGGGAACTTGCACATATGCCTTTGCTTGGACATAAGATGAGCTTGTGTATGTGTGTGTGTGTGTGCATCTGTGTGTGTCTGTGGTTGTATGGCATTTTGTATCTGTGGTTGGAGGACATTTATGTGTGTATGTATCTGTGTTTGGAGGGCATTTGTGTGTGTGTGGGTGTCTGTGTGTGTGTTTAGAGGGCATTTTTGTGTGTTCATTTTGATGATTCCTTTTTTGAGAGAGAGACTGTTATGATGTTGGCCTCAAACTCACAATGTAGTTAAAGATGACCTTAAACTGATGATTCGCTTGCATGCACCTCTAAAGTATTGGAATCACAGGTGTGCACCTCCATTCAATCTCACTATCTGTATGCTTTATATTTGCAGTCCCTTTGGAGTCATTCATATATAATGCTTGATGAATGGATTAACTACGCTGTCCAATTCATTTTCTTTTTTAGGTACAGAGTTAGTACTTTCGGTTTCAGTAGACATTTCATGTCACTTCATTCTGGCACATGTACTTAAGATAACTCCAATCTGTAGTTAATACTATTAGCTATTGCATAATAAAATATCTAACAAAATATTTTTAAAAATAAATATTCTTTATTTACTAGGTATAAATAAACTTAGAATATTATGTGAAGTCATGTACAAAGTGGCTTCATTATCTCCATTCTTACTTCAAACACTGCAATAGTTCTATCATATATAATTTATAGTGTCATCTATATTATATATATACATATATACACACACACACACACACACACACACACACATATGTATATGTATACTTAAAATCACATGTGTAAATCAGTGGTAGAATATGGAGTGAAGTAGTGTTTTCTTTCCCATGAATGTATTTAAATAAAAGTGCAACCTTTTTTTCATCTAGTTCTATTTTTCTTTATCTCCCTAAATTTCTGCATAAGCTAGAAAAAAGCTTCACATAATATTCTAAGTTTATTTATACCTAGTAAATAAAGAATATTTATTTTTAAAAATATTTTAGATGAAATAAATTATTCCTTTTTCAGGTATGTTCTGTCAACTATTGATTCACATTTTTTATTAATCTCTTTCACAGAGATTTATTATGAATCTTTTTGGTCTACAGTGTGGTTATCTCACATGCCTTTTTCCTGGTACTAAGTGTGAAATTATGGAAACAAAAGAAAACATTTCATATACTTATCAGTGCTTAATCCATACAATTGCATCTTTACACAGTAAACAATAAACAGATTTGTAACAGGAATTAGGAAGATGGTCTTTTCACAACTAGAATTTTTTTTAGTGCTTGCTGTAGCATATTTTATATTTCATACAATTTATTATATGTTTAAACTTCATTAGACTTAGCCTTTCCTACTTAGCACTCTGAACATGGCTCCCCTGATGGGTTTGGACTTGACACTGTAGATGATGGGGTTGAGCACAGGAGGCACCACAAGGTACACATACGCAACCAGGGCATGAACAATGTGAGGCAGGTGCTTTCCAAAACGATGGATCATGGACACACCTATGACTGGAATGTAGAAGACCAGGACAGCCAAGATATGGGAAACACATGTGTTGAGGGTCCGGACACGCTCCCTGGGAGAGGCTAGCCCCATGACTGTGTGAAGAATCAAGGAATAGGACATGACAATAAGCAAGGAGTCTATACCCACTGTGGACAGAACCACATAGAGTCCATATAGGATGTTGACAGTAATGTCAGCACAGGCCAGCTTCATGACATCAGCATGGAAACAGAATGAGTGAGACAGGAGGATCTTGCCAGGGCAGTAGTTCAGCCTCTTCAGCAAGAAGGGCAATGGTAAGAGGGACAAAGTAGCTCGGGTTGTAATGGCCACCCCAATCCTGATGATGACATTGTTAGTGAGGACAGATGCATAGCGCAGAGGGTTGGAGATAGCCACAAAGCGGTCAAATGACATGGCCAAGAGGACTGAGGACTCTACCACAGAGAAGAAATGAAGAAAGAACATTTGGATCAGACAGGCATTGAAGTCGATGAAACGATAGTCAAACCAGAGCACAGCCAGGGTGGAAGGCAATGTGGACAAGCTGAGACCCACATCACTTAGGGCTAGCATGGACAGAAAGTAGTACATGGGCTGGTGTAGGCTATGGGTCCTCCTCACAGCCAGGAGGATGAGGCAGTTTCCAGTGAGTGCCACAGTGTACATGGAAGAGAATGGGATGGAGATCCAGCCATGAGCAAACTCTAGTCCTGGTATGCCAGTCATCAGGAAAGATTGTGGCTGGAAGAAGGTGATATTGACAAAAGCCTTTGAGGAGATCATTCTTGGAGAAAGCCAATCATTCCCAGGAGATGTGATGTCCTCATTCTGGACAGATACTGAACATATCTAGAGAGGAGAGAGTGACATAGCATTGAGTCAAAAGTCTTTACAATCAAGTTTCATTAATTCACTGTTTTTTTTTTTAAATCGATTCTTTATTCAGGTAACAAGTTGGTTCTGCTCACTGCATGTGGGAAACATCAGAATAGCATCCTGGAAAGGGACTATCAGTGCAGTTCTCACCAGGCGACAGGTTAACAATGACGCAGTGGCATTCTTCATTCCCCATCTTTTAACAACCCCCAACCCCCAGTAAAGAGACAAGTAGCTTTTAACAACATCATGTGAAGCACTTTAACTTACAAGACTAAAATCTAAAGAATAAATAAAATATAATGTGGCAGTAATTCCTTTTAGAGCAAAAATCAGGTGCACAAGAAATCAAGTGATCAGGAAAGCTGTCTGCATTCAAATGTGTGGCTCCCCAGTAACAGCCTCAGGAAAATGATACAGAAAATACCATAAATCCCATTTCACATAGGACCAGATAAATGACTCCTGTTTTAATACACACAAGGGCATTACAACCTGCTGAAAAACAATTAAAACATATGGGAAAATGTTTACAAAGCATCCACAACATGTAAACCAAGTACAAATGGATACATTCATTACTTCTCCAAACTCCAGTAACTTCTTTTTGATAAATATTTTACTCTTTATGTTCAACACTAAATTCAATACATGCAAAACTAAAAAAATTCAAAGTTATTGTAAAAATAGAACTAAATGATTTAAGTACCTATGTGACTCTTGTTCACTGTTTTTTTTTATGTATAAAGGGATAATATTGATAACAAAATCAGTGCAGACTCTCTATGTTATAGTCTACTTAGCATGATGATGTCTTGCTTATACTTTTCTCATATCTTCATGAAAAGTATAGGTGGCTTTACTGGCTTCTTTCAAACACAAGTCTGGGCAGTGGGCGTTATGAATTTCATTTTGCTCATTGAGAAGCTTCTTATCATTAATGTGGGCATTAAGTCTGAGCTGGTGGACTGATCGTCCATATGCTATGAAGCAGTATCAAGAGTAAGGGCTCTACTAGTTTTACCAGTGTCTACTTTTTGTCCAAATTGAGGACCTATTATATCCCTGTGCCTAGAAGGAAATGAGAATTCCCATTGGTAAGTGATAAGGAAAGTTAAACCAGGCAGAAGGAATAAGGACATTTATCTTTATAGCATTCAAGGAACCGTATAAAGAATCTGACTGCATGAGAAATTACTGTTCTTTTCCTATAATTTTGCACTTTTAAAACTGAGTTATTCCAAAGCTCATGTGTTCATCTTGTCCTTGGCTTTTTATGACACATTTGACATATGCAAAAAACCTATGATTCATACTTAACATTTTGGACCAAGTTTATTTAGACAAAGAATCAAGAGACTTTGACCACATTTCCCCACCCATTGTACACATGAGAAGTCCAGCTGCAGAGAGCTTTAAGTAGCCTACTTCTGATGGATGGTCTATGTATTGTTGTCTTGGAGTCTGAATCCTTGTAAATCTGATTCCAAAACCAATACTGTCTCTTGTGGCTTGTCCTGTACTTAATCATTAGTCTGCAGAAGAAAATGTTACAAACGCATCTATGATTATTGTGTTCTAACATGTTGGGATTCTCAAGGCTTTCATTAGTTGTGACTCATTTAATCCCTACAGCTGTTGTGAAATGTAGACTTTAGGGGGCTGCTCTTCCTACATTGTAGATGATAATTGATGTTCAGGCATGTGACTTCTTCATGTTGCTATCCTTTTAGAACTCTTTCAGTAGTTCCCTGTGCAGTCTAGTTGGATGCTCGTGATATGGCTTTGTAGTCTTCTGATGAAGCATGTTTCCAACTTTTCATTCATTGAAGGGTAAACTTTGTCCTGTTCAGTGTTCTTTAGCCAAGCAGATTATATTTAGGTTTCCAAAAAAAGTCTGTGCTATTTATTTTTGGGATTTTGTGTTCTGTCTGTATTCTTCCCTTGATTTTCACATGGATGAGCTCCTCATTCCTTTAGATAGGAAACATTTTTCTCAAAGAGCCATTTGGGTGACTCACCTCAATGATGCCCTGACCTATATCCCTTCATTATCCTCACAGCACACATCCTTATTTTCCTGCAAGCCATTATCTTTACATTTTATGATTACTTCTTTCCTTGATGATTTTCTGTCTATTTTACGAGATTATAAATTCCATGGATGTATCAACCATAAGGTTTTGTCTGTTAACTGTTAACTCTTACCTAGTGCAGTTTCTGGTACATAGTAAAGCCACAGTCAACATTTATTTGAGTGGATGAATAATGAAATGTTGGTCGAGTCTTAGATGAAAGAAAAGCAAGTGAAAGGTAAATTGTGCTCATCTAGGCATCAGGTAGTAGAACTGATGGTGGGTTTGAAGAAGGGATTGGAACCCTATCTCAGGAAATCATGCATTGTACCCATGGCATGGACAGAATATGTTAGATTTACATTTGATTGCACAGAGAAGAAATCTCCAATAAAGTTATAGCTAAATTTCATAAAGATGGATGATTATTATGCCAGCTATGATTCTCAAATATTTTATCTGTGTTCTATTTTAAGAAGCCTGATGCAGTTACCAAAAGATGTATGTGACATACTGTACCTTCAGACAATCTCCCCAGAGTTAGGTCCATTGAATATCTTTACATTGATTTGTTTTCTTAGCTCATTGTGCCTTCCATCTGTGCTTTTCTTCCCATAATTCAATCCAAAGGATATAGGTTAAACTCTTATTTTTCTTACAGCCAGTTAGGGAAATGGCTGGTCCTGTTCTTGCCCTTGCCTCATCCTCCATCCCTCTTTTCCTCTATCTTTCCTTACAGACTTCTCAAGTGTCTCAATCCACTCATCCTCATAAATCCCCACCTTTAAATTATACTCTTCTTGTCAACCGAGTTTCATTATCATTTTCTCTATTTGTCTGCCAGTTCTTGAGCTGGAACATGGTATCGACATTTGAGTAGAAGCCTCTGGAATTGGAATATGGGAGATAACTTTAGGTACGTATATCTTTCACTTGTTGAAGTAACAGTAACACACAGCTTTAAGTGTGTGAAAGTAATTTTTAACACTTTTTAAATGTAGAGAATTAGTGGAAAGGTTTTGGGCTTCAGCCATTCTGCTGTATTATTATATTATGCTGGCTATCTACAGGGTATTTTAAGAATTTATTCAGTTCTGAGTGAAAAACGAATTCAACAGTGCTATCACTATTTACAGAAACAAATGCCTATTGAGGTGAAAGAAATGCTCAATCTTGATGCTGTTTGGTATTAAATGCCCTTCCCCTTAACCCCCCTTTTTACTAAGCTGTACTACTTCCCAGGCTGTGTTCAATCCAAGCTACATTTTCTCCTCCTTGTCCCTATTCTTCTTTTTTATAAAACACAGAGGCACAAGCCAGATTGTCTGTCACTTGAATACTGGCATTTGGTGATTGTAAATATATTGTAAAATCAAGCAATCAGTCAGTCAGTCAGTCAGTCAGTCAGTCAGTCAGTCAATCAATCACTCAGTCAGCCAGCCAATCAATCATTAATCTTTCTTTTTCATCTCTTTACTTTAATTCTTGAATTTAAGATTTCTTTACCTTATTTTTCCTTGCAGTAACTCCCAAGACTTTTTTTCTTCCTATTACTAATCCATGCCTGTGAAAGTGCCACATACCACTTAACACAGCAGTTTCTGGTTTCAATAAGTTTGACAATTACCAAAACTGGAAGTCTGATCCTCTTTGATTGAGCTCAATTCCAGTGTGTGGAAACATTATTATTTGTGTGTGTGTGTGTGTGTGTGTGTGTGTGTGTGTGCTCACTTGCTAAATTATAGTACAGTTTTTTGGCAAAATGGTGCTCTAAACATTTCTATGAATAAATGTTTTTATATAAACAATTAACTTTTGAATTATTAGGCATTGAAGAAAGGTTATCACTCTCTGACCTGTGTCTGGCCTCATTTAAACAGAGTAGAGGGTAAACGAGGCTTTCCTAGGAGACAGGGATCCTGTTCCAGCTGGCCTTGAGATGCAGAGTACACACCAGCTCTTCTCGGAGTCTCCAGCATATCCTGAATAATTCACACACAAGTCCTCACTACTGCAGGGGCTAATTTCTTGTCCCTTCCCCCAGTTCTGCTTTTCCATAGTACTTTGTCTAATACATAACATACATACTAGAAATTCAGTCATTTTGATGAACAAATGGACAATTTCCTTGATGAGTCTGGGGGGACATGTTGGTTTACTACCAAGCATGAATATTTAAACTTAAAAAAATATTTCAGTCTAGACAGGTCTTAAGGGGTTCCTTTAAGCATCACTTTTTATGGATCAACCTTATAGACTTCTTGTTTTAGAACTTAGTTACAATTTCTGGGCTCTTTTTAAACCCAGTACCCGGGACTCTATTTCTGTTTCGCCTCTACCTTTTGGTATTTCTTTTCCTTGAGTCTTTGGTGGGAAAGGGAGGAAAAGGATTCTCTCAGCACTCTACAAATAGAGGAAAGCTCAGTTGTGAGCCCTGGCTACTCACCTTGGCTGTGGTGTTAGTCAAGTCTGCTGCACCACATCCTTCCCACAGTACCTTCTTCAGTTAAGATATCATTTTATTCTGATTTAGGAAAATGTAGCTGGACTCGTGGGAAAATGGCATTTGAGTCACAGGGAAACTTCTCTGTGTTCAGCTCCACCCCTGGGATGGAAATGACTGTTGAGAGTTAAGTTGTTTGGGGGAGATTACAGAAATGGCCAATCAGATCATACCTCTAGCTGAACTATCTCTAAGGCATGCTTTCCACAAATTCTAATGCATCAGTGACCAAGCCACCCTGGCTCCCTCAGTTTTAGAAAGTGCATTTCCAATTTCCTGGAAGGAAAGACTAAGCCAACACTGAGGTCAGAGTCTTTTTTTCTCCTTTTAAAAATGATGGTTCTCTCATCCAATATACCCCAACTGCAGTTTCCTTTCCCATCACTCCCATCTCCCCTCTTCCTCATATCCATTCCTACTCTATGTCCTTTTAGAAAAAAAGCAGGTTTCCCAGGGGTATCACGTGAACAAGATACAGTAAGACTAGGCACAAACACTCATATCAAGACTGGACCAAGCAACCCAGTAGGGAGAAAAGGATCCCAAGAGCAGAACAAAGAGTCAGAGGCAACCCCACTCCTACTGCTAGAAGTCCCACAAAAGACACCAAGCTACTCAATGATAGCATATATGTAGAGGGCCTCAGTCAGACTCATAGAGACTCTGATATTGTCACTTCAGTCTCTGTGAGCTCCTATGAGCCCTGTAGGATTCTGTGGGCATGTTATCCTGGTTTCTTCAACCCTTTTGGCTCTTATAATTCTTTCCCCTTCTCTTTTATCGGGGGATGGAGGGAGCCGTTTCCTTGATCTATGAGTGGACTTGAAACTAATGGGCTAATAATTCTGTAGGTCCTGATGAAAGTAGTGTAGATCCTGGGGATCCATCCCATCTGCAGCCTCCAAACCCAGACACTATTGCTGATGCCAAGAAGCGCTTCCTGACAGCAGCCTCGTATGGCTATCCTCTGAGAGGCCCTGCCAGAACCTGACCAATACAGATGTGAATGTCTGCGGCCAACCATTGGACTGAGCACAGGGTCCCCAATGGATGATCTGGGAAAGGACTGAAGGAGTTGAAGGGGTTTGCAACCCCATAGGAAGAACAACAATATCAACTAACCAGACCCCACTCCATGTCCCAGAGCTTCAAGGGACTAAACCACCAACCAAAGAGTACACATGGAGGGATCCATGGCTCCAGCCACACATGTAGCAGAGGATGGCCTTGTCTGGCATCAGAAGATGGCCCTTGGTCCTGTGAAGGCTTGATATTCCAGTGTAGGGGAATGCTAGGGCGGTTAGGCAGGAGGGGGTGTTGAGTAGGGGAGCACCCTCATAGAAGCAGGGGGAAGGGCGGGTGGGATGTGGGTTAGCAGTGTGTGTGTGGGGAAACCTGGAAGGGAGATAACATTTGAAACGTAAATAAATAAAATAACCAATAAAAAATAAAAGAGAAAGTAGTATAGATATGTTTTAGAAAGAAAACTTTGATCACGATAGGTTCAAAAGTGAAGAAATATGAAACTTAAAGATGAGCATTGTGATCACTTGCCAAATTGTTGGAAACCAGGAAATTGTGATGTTACGAATCTCGCAATACAGCACATTTTGATGAACTCACAAACTTAAAACTTGCCACATGAGTGATGTTCTTATACATTGAATTCTTTTTGTCCTGCGTCCACTTTCTCAAAAATAAAGACAGTTTATTAGCTTCTGCACCTCCTACCATCAAGCAATTGCTACAGCACTTGCCGGTCTTCTTTGCTTCAGATACAACACGTAATACACTTAACATTTTTTTTTTGAGGTGAGAGTTATGTTTTTTTTCATTTTTTATTAGTTATTTTCTTTGTATACATTTCAAATTTCAAATGCTATCCCAAAAGTTCCCCATACCCTCTCCCGCCCTGCTCCCCTACCCACCCACTCCCACTTCTTGGCCCTGGTGTTCCCCTGTACTGGGGCATTTTCTTAATTCATTCACCATGTAGCACAGCAGAATGTCAGCTCTGAGAGGGGCCTAGAACAGAGACCTGCCTGTGAGAAAATATACACTATAAGCACTTCTGCATGTGTGTCATGTAACAGGTAAAGATATGATGCAAATTGTAGAGGAATGTGGGGAGTCTCTATCAAGCCCCAACATGATACCTACCAGGTACAAAGGCACAAATCAGCAAAATCAACCTCACTGACTTGGAAGTGGTTAAAAAATGATCACCATTAGGCTATATACCAGATGATACTAAATTCTGCATGAATGGACCAAGATATTTTTAGAATACAATTTTATTTCCAGAATGGAGCCTGACCCAGGGTCAGACTGTAGTTCATGCTTAAAAACTGGTATACATGCTTGAGGCAGACTGCAGAAGTTCTACATACATGAGCACTACCTTCCAGGTCTATCTTGGCCACGTGACTCTTGTCTAGTCATAGCTATTTGTTTTACTGTGTAGGTAGAAGACTTTTCCCTAAGTCTCTTCCCACTTTTATTTCTCTACTTATTCATATCAGCTCAAATTTCATCATCCACCAGATACACACTCCCTCTTTTTTTCAGGAGCCCATTTAGAACAGAGAAAATCTCAGAAGTTCACAAATGTACGATTCTCTTCCTTCCCAACCTTAGCCAGTATCAGTGACGTGTTTGTCATTAGACTTCCTTGCTTATCTACCTCCAACTCCACTCCAATGGACTGTGAGATTCTTGAAGTCAAAAATGAGTTCTTGTTTTTACTTTTGAGACCTTGGAAACTTAAAAATATACATAAGTAAAAATACTTGCTTTAAGCCTAACTTTTAAACATATAGGTCAAGTTCCCATGTGAGTTGACATGACCAGATGTTGGGATGTGGCCACAGTAGTTAAGTTTCTGAATGCTCAGTGAACTAAATATCATTCAGAATGAAACAAATAATGAATTGGAGGGGTTTTCTGAAAATAAGCCCATATTGCAACCACTTGACTTCATTGCTGGCTTGGATCTGAACACACCACATGTATACTTGTCATTGCATATGCTACCACACCACAAATTCTAGTGAATACAGCCTGCAACAATTTGCTTCACTTTTGAGTGTATTGTGGTTTTTGTTTGTTTGTTTTTCTGTGCACACAAAATTTCTTCTTATAGAAACATAATGTTTTTTATTACAGAAAAGAAAGCCTTTGAATCTTTTTACTATCTTTTTTTGGTCTTTGTTTTTGTTTTTGTTTTTTTTCGAGACAGGGTTTCTCTGGCTGTCCTGGAACTCACTCTGTAGACCAGGCTGGCCTCGAACTCAGAAATCCACCTGCCTCTGCCTCCTGAGTGCTGGGATTAAAGGCATGCGCCACTATGCCTGGCCATCATTTTTTCAAAAGGAAATTTTAAATGAGTATTATCTTTGGATTCTATAATGTAATACTTTAAAGTACTACTGTTTGACCTACTGACCAGTTTAATTCTTAAATGGCTCTAAGTGTACTTCTGCCATTTTGTCCTATGTATTTATAAAGCAATATTCTCAGCAGGGGTCATTATAAAATAGAAATGTCACTTAGATCTGAAAACTTTTAAAGGTACTTTATAGTCTGCAGTCTGAAATACTCAGCTGAGACAATTGTTTATGTGAAAGATTATTTCATTAATACCTAAATTTGCTTTCAATTTAGTAAGTGGTAAAAATTTACATTTTTATACAGAATATTTTAACATTAAAATTTCCATGAGTTCTGATTAGTAAATATCTGGTTTCAATACTTATTTAGTACACATGCATGCTCAGGATTGTGTCAAAATTTCTCAGGTGAAAAAGCATCAGAATAGAATAATTTCAAGAAGACTTGTTGTAATAAATAAATGAATAGTTCAGTTTCTAGAATGGAAAATCTTCATTGGCCTTTACAACATATTGTGACATATAATACTTAGTATGTAATGATACTAGCAATACTGTATCAAATAATTATTCACATTTAATCACAGAAAGGTCACAAAGATAAACAGATAAAAACTTGACTCTGCTTACCCAGGACTCTGTACATACTTTCAACAACATTCCATTACATTTTATGAAATGTTTTTATTTTTAGAAATTTAATGTCTACAAAACAAAGGCAATGTAGGAACCATTATTCTTTTCCTGGAATCTAAAACAGGGCCAGGAAACATTGGCTTTAAGAAAATATGTGTGACATAAATGAGGTAACAAATGAACAAATTTTCAGGTCAGAGAATGTAGCTCAGTAGTAGAGGGCTTGCGTAGTATGTTAGAAGCTAGGAAATGGTCCCTAGAACCATAGTAAACAATTATAGAATTAATTTTCACCAAAGTCTTACACTTATTGTTGATACACACAACCAAGCAACTTGTATGACTTGATCCACCAAGTATTATTTTTCTTTCTCCAAATACTTCACAGGCTCCCAAGTCTCATAAGCATGCAATGTCATCAGGTCTAGTCTTTTCCTCTCAGAACTTTGAACATGGCTCCCCTGATGGGCTTGGACTTGACACTGTAGATGATGGGGTTGAGCACAGGAGGCACCACAAGGTACACATACGCAACCAGGGCATGAACAATGTGAGGCAGGTGCTTTCCAAAACGATGGATCATGGAGACACCTATGACTGGAATGTAGAAGACCAGGACAGCCAAGATATGGGAAACACATGTGTTGAGGGTCCGGACACGCTCCCTGGGAGAGGCTAGCCCCATGACTGTGTGAAGAATCAAGGAATAGGACATGACAATAAGCAAGGAGTCTACACCCACTGTGGACAGAACCACATAGAGTCCATATAGGATGTTGACAGTAATGTCAGCACAGGCCAGCTTCATGACATCAGCATGGAAACAGAATGAGTGAGACAGGAGGATCTTGCCAGGGCAGTAGTTCAGTCTCTTCAGCAAGAAGGGCACTGGGAATAGGGACAGGGTGGCTCGAGCTACAATGGCCACCCCAATCCTGATGATGACATTGTTAGTGAGGACAGATGCATAGCGCAGTGGGTTGGAGATAGCCACAAAGCGGTCAAATGACATGGCCAAGAGGACTGAGGACTCTACCACAGAGAAGGAGTGTAAGAAGAACATCTGGACAAGACAGGCATTGAAGTCGATGGAACGATAGTCAAACCAGAGCACAGCCAGGGTGGAAGGCAATGTGGATAAACTGAGACCCACATCACTTAGGGCTAGCATGGACAGAAAGTAGTACATGGGCTGGTGTAGGCTATGTGTCCTCCTCACAGCCAGGAGGATGAGGCAGTTTCCAGTGAGTGCTACAGTGTACATGAAGGAGAAGGGGATGGAGATCCAGCCATGGGCAAACTCTAGTCCTGGGATGCCAATCATGAGAAAAGACTGTGGCTGGAAGAAGGAGATGTTGATGAATGGCCCAGAAGGGATCATCCTTGGAGACAGCTGAGGACTCTAGGAAGATATGATGTCTTCAGTCTCTGAAGAAACGTAAGTAAAAAGATGAAGTTATCCAAAGACATGGGCTATAATATCTGTTGATATGGGTCCAACCATGATCATGACAGATATGAACCAGATTTAAAAATTTAATGTGTCTAAAAGAAAAAAAATGTCTAAAGAAGAAGCATAGGACTGGTAAGATGGCTCAGAGAGTAAAGTTGCTTGTTGCCAAGATTGAAACCTTAGCTTATCCCTAGATCTAATTTGGTGGAAGTAGAGACTAAAATTGTCAGTCTGGTCTCTGATCTACACATCTATATCCTTCATACTAAGTAAATTAAGAAATATCAAATAAAAGGAAACTATAAATTCAACCTTGTGAGTAAGTACCAAAGAAACAGTTAAATGTGAAGAACAGTAGTCTTCACAATTGAACCTGGCAGTGAATAATAAGAACCAGAATACCAACAACTTTGCTGTTAAATCTTCCTTAGAAATGGGTGCATAAACTTTATAGAAACAGTGGCAATATCAATCAATGGACATGTTCATATGGAAGGAGAAAATTTCATGGGGTCCCACCTTTAGATCAAGAACTCCAGGCATGTAATAACTATCAAGAGTAGAAGAATTATCACCTCCCATGGATAAGACTCCCTAGCGGTTGTTCGGTTTGAAGTGGTTATCCTGAAACCATATGTATACACACACACACACACACACACACACACACACACACACACACACAAAATGGACCCATCCAGTTGTATTTGTATACTTTTGCATATTTATATGCATACATATACGGAACAATAATTATAGGAAAAAAAAGACGATCTGTTTCAGCGTTGGGGTCATGGGTAGGATTCAAAGGAAGGTACCTGGGAGGTGCTGGAGAGGGAAAAGTAAAAGATAAGTAATGAATTATATTTTAGTTAAAATCCATAAAATTTAAAAAGAAAAAAATTATTCACAAAAATGCATAAAAAAGAAATGGAAGAGAATTCTGTATCAACGTTTTCTGATTAGGGTTTATTTGTTTTTTGTTTTTTGTTTTTTGAGGCAGGGTTTCTCTGTGTAGCCCAGGCTGGCCTCGAACTCAGAAATCCTCCTGCCTCTGCCTCCTGAGTGCTGGGATTAAAGGTGTGCGCCACCACTCCCAGCTCTGATTAGTTTTAAAATGAGAGAAAGAATCAGTCTGTGTTTGTAGAGAGTAAACAATTGGATGATAAAGTAAAAAATCAAAATGGCAGATCAATGAAGAGGATGACATAAACAGCAAAGTAGTGGTAGGGTGGGGGCTGAAAAACTTCCTGTTACATAAGGCATATTAACAAATCAATATATATATATATATAATAACCAAAGTAAAATGGAGATAATGAACTAGAGAATATATGATACATTAAACAGTAGAATAAAAAACACACCTTTTTGAATAGAATTAAGTAAAATGGAACACAGAAAAATACTTTAATGCATAATTAAATGTTTTATGATAAATTAAAGGACTACATGAATATACCTATCATGACCAGGAAATAAATACCAATGAAAAGGCAGGTGCATATTATATTAGGTGTTATATATAACACTGCAAGAATAAGAAAAACTTCTAGAGGTACCTTCTTATTGTCTTTGTGAAGCTGAGCGGGGAATGATAGACTATATTCATGGAGAGAAAGCAAAGGCTAGCAAGTCTGATACAGCTGTGACAAGTGTCCAGGTGGCTAGACGTGGTCTTCAAATACTGTGGTCACCTGGAAGGAGGCATATGTTCATTGAAAACTGTTTGGTTTTGGAATTTACATTGAAAATATAACAAACAAATCTGGAAATTGTTAACTACTAGATAACATGGAACTATTAAAAAAAATCATCTGGGGTCGTAAGGATAAAAGCAAGTCAGCCATTTGCCATGGAGGGCAAATGGGCATCAGTGATACTGAGAACTACAGTGTACTGAGTCACATTACATCTATGTAGCTATGTCTTAATATAGGTAGATAGTTTAAAATAAAAATTGATTCCAAAATAATTGGAGCATGCAGAGTAGTCATGAGTTGGTAATTATGCAATTGGGAGCAGGATTGAAAATATCCATGATTTCTCCTCAACTTTGAGTTACTTATGAACTTTCATTATACACATTAGAAAATAAATACTGCTCCATAATTATAAATAAAAGAGATTTAAATGTGATATTTATGTAAAATATTCATCTCACTTTCTCCATAACTATGATGTCATCACAATGATGGAAGAGCAGGGAGGAATAAAAGGATCATCAAAAGTTAGTTTATGGTAAAAGCAGAAGAGAGTAAGAAACTGGCACAGATGGTTTCATATTTTTAAAGAAGTTCACCAGATTCAAGAGAACTAAGAAATTAGCATTGGGTATTGACAATAGAGTGGTTTCATAGGAAAAATTGCAGTCCCAGTCTTAGGTATGTCATCTTCCCTTGCAGGAAGTTCTGCAATGAAGGTTCAGAAGACACAGAAGGGCCGAAGAAATGAGAGGACAACACTGAAATGAGCAATTTCACAAGAGTTGGGACTACCTAGCTCTCCTCCCCTACTTGGATCAGAGTCCCAGTAGTAAGCTTGATTTTTCACCGACTGCTAGGCATGCTGAGTCCATTTCAGCTGAAGAGTATAACCAGGAATGTCTATGGAAAAATGCCAGTGCTGACAAGGATAACCAAGAGGATGGACAAGAGCCAGATGGGAAGAAAACTGGACACACTTATCATCTGATTCCTCTCTTTAGATAATACTAGAAATACAGTGTGAGCTACCATTTCACATCTGAGCTATAAACTCCAGGACTTTGGTTAGTAATTCTCCTAGTTTCTACTGTTTCTTGTTCCAGAAGATTTCTCTTTCCTTGGTACATACCCCATTCAAACTCAGATGACTATCTGTTGATGGTCTGATGTGGGAAGTGAAGAAAAAGCCATTCTGGGGCCTGGGTATTCACCCTGGCTATTGTTCCAGGTTATTCTGTCTGCAGTGGAGTGACCAAGATTTATCTCCCTGCACAGGGAGTTGTAGCAGCAGCATATGTCTCCAGGGAGGATAGGAGTCACAGAGGTATAATTCTACTCAGGTCTTCCAGGAGTGGGAAAGGTGGAGCTGGCTTTGAAATGCAGAGGAAGAGAGTTCAGAATCATAGACTTTACAGCAATCCATCAAATTAGAGTTGTCTTCAGAGACTAGTATCATCCATGGTCCATCTGAATTTGAAATTCTTCTGATTGAATTCCTGAGGCATTCTCTGGGCCAGTGCACAGGATGAGTCCTAAAGGATTTTTCCGAATTTTCATAGAGTAGGCATAAGTAACAATGGGGTTGGAGCCCAGTGGTGGCCAAACCCAGTGTAAAGGAGTCTGGGAAAGCTTTAGAGGAAGTATGGGCAGATTTCTAAACAGCCTAGACCGTTCTGAGTTCTTAGCTCTCAATCTGAAAGGACTAAGAGTGAGATTTTGAACCTCTTAAGTGATTCTGTGGCATGGCAATCTTAGAATTGACATAACCAATTAAGCAAGTGGAATAATGACAAAATTTGGACAATGCAAAAAGCATGACTAACAAACCTGCCAGACTTGGATTCAAATGCTTTCTCTATTTCGCACCACATGTGCGATTCCTCCCAATGTCTCTCAGTTGTTAGAGAACTCTATGTCAGCATTATCCTAAGGTCTCTTGTAAATCACATGGAGCCATAACCTACTTCATATTGGAAAAATGGGCTAATTCAGTCCCTAAAATTTTAATCCTCCCAAACAATAACAGAACAAGTTAAATGAATGGTTGAGAGAGTCTTGACTAGACATTTCCCAGAAGAATATTTACAGATGGACAATGAGTACACGAGAAGATACTTAGTATCACTAATCATCAGGGGAATTTAACCCACAATGAGATGACACCTCATATCTGCTGGTTATTATAAAAATAATAAAATGATGGTTGGATCCAAGCATCCACATCTGCACTGATAAATTATTGGCTGAACCTCCCAAGGAACAGCCACACCAGGTTCCTATCAGCATGCTCCTCTTGGCAACAACAGTGTCAGGTTTGATGTCTGCAGAAAGGATGGATCCCCAGGTGGGGCAGTCCATGGTTGGTCCTTCCTTCAGTCTTTGTTCCATTTTTTTTTTGTCCTGTTCTTCCATTGGACAGGAACATTTCTGGGTTAAGAACTTTGAGATGGATGGGTAATCCCATCCCTCAATCTAGGGCCATACTTATCTACTGGAAGTAGTCTCTACAGGTTCTATCTCTCTTATGTTGGGTATTTCAGCTAAAGTCATCCCCATTGGGTCCTGGGAGCCTCTCATATCCCTGGTGTCTGGGAACCTCCAGTGACTATATCCAGTTCCTCTTCCCCCACTGCTCAACCATCAGACTGAGCTCAGGGTCTCTGGTGGGGGAGCTGGCAAAAGGACTGGAGGAGCAGGGGGGCATTACAACCCCATAGGAAGAACAATATCGGCTGGCTGGCCAGACCACCCAGTGCTCCCAGGGTCTAGACCACCAGCCAAGGAGTGTACAGGGAGGGATCCATGGCTCCAGAATCATGTTCAGCAGAGGATGGCATTGTCTGACGTTAATGGGAGGGGAGGCCCTTGGTCCCCAGGAGGTTTGATGCCCCAGCGTAGGGGGATGTTGGAGGAGTGGGGCAGGAGAGGGTGGATAGGTGGGGGAGCACCCTCATAGAAGCAAAGGAGAGGGAGGAGAGGGCAGAAGGCGGGATGGGGGTGTTTGTGGAGGGGTAACTGGGAAGTGGGATATTGTTTGAGAGGTAAATGAATGGAATGGCAAATTAAAAAAATTAGTGAAAAGACTAGTTGAAGAGATTGTAAGTGTAATTTTTATTCACCTGGTGTAATTGTCATCTCAGAGGCTTACTACTGAATAAACTCACCCTTACTAGTTTTTTCTGAACTCTGGTAGCCGTTCAAATTTAGCTATTCTGGCTCAAACTCCTCTTCAAGCTGACTGATTCAAACTGACTTCTCTCTCAATTGCTCCGCTTGGCAAAGCTACCTCTGAGTTCCACAACCTGAACTATTCAGACTACATGGAACTAAATTGAACTCCACTTAACTGTACTGGTCTGCATTCAACTGAACTCAATGGAATTGACTCCCAATTGTCTGAACCTCTGGCCTCCTCTTAAATAACTTCTCTTTCTGCTGTTCTCATGAGAGTTAGGAGTATTCTATCCTGTCAAATCTCTGTCTGATTTTCCACTTTGACTGTCCTTGTTTGGATTTAAGGATGTGTAGTAAGGGCATGTCTGCATTCCAGCCAGATCACACAGATCTAGAAAGTCATCGGATGTGATTAGAGCAGCAATGTTGCTGTTTTAAAATTCCTCTATAAGAAATGGCAAGTGTCAATGAGGATTCAGAGACAAATAAATTGTTGTATATATTGGTGCATACATATAATGATTCAATATAGAAAACAGTAAGGTGTTTTCTCCAAAAATTAAAAATAGAACTATTGTATGGTCCATTAGTCCTACTACTGGGCATATACCCAAGGGAAATTAATTCAATTCATGAAGAGTTATCTGTATGGCTATATTCTTTACAGCGTTATTCACAATAGCCATGACATATTTGTGTCTATCAATAGATAAGTAGATTACAAAAATGTAATTCTCTCTCTCTGGAATATTATTCAGTCCAAAAGTGAGAAAATGTAGCCATTGGCAATAGCATGGATGAACACAGAATATAATGCTAAGAGAAATAAGCAAAACATAGAAACATAGATACTGAATGATCTTACATGTGTAATATAAAAGTGTTCAAGTCATAGAAATGGATGAAATTGACAACAAAATAGCTAGTCCTCCAAGATACTGAAGGGTGGAAAGGAGTTGTTGAAAAGATAAAAATTATGTAGGACTAGTAAACTCTACAATATGGGATATTTGCAGGATATTTGATGACATTGTGAACTCTGAAAGTGTTCACTGAAAAACATTTTCACCTGGAGGGCATCATCCTGAGTGAGGTAACACATTCACAAAGGAACTCACACAATATGTACTCACTGATAAGTGGATATTAGCCCAAAACCTAGGATACCCAAGATATAAGATACAATTTCCTAAACACATGAAACTCAAGAAAAATGAAGACTGAAGTGTGGACACTATGCCCCTCCTTAGAAGTGGGAACAAAACACCCTTGGAAGGAGTTACAGAGACAAAGTTTGGAGCTGAGATGAAAGGATGGACCATGTAGAGACTGCCATATCCAGGGATCCACCCCATAATCAGCATCCAAACGCTGACACCATTGCATACACTAGCAAGATTTTATCGAAAGGACCCAGATGTAGCTGTCTCTTGTGAGACTATGCCGGGGCCTAGCAAACACAGAAGTGGATGCTCACAGTCAGCTAATGGATGGATCACAGGGCTCCCAATGGAGGAGCTAGAGAAAGTACCCAAGGAGCTAAAGGGATCTGCAACCCTATAGGTGGATCAACATTATGAACTAACCAGTACCCCGGAGCTCTTGACTCTAGCTGCATATGTATCAAAAGATGGCCTAGTCGGCCATCACTGGAAAGAGAGGCCCATTGGACACGCAAACTTTATATGCCCCAGAACAGGGGAACGCCAGGGCCAAAAAGGGGGAGTGGGCGGGTAGGGGAGTGGGGGTGGGTGGGTATGGGGGACTTTTGGTATAGCATTGGAAATGTAAATGAGCTAAATACCTAATAAAAAATGGAAAGAAAAAAAAAAGTAAAACAGAAAAAAAAAAAAACATTTTCACATTGTGGTGTGGCTCAGCCCTAGCACACACCTTTAACCCAAGACCTTTCTTTATTATTATTATTATTATTATTATTATTATTATTATTTTTAATTAGGTACTTTCTTCATTCACATCTCCAGTGCTATCCAAAAAGTCCCCCACACCCTCCCCCCTTCTCCCCCTCCTACCCACTCCTACTTCCCAGCCCTGGTGTTCCCCTGCACTGAGGCATATAAAGTCTGCATGACCAATGGGCCTCTCTTTCCACTGATGGCTGAGCAGGCCATCCTCTGATACATATGCAGCTAGAGACACGAGCTCCAGGGGGCACTGGTTAGTTCCTATTGTTGTTCCACCCATAGGGCTGCAGATCCCCTCAGCTCCTTGGGTACTCTCTCTAGCTCCTCCATTAGGGGACCTGTGATCCATCCAATAGCTGACTGTGAGCATCCACTTCTGTGTTTGCCAGGCCCGAACATAGTCTCACAAGAGAGCTATATCAGGGTCCTTTCAGCAAAATCCTGATAGTGTATGCAATGATGTCAGCATTTGGAGGCTGATTAGGGGATGGATTCCCAGATATGGCAGTCTAGATGGACCACCACTTCATCTCAGCTCCAAACTTCGTCCCTGCAACTCCCTCAATGGGCGTTCTGCTCCCAATTCTTTTTTTTTTTTTTTTTTTTTTTTTTCATTTTTTTTTATTAGGTATTTAGCTCATTAAGAAGCAGCAAAGTGTCCACACCCTGGTCTTCGTTACTCCTGAGTCTCCTGTGCTTCACAAATTGTATCCTATATCAGGCTGCTATGAACATAGTGGAGCATGTGTCTTTCTTTTACCGGTTGGAACATCTTCTGGATATATGCCCAGGAGAGGTATTGCAGGATCCTCTGGTAGTACTTTGTCCAATTTTCTGAGGAACCGCCAGACTGATTTTCAGAGTGGTTGTACAAGCTTGCAATCCCACCAACAATGGAGGAGTGTTCCTCTTTCTCCACATCCTCACCAGCATCTGCTGTCACCTGAATTTTTGATCTTAGCCATTCTGACTGGTGTGAGGTGGAATCTCAGGGTTGTTTTGATTTGCATTTCCCTGATGATTAAGGATGCTGAACATTTTTTTCAGGTGTTTCTTAGTCATTCAGTATTCCTCAGGTGAGAATTCTTTGTTTAGCTCTGAGCCCCATTTTTTTTATGTATTTTCCTCAATTATATTTCCAATGCTATCCCAAAAGTCCCCCACACCCTGCCCCCCACTCCCCTACCCACCCATTCCCATTTTTTTGGCCCTGGCGTTCCCCTGTACTGGGGCATATAAAGTTTGCAAGTCCAATGGGCCTCTCTTTCCAGTGATGGCTGACTAGGCCATCTTTTGATACATATGCAGATAGAGTCAAGAGCTCCGGGGTACTGGTTAGTTCATAATGTTGTTCCACCTATAGGGTTGCAGATCCCTTTAGCTCCTTGGGTACTTTTTCTAGCTCCTCCATTGAGGACCCTGTGATCCATCCAATAGCTGACCGTGAGCATCCACTTCTGTGTTTGCTAGGCCCCGGCATAGTCTCACAAGAGTCAGCTATATCTGGGTCCTTTCAGCAAAATTTTGCTAGTGTATGCAATGGTGTCAGTGTTTGGAAGCTGATTATGGGGTGGAACCCTAGATATGGCAGTCTCTAGATGGTCCATCCTTTCGTCACAGCTCCAAACTTTGTAACTCCTTCCATGGATGTTTTGTTCCCAATTCTAAGAAGGGGCACAGTGTCCACACTTTGGTCTTCATTCTTCTTGAGTTTCACGTGTTTAGCAAATTTTATCTTATATCTTGGGTATCCTAAGTTTTGGGCTAATATCCACTTATCAGTGAGTACATTTTAACTTTTCATGTTTGTTTTTTTTTTTTTTGTTTTTTTTGTTTTTTTGTTTTTGTGAATTTCACAGTGTGCACCCTGATCCCACTCATCTTCACTTCTCTTCATACCTCGTCTCTAACCTTGTAACCTCTCCTGAACAGAGAAAAAGAAATCTCATTGTGGAAGGTGTAATGTGTTAAAGTATGTCCCACAGTATACTCTTTAGTCCCTATTTCTTTGCTTGCAAATGCTCATTGTAATGAGTTGGTCTGGTACAAGGTCTTTGGTTTCTGTTATACCATCAATACTGGAACCTCACTGGGATTCCTCTGGGATATCCTGTTGTTTCTCAGTGTAATGGATTTCCTGTAGTTTTCTCTCTGTAGGACTGGCCCTGTCATGTGCCAGTTCATTTGATGAGGTAGATGTTGGGATGGGACAGTTTAAAGCCCTAGATTTGGGTCTAAGAGTATCTGATCTGGTCAGCCCACCAGGTCTCCTGCACCCACACCACAGGGGCAAGCTCTCTTGCCTTGCCCTGCCTGGACCATAGGCCAGCAAGGGACAGAATCAGTTCTCCCACTCTCATGCCTTGGGGCTGCCTCATCTTTATCCATGGTATCAGACCCAGGTCTACTGTGCTGTTCAGGTGAAGTGCAGGGCCTGCTGTCCTGAGTACTGCAGCAGAGGAGGGGCAGTGACAACTGTTCTGCTTTCATTATCCCATGGGACCAGCTCTCCTGCCCACTACAAAAGAAGAGGGCAAAAGGAAGGGGAGGGATCTATCCCTTGTCTGTGTCACTGCCCAGAAGATAAGAGGCAGGGCCAGCTCTCCCATGCTCCAACCCTCTGGGTGGCAGCTCACCCACAACTCCTGCACTGTGCAGGGGCCCTCTCTCCATAGTACTGCAGCTGGCTAGGAGTGGGGTCATCTTTCTTGCTGTCACATTCCTGGGCTAGCTCTCCCGGGATGCCCAGGCAAGGGGTGGGACCAATTCTGCACAGTCCTCAGACATCAACATATCCCCAAACTAGGGACATTTGTCTGGCCTTTGGTGGTAACAGATCTCTGCTGCTGCAGGGATGGACCCAGATATGATCTCTGGTGGCAGCATAGGCCAAGACCCTCCCATGGTCCCAGATGGCATTGCTGGCTACTCACATCAGGATTTTCCTCAGTACTCTCAAGTCTGCAGTTCTGCCTCTCTTCATTGTGCCCACATCTTTCTGTTTCTCTTTCTTTTCCATTACAACTCACCTGCTCCTTTTAGTGGCAACTGTGGCCTCTGAGTGTCTGTGGTCATCTCAGGAGTGTTTTCAGGAGTACAAACCCCCACCCTTGAATTATGGCACCAGGTAGAGGTCATCTAGGGTATGGCTCCCCCTACCCCCTGCAAGCTTGTGTGGTCTTGGACTGGTGGTCATCTTGGGCTCACCTTTTTCGGAGTGTTAGGCTACTAATAATTCATATGCTCACAGGGCAGATCACTGAAGGTAGACATAGCATCTTTCCTCTCTGCCACCTACTGGTGTACTTGTAGCACAGCACCACACCTGCAAAACCTCTATGTGGGGAGCCGCCCTCACATTCGCCGTTACAAAATGGCGCTGACATCCTGTGTTCTAAGTGGTAAACAAATAATCTGCGCATGTGCCAAGGGTAGTTCTCCACTCCATGTGCTCTGCCTTCCCCGTGACGACAACTCGGCCAATGGGCTGCAGCCAATCAGGGAGCGACACGTTCTAGGCGAAGGATAATTCTCCTTAAAAGGGACAGGGTTTTGCCATTCTCTCTCTTGCTCCTGAGTAAGCAATAAAGCTTTTGTCGCAGAAGATTCCGGTTTGTTGCGTCTTCCTGGCCGATCGAGCGCGGGTAATACCTCTAGAGGCAGGTTCCTGATCTTTTTATCTTTTTTTTTTTTTTACTTTTTATTAGGTATTTTCCTCATTTACATTTCCAATGCTATCCCAAAAGTCCCCCATACACTCCCCCCTACTCCCCTACCCGCCCACTCCCACTTTTTGGCCCTAGCGTTCCCCTGTACTGGGGCATATAAAGTTTGCAAGTCCAATGGGCCTCTCTTTGCAGTGATGGCCAACTAGGCCATCTTTTGATACATATGCAGCTAGAGTCAAGAGCTCTGGGGTACTGGTTAGTTCATAATGTTGTTCCACCTATAGGGTTGTAGATTCCTTTAGCTCCTTGGGTACTTTCTCTAGCTCCTCCATTGGGGGCCCTGTGATCCATCCAATAGCTGACTGTGAGCATTCACTTCTGTGTTTGCTAGGCCCCGGCACAGTCTCACAAGAGACAGCAATGGCTTGTGCTGTAAGATCGAGAATCGATAAATGGGACCTCATAAAGTTGCAAAGCTTCTGCAAGGCAAAAGACACCATCAATAAGACAAAAATACCACCAACAGATTGGGAAAGGATCTTTACCTATCCCAAATCAGATAGGGGACTAATATCCAATATATATAAAGAACTCAAGAAGGTGGACTCCAGAAAATCAAATAACCCCATTAAAAATGGGGCTCAGAGCTAAACAAAGAATTCTCACCTAAGGAATTCCAAATGGCAGAGAAGCACCTGAAAAAAATGTTCAACATCCTTAATCATCAAGGAAATGCAAATCAAAACAACCCTGAGATTCCACCTCACACCAGTCAGAATGGCTAAGATCAAAAATTCAGGTGACAGCAGATGCTGGCGAGGATGTGGAGAAAGAGGAACACTCCTCCATTGTTGGTGGGATTGCAAGCTTGTACAATCACTCTGGAAATCAGTCTGGCGGTTCCTCAGAAAATTGGACATAGTACTACCAGAGGATCCTGCAATACCTCTCCTGGGCATATATCCAGAAGATGTTCCAACCGGTAAGAAGGACACATGCTCCACTATGTTCATAGCAGCCTTATTTATAATAGCCAGAAGCTGGAAAGAACCCAGATGCCCCTCAACAGAGGAATGGATACAGAAAATGTGGTACATTTACACAATGGAGTACTACTCAGCTATTAAAAAGAACGAATTTATGAAATTCCTAGGCAAATGGATGGACCTGGAGAGCGTCATCCTGAGTGAGGTAACCCAATCACAAAGGAACTCACACAATATGTACTCACTGATAAGTGGATATTAGCCCAGAAACTTAGGATACCCAAGATATAAGATACAATTTGCTAAATGTATGAAACTCAAGAAGAACGAAGACCAAAGTGTGGACACTGTGCCCCTTCTTAGAATTGGGAACAAAACACCCATGGAAGGAGTTACAGAGACAAAATTTGGAGCTGTGACGAAAGGATGGACCATCTAGTGATTGCTATATCCCGGATCCATCCCATAATCAGCTTCCAAACCCTGATCTATTTTTAAGCCACTTGAAATCTTATTCCAGCCACTGCTGTGGGTACCAGTTCTGAGCAGATTTTAGTCACTTTAAATCACTCTTACCTGGCTTCTCCTTTGATGATATAGTAACAGTGGCCCATGGGGATTCACTGAGTACTCAGGCAGAGGCTGCTTACCAGTACTTGAAGCTACTGTTTAGTAGGACCCAAGAGGGAAAACTCTACCCTTCCATCAAGGCAGTGCATTCTGTGACAAAGCTTAGGAGCTCTGTATGACCTAGCAGTTCTTGTCTAATGAGTGAGCAACTCCACACTACATTTTATTTAGTTCTTTCTTTTCTCTGCCTCAGTCTTGCTGTGGTTCCTCGCTGGCCACTGGAACAGATTGATGCTTGTAGCGTGTCAGCTTGGCTACAGCAATGGGAACAGAGGGCCCCTCTGCTTTTTTCCATTTGCTTTTCCTAACTTTAATCTGGTCTCAGCCTAAATATCCCTTTATGACCTGTTCACGAATGTTTTTCCACCCTCCAAACTGCTTTGTCTTTCCTTGGTGTGGTTGCTGATCTCTTCAAAGTTTATTATGGGCTATAATATTGTGGTCTCAATGTTCATAACTTTCATGTTTCAGGCCTTAGGATGCTGTATAAAGGGTTTATCTTTGAATGGCATTAAATATGCATACAATGTATATTATATATGCTTTAAAAGGTATAATTAGTATGCCTTTTTAAAAAAAAAGAAAAAATGAGAAATGAATGCTTACTATGAACTATGAGAACTACAAGAATTGGTGATTATTGTCAGAAAGAATTCTAAATTTGTGATAGGAAGCTAATAAAATTTTCACATTTTTAGGGTTCAGGCCATGGGATTGGCTTGAATATATATCCTGAATAAAGGATTTCTGAATATCTTTGGGTGACATAAAAGATGTATACAAAGTGTATTATATATGCTGTAAAGTATAATGTAGCAGATTCTAATATATAATTAGTATGAACTATACATGAACTGCAAGAATTGGTGGTGATTATTGTCAGAAAGTTCCAAATATATGATAGGAAGCTGGTAAAATCTGGTTATAAATGTACATTAAGTGTAAATCTTCTCCCCCGGTAATAAAAAAAAAAAAACCCAACAACAACAACCCAGGGAAAGCTCTGTTTCCAGTAATAAACACATTATGTTCTCTCATTTCTAAACAAGCACAACTAGGATAAATAATACAGCCCAGAGATGAGGGTTGCATGATACCATGGAGAGATGTGAGCTTCTCTATCCTAAGGCAAACTTGTGCTATGGCTCTCAAGGGGACTGGCTACCTAAAAGAGTGCCCTGCTCTATCAAGCCAACATAAACATGGCTGGGAACAGGGCAGTGCTTTTATGGTTATCTGTCCCTGGGGACCCTGTTTGCTGGGAAAGACAGTCTCACTACAGTGACCATTTGCTTGAGAGTCCCAGTTTCAGTGGCCTCTCACAGGAGGAACAGCCTGGAGCCACGTGGTAGCTGACTAGGCTTTCCAGATGCAGAAGCCCTTCCAGGTAATGGGAACGGAAAGACAAACACTGTCCCAGGATCCTGATTTGTGTAGCTGAGCTGTAGCAGTGGTTACTGCCTCTGCCTTTAATTTGCCATCTTTTGAAATGCAACTGCATTTTCCTGGGACAACCTTGGAATTTGGCCTGCTGTCCCATCTCCAGTGAATTGTCAATCACTTCCACTCCCTCTCTATCTCACTGAAGTCCCGTCTCCATCACCCATTGTGCTGTCTTCCATTTCCCATCCATCCAACCTATTGTTTATATGGTAAGGAGGAGGGAGTCGGGAAAAGAGTTGGGAGGAAAGATGGAGAAGTGAGGTCCAGAGAAGAGATGGAGAACTGGCAAGTCCATTTAAAAAGAACATTTTATTTTACACTTTGTATCCACAAGTGCTGTCTGTGCACTCACTACATGTATGCTTATACCATGCAGAAAAGAACATTAGACTCTCTGGAACACTGGAATAATAGACAACTGTAAGTTGCTGTGTAGGATACAGTGATTGAACCTAAGTCCTCTGGAAGAGCAGCCAGTGCTCTTAACTTCTCAGCCACCTCTCATGGCCTCAACAAGTCCTGTTTTCAAATTCCAACCTTTCAGGCTAATATCACCAAGTGACACTCAGGGGTCGGAGACAGGTGGTTGGCTGTGTACATAGACTTTTGCTTGCTGTGGCTTCAAAGTCCATCGTATTCCTCTACCTCATTGTAATGAATCAACATTTTTGCCTGCTCCCTTTGTAATGTGACAAGTGTTTACTGAGAGCACACTAAATACTGAATACTGTGTTAAGTGTTGACCAAGGATTATCAGACCTACTTATCACAAAAGCACTACCAGGTGAGAATGATCATTAACTCTGGAAAGAAGGAACCAGTGCAAAGAGTGAATTGATTTGATGACTCAAACAGCAGCTGTTCTTATTGGGCCCAATTTCCATTTACAGAGCCTTTGAATGTTTCCTGTGGTGGAAAATTCTCTCTCTGGGAGCAGTTTTGATTTTTTTGGAAAGAGCCATAATTGGTAGGAACAGAGTGTAGGAGATTAGATTGTGAAATGCCATGTTTGGGCAAAGAGCAGGTACAGGCACAGAGAAGGGGCTTGCCTCTCATGAAGGCCAGAGTGCAACCTCCACAGAGTGTCCTGAGATGATATTGTGGGCCCTCAGGAGTTCTGTAAGGCTTGCTAGTGATATTAATAGAATAACATTTTCAAAATGTGGCAGAAATTTAGAGATTATTTTACTCAATCACAATCCTTCACCAAAAGACCATATGAACTAGGGAAGATTACCCATCTAGTGTCAGCTTAGAACCTCTGGGTGTCAGGTAGGAAACTCCCCAAGGCATATTTTAAGGTAGAGTTTAGTACCCATTATCCATAGTAGTGACCTTGGCAATAACTACATGGAATATTTTACTTTCTGTGTCATTCATTTTGCTCTTTCTTGTTTTCTGGAATGACACCTGACTCTACTGCTCTTCAGGCCGTGTTTCAGATTGTTCATTGCATACCCAGGTCAAGATACCAATTTTTTCTTATGTAAGACACTGCCTCATGTTTCTGTAATTCTCATATACTTATAGATTTTGCTGGAGACCATAGGCTAAAGGCTACCAGATTGTACCTATAGTCACACAGAGCTAGATTCACTAACTTGTGATAACTAAGGAGAACATATCAAAAGATTCAGTGTTTCAAAAGAAGAGATGCAATTCTATTTGTAATGCGTGGGTTCTTATCTGTTATTCATTTGATGGTTTTAAAAGCAGAGGTTGTTCAGAGGTCACATCCTTAGAATATGGGAGTCCATGCAGCTAAAGATCAGTATGGTAACACATGGGCTGAAGAAACTGGTTTTACAAAATTTGAGCTAAGATTGATTGGGATGCCTATTAAAATTGGGCCACTATAGCTAATTTCAGTATATTTATATGTGTATGTATGTATGTGTATATATATATATATATATATATATATATATATATGTGTGTGTGTGTGTGTGTGTGTGTGTGTGTGTGTGTGTTCAGATGTATGCTCATCTGAATGAGCAAGGCATGTCCACATTATGGAGGACAGTCTGTTCTTTTTTTTCAAAAATCTGCTGATTTAAATGTTAATATCACAAAAAACACATCATCATAGATATATCTAGAAAAATGTATGTTCAAATATCTGGAGGCCATGTGCGATCCAAGTTTATCTAAAATGTTAATCATAACATGTCAAATGATTTTCTCTCATTCACATGATTATTATTATGTTATCACGCCAAACAGAAAGGTCTTGTTAAATTATTACACAATATTCACAGAAAGAACAACAAAGTTTGCTTGGAGTTTTTTATTTCTGCTTTTGGTCTTGGAAATGAAGCCTGTTATAAAGCCATAGGTAGAAAAAAATGCCAAGAAAATGCATAACTTACCTGGGGATGTCCAATGATTGAAGCATCCTGCAGTCCTTCCCGAGACTGCGTAGCACCAGCCTTCATGAGAGCCCTAAAAGGCTGTAACATGGGTCCAGTAGTGTAACTGTAGCACACTACTGGAATTTTGGTGTTTCAGACCCAATTTCATCTTTTTGGAGCTATTTTATAAGCCTTAATAATATATTTTTCTTTAATCTAACATATCCAAACCTCTTCTTACCACATTAGTGTTATATATTGGGCAATAAAATATTTTACAGTATTTTAAATGATTTTTTTTTATTGTGGCAGATACACACCACATAAATTTCAACATTTTAAGCATTATGTGTACATTGAGTATATTAACATTATTTTGTAGGTATCACTAAAACCTAATCTTAGAACCTTTTCATCATCCACTCAGTATGAAGGGAATATTCTACATCACATAAGTTCATTCAACATCTCTATAGTTGTACAACCCATATCCAGCAGGCCCTTTGCAGTGTTGGTAAAGAGGACTGGAGGATCACTCATATCTCCCAATGTTACTTTATGAACATAAAAACAGTGAAAATAATACTGAACATTTTAAGATAAATTACTATGTTGTTTGATACCTAAGTCAAGACTCAGACAATGTCATACGTTATATATTCAAGAGATTTGACAGCCGAAGAACACAATACAAAGAAGACATAATCAAAGATATGAAAGAGACTAAAAAATTTAAACCTCCTCTGTTCATCTGAGAGGAAGCAGCTACTCTATCATGAAGAACAGTTTGGTACCCGCCACCAGAACATGGTTAATCACTTACCACAAACACAAGACATCCATGTTAGCACACGACAAAGAGAAAACAGGATTTGTAATAGGCAGAGGAAATAGATGGCAGATGTTAAGCAGGAAGCAATATAACATGGTAGTAAAGCAAATGCATTCAATTATCAAATTTAATTTAAAATCTTGGCACAGCACATACAAGAAAGTTTCTTTGCTCATTAAAGCCTCTATCACATGTTGTGGTGGGCAAAAGTGGTATCTTCCCTGGGAAAAGAACAAGAACACAGAAAGGTGGAAAAGCACTTATCACAGGATCTGGAACATGTTAAGCATACATGATACACATAAGCCTTCCTGTTCAGAGCTCATATATGTTCCTGGGTACTGAATAATAAAATTGAAATGAGCGAGGAAACATACTGTCAGCTTCATGCTCCACATTTCAGAAGTTAAACATTATAGCTAAACAATAGCTTTATAACAAAGGAAGTAGGAATAAAAATGTTAGTAATTTGAAAATATTTCATTCAAGTCACAAACCCAATAATTAGTTTAAATCACAAATCCAAGTTGTTTCATTTGGTATTATCAGTGGGTCTCATTTTACAGCAGAATCTTTAAAACACATAATATTCATCGAAATAGACACATTCACATTATATCCATGATGAAGATAAAACCATACTTCAGTTCACTATCCCATTCAGGGAAAAGCACTAATATGCTTTTTGGTGATTGGAATTAAGCAGATGTGTTGAAGTTATTATATTAAGCCATGTAGGACAAGGGTGATAGGATGGTAAGGGTCACGTGTTTCCCCCAGCTTCAATGTCCTTGTCACAGCTGATCTTGAACATAGCCAGAACCCGTGTTCTGATCTGTTTGGTCTTAGCACCGTAGATGATGGGATTGATCACAGGAGGCAGCAGCAGGTAGACATCCCCCATTAGAACATGCACAATGGGATCCAGGCTGTTTCCAAAACGGTGCACCACTGACAGACCAATGAGTGGTACATAGAAAGCCAGGACCACACTAATGTGTGACACACAAGTCCCAAATGCCTTAGCTCGCTCAGACTTGGAAGGCAGTTGCAGAACCGTTCGTATGATCAGGAAGTAGGACAAGGAGATGAACATGACATCTACACCCATGACTAGCAGAATGGCAGTTAGACCATAGACTACATTGGGTAATGTGTCTGTATAGGCCAACTTCATCACATCCTGGTGGACACAATAGGAGTGGGAGAGCACATTGGAGTGACAGAAAGCCAGTCGCTTGATCAGTAGTGGGAGTGGGAAAAAGAATAGGGATCCCCGGACCAGAGCCACCATGCCTATTTGGACTGTTACTGTATTGTTGAGGACAGCAGCGTGACGCAGTGGGTGGCAGATAGCCACGTACCGGTCAAAGGCCATGGCCAGCAGGATAGTAGATTCAATTGCTGAGAGAGTATGAATGAAAAACATCTGGGCAAGACAGGCATCAAAAGTAATCTCCCGGGAGTCAAACCAAAAGAGGGCGAGAATCTTGGGCATTGTGGATGTGGACAAAGCCAGATCAATAGCTGCCAGCATGCAGAGAAAAAGGTACATGGGTGCATGCAGGCTCCGCTCTGTTCTCACTATGAAGACCACAATGCAGTTTCCAAACAATGCTACAGCATACATGGAAAGCAGGGGGAAGCCAAACCAAAAGTGAGCTTCCTCCAGTCCTGGAATACCAATAAGCAGGAAGGTGGCATGGGTGAAGTTGCAGGAACTCATCGTTGACACCAAGTGGGGCGGACTGGAAGAGGGAGAGGCCACACTGACAGCCTGTAAGGACAGGAGCAGAATCAGAGAGTCCCCTGGAACTTAGTGGTATCAGCACTTTCTCCCTTCTCACTCCTTCTCTGACCATATCCCAGCTCCTGTACAAGCTACGAGAGAAAAGTTCTTATCTCCAAATTGTGGCTTTCACCAGATTTTCTTAGATTCTCTTCTTGTCCCTATCTCCATTGTCTGGATACTAGGCGCTCCCTTTCTCATAAAATCACTGTATTAACTTTCAGATAAAGATATCCTCCTTCCCCCTCTTGCCCACTTTGTTCTCCTCTGATGCCCCCATCCTTCACTGACACCATTTCTATTTCCATTTTTCTTCCTTCACATTTCTCCTTCCCCCTCTCTTTTTATTACTTATTAATTCAAATTTCAGAAACATTCACTTGCATCACCAGTTAAACATATCTGTGAGATGCAGCTATGAGAATCATTCCTTCTGAGCTGACATAGCTTGCCTAGGGTATGAGATGGGTAAGGAACACATATGTCAGAGCCCTGTGATAAAGGCTTACAAAGGAATTCATTGACTGCAGGGGACGACGAAGACAGAGCAGCCATCTTGGAGAGATGATCTTTACATTTCTGTCTTGGAGCATGAACAGAATTAGGCAGACAGAAGAGGGAATAAGGATCTTCCAAGATAGAGAGATTGGAAAACGTTTTTATAATATTCAGGATTCTAGGTCCTTGGCTCTAAGTTTGCAAAGGGAGAGAGAGAAACACAATAGCAACTCAGAAAGCAAAATCAAGCAGCTCCCTCTATTCATGTTTTTGCAGAGGGAGGTGGTGACAAGATTCACCACCTCCAGCAGATCCTAGCTATCAGACATGTTTCCAGTGACAGCTTTGTGTTCCCGATCAGCAGCCATCTTTATGCCTGGAAGTCACCTCCAAGGTTATTTCTTTTTTCCCAAATAGAATTCTCTCTCTCTCTCTCTCTCTCTCTCTCTCTCTCTCTCTCTCTCTCTCTCTCTCTCTCTCTCTCTGTGTGTGTGTGTGTGTGTGTATGTGTGTGTAAACCCTGATTTGGGAAACGGTATTACTGATTCTTTTACTATGATATTCTGAGAGTTTTTCAGGGAACCTGTGCCAATAAATCACCCATATCGAGGAGTTATTTCTTTTTATTTTGTATAGCATAATGTTATTTTGTTTCAACCCCGTATCTGACCCAAACACTTGAGCTCTCACATCAAAGCCTTTTCCTGCCCAGCTCCCTAATGTTCTGATTTCAGAGCTGGTTAACATCAGGACAGCCTGGTCTGGCTGTCAGCATTAGGAGCTTTGATGAGAAGTAAAGATGCAGGTGTCTTTGTTGACAGTATCCAGGGATCCAGATTAACTTGTTTCTCTCTCCCAGGATTATACTCCTCTTCTAACCAAGGTCTTTAATAAAGCTTGTCCATGCCTTTTTCCTTAATGGAGAAAGTTTAGAGCACAATAAAATGAGAGATTTTAAAAATTAGAGTGTCCCTATTTAGGATGAGCAAAGATGAACGGATTAAGGATTCATTGGTTATAGAATCCATACCACTGATATTGATTTTTGCCACCCTTATAGCTTGTATAGGTGAAAGAACAGCTTCTCACTGACAGTGAATTTCAAACCTTGCTACGTGCTGCTGTCTGAGAAAACTGCGTTCTTCAGTGAGATGCAAGATAGCTTTTATCTAGAATCTTTGTGTCTGTCATAAACAACTCATGGGAAAGAATGCAAATGTTCCAACAAAAGACTCTATGTGGTATGGGAAAAAGCTAAGCAACTTTTTTTTTTTTTTTTTAGAAAACCCATGTTACATGGCCACTGAACCCTAGAGAAATGGGGACAACATGAGAAGGCAGACTGGAGGGGTAACAAGAGGCAAAAGGTCACATTCCATACTCTCAAGGGCTTTTGTGTCACTGACATTGTCTCATCCACAGACTCAGACACTTTTCCAATCCCCTGCTCGGCAGAGCACCTGTCCAGTCTTGCTGGTACTTAAAGCACAAAACTAGTTCCTGTTCTATTTTGTGTTATTTTAAAGGAGGTAAAACTACCTTTTTAAAAGGCTACATAACCTAAAAAATTGTATAAAACAATCATATAGGCAATAGAATAGCAAGGTTGTAGCATATGATAGCCGTCTGCCAAGTCAGCATTTCCCTAACAATAATAATGAAGTACCAGAAATTGGTCTTCCAAAAACCTTCTTATTCACAATAGCATCAAAGATAATGCATTTAGCCAAAACCAGAAGAAAATGTATGCATTGTGTTCTTCAGACCATTACTGAAAGAAATTAAACACAGTATTTACAAATGGAATGATGCACAGTGCTCACGGATTAGAACACAAAACTGTGTTAAGATTACAGTTTTCCCCTGAGGTGATATGCAGATTTACTTTATGTGCTATTGAAGCTTCTTTAAGCTCTCGAAACATTAGTTTTTTAAAGTTAGCAAAGTAAAAGGATGATGTTTTCATAGAAATGTGTTAGTGTACATTGTTCAGCTCCTCATCATGCTCTTGCTGGTCTCATTAACACCCTCAAATATTTTCCCCTTCTGCTTCATGTCATATAAACTGCATAACCCTTTTCTATCTTTCTTATTTTAAAATCTTTTTCCTCTCCTCTGATGGTCCGCTTTCTACTTTCAACACCACACACACACACACACACACACACACACACACACACACATCACATTTAGATTCTGCACATGAGAGCATTTGTCATTTTGAGTCTCATTTACTTTGCTTAATATAATGATCTCCAGTTCTACCCACTTTTCTGTAGATTCTATTATTCCATTCTTTATAGTTGAATATAATTCTGTTACATACCACCGCCTTTCTAGAAATCATCGGCTAAGGCTCTTGGGCTCATCTTAGAATGAAACATGCGGGGTTTTCACGGACCCTCAATGTGGCAGAATCTTTGTGCTGCCAGACTCTTGGTAAAGGAGCACTCACCTGGGAATGGCGCAGTTCTACTCAAGGAGAGCAGCAGGGTCTGGCTTTCCCTTTCCGGACCAGGTCTCTTTATAACGCTACTCAGTAGGCTCGGGGAACAAGCTGTTGGTATACCAGCTGATGCTCCAGGGATCTGGCAGACAAAGGAGTGAAATGCTCATGTCCACTTGTGTACTTCTGTCATCAGCTTCCCACTTTTCATGTCTAAGGAAGCAATCTCAAAGGACCAAGGTCCCTGCCGCCATTCCCACAATGACCCATATGAGTCTCTTGATAACAAACAGGTGCGTTCCCACTCCTCTGAGCTGATCTAATTTCCACAGTCAGCCACAAGGTTAGTGTTTCCTCATTACTTCATCTGGAGACACAGCAGGCAAAGTGTATGAATAGTAATGATCATTGAACTCTTAGAGTTCATATCAGGCTTAAGACACACGTAGGTACACTAAAATGTAGCCCCATAACGCATTGTAGGTTCATTCCCATCTCCAAAGCTCTCTCCTGCTTCTCTTTAAGTTTAAGCACAGCCACAGATATGATAGTCACTTTTTATTATGCCCGTGACATGAGTAAAGATGGCTTTTTGGTCTATATCCTGCAGTGATAATATTAGATGGAGAATCTCATGCATTGTTTATTAATTCACATTCAACAGGTGTTTGCTAAGAGCCTATAATTCATAAGCGAAACAGAAAATTCCAAGGCTTATGAAGAATGCTTTTTGATGAGATAGACAAAAACAAAATTAAATTAACATATTAACTAAATAGTATGCTAGATAGTCATAAGTAGAAAACAATGAAGAGGATAAGAAACATATTAATATAGGAAGGAGGGAAATGAGGTTGCCTGGTGGAGAGAGAAGGGAAGCAATATCCTTGAAAATATCTGGAGAGAAATTGTTTCAGGAAGAAGGATCAGAGATGGCAAATAAGTTTCTCAAGGAGCAAGTATGTGCAATGCTTAGGATCAAGGCAGGTAGTGTACATGAGTGGAGGGGAGAGGTTGGGATAAAGGAGGATTCTGTGAAGGGTCCATGTAGAGACTTAGAGCATTAATCACTTCACATTCTTCTCTCAGACTGGGAGTGGAAGTTCTTTATATAGAACTAGATATAATTCTACAGACTAGTCTCCACTACATGAGCTTGTTTTTATTGATCTATTATTATTATCTATTCTGGTCTTTCTCTCACTGTTCCTTTTCAGAGACTTCACACTTCAAACCTTTAAAATCTAGCTAAAGCACCATATTCTCCAAGAGGCAGTATTTGTAAGCTCTCTAATATTTCTTCTCCAGTGGCACGTACCCTCCTTCATACCTAGCCACGTATGTCTTTATCTTTGGTTGATATTTATCTTGCCTTATATCCTATTCTAAGTTTGCATCAAATATGTCTTATCTTGTTATTGCCATTCTAAAATCAGAAACATAATTATTGTCTTGTTAATTATGTATCAAGACATATGATGCATCTATATTTAAGAATGTGTTCATTCACTTATTGCATGAAAGTATGTTCTCTCAGTACTGGTTTGATTTAGACATCATATTGCACTTAGAGAATACAGAGATGAATATAATCAAGTCATACCCTAAGATGCTAAAGTAACGCTCTTGACATAAAAAGGAATAATAGCAAATATCAATTATTTTAATGAGGATTTGAATACAAACATTAATCTAATAAGGGGTGGGTTCATGAAAGAGGTTTTTAAAAAATAATTTAAATAAATGAGTATGGGCATTTGTCTGTATGTCTGTGTGCCCTGTGTCTGCAGACTCCAGAAGAGGGCATTAGGTCCCCCTGGAACTAGAGTTACAGATGGTTGTAAGCTGTCATGTGGGTGCTGGGCAGTAAACCCTAGTCCTTTGGAGAACATCCAGGGTTCTTACCTGTTAATCCATCTCTCCATGCCCAATCCCCAGAAGAGGATTTTTAATCAGAGATAAATCATAGCAGAAGGAAAGGGAATTCTCTAAGTAGAATGGTGTTGCTGGAGCACTACAAAGAGAACAGGGAAAATGAGAAGGCAGATTGATGTGACTTAAAGATAGGAGGAGAATGGGCAGATCATACCAAGCACCTCAGAACTGTGTATGTGTATTAAATTGCATTTCTAGAAGTTGTTGGAAGGATGCATTCCAGGAAGATAAGATTAGATGTGCTTATGAATGGGAACGTAAGTGGTATACTTTTCCTTGTCTTCTGTAGTTAACCCTAACCTATCTTGTCTAATTTTCCTACTAAACATAATGCCCATGGGACTGTTATTACTCTGGTTTCTAGAGAACCAACTGGAAACTAGAGAACCAACTTGGTCAGAGCATGGCATTTCCACTGCAAATTACCCATTCTCAACATCAAGTTGCCCATTTATAATTATGAGAGCTCACAAGTTTCCAGGGACAGGAACAGTAAGTAGGGTTCTCCACAAGTTAGTGTGTAGATGTAAGCAGGGAAGAATATCTCTAGAAGTGTCATGAAAATCAGTGTCTGGCTTTTGATATTGAGATTCCTTCTTATTTCCATTAAAATGATTTTCATTAGGAGAGGGAAATAGAATAAATAGAAATGGCTGTAAGGGGAGGGTAGAATGGGAGCATCAAATGTGGAGGGGGAGGGAAGAAGGGGGTAAGGGAGGGAATATAGAAGAGATAGATAAAATTAAGGTACATTTGAAGGATAGTATAGACACCTAATACAGTAGAAATTTCCTGAAACATGAGGGTGATCTAAATGAAATGACCAAATAATGGGGGGGGGAAGTCTCACCTGGACATAACTAATAAAACAATAAAAAGAAAAATATTCTTTAATGTTTTGATATTATAATATAATTACATAATTTCTACCTTCTTTCTCCAATCCCTTCCATATATGCATATATATATATATATATAAAACCTTCTTACTCTCAAATTTCTGACCTATTTTTCATTAATTGTTACAATATGCGTATGTATATGGTGTATAGGTATAGGTATAAGTATAAGTATAGGTATAGGATTATCTAAATATGTACATACATATGCACATTTATAAGTGTATGATGTATAGGAATAGGTATATGATGTATATATGTATGATGTATAGGTATAAGTATATGATGTATATGTATATTTGTATGTGTATATAATGTATATTCCTAAATGCATGAATCCAACCAGCTCAGACTATACTTTGTTACTTGCTATGAATGTTTTCAGGGCTGACCATTTGGTACTGGTTAACTAACAGGAGTGCTCTTCTCCAGTTTTAATACTGAATACTGTCATCTTTTGCTCTCAGCTCAAGTCACTCCTACTCTGCCTCATTGCTTTCCAAGTTCCACACCTTATGCAGTGAAGCAGGCAAAATCTAACATGGAAGCCCACATTCTTTGATCTCTCCATCTTTCCTTCTTGGATTTTTATGCAGCTATTTTGGACTTTTATTGTTGCTTCATTTTGAGTTATTACTGTATGAAGAGCATGATCCCTGAGGTTTAGAGAACAAAAGGGATGGAAATAAACAGAAATTGGTGTTTTTTTCCAAAATATAAATTATCCACACTAATGGCTCCATAACTAATTCTTTGCTTTTAACTCATCTTTATCAAGGAATATATCAAGGGAAGTTTTATGTTGGAAAGGAGAGAGAGATACAAGGCTGCACTAAGCCAAATGATCAGAGGGCATCTTGCACAGCATCCTTCAAAAAGAGAAGCTTCATGAATAAATGTCTTGGAAACTATGAGAAGGTTGCTGTGTTCTTGTGTGCCATCTAAATTCTTATACATCTTTAAAGATCTTATTTATTTATTTGTATATTAGTTCAACTGAGGTTGAAAGAAAGTATGGAACTAGGTGTGGTGGTGCACACACATGTGATCCCAGCTACTTATAAGGTTGAGGTAGTTCAGTGTTACCATGGGGAATTTTGTGAAACTCCTTCAAAACCAAATCAAATCAAAGGCATCAATCAATAAGAAAGGAGATATAAAGAAACAGGGAGCCAGACACTATTAATACAAGTTTACAAACAAGACAATAGTGGATGAGATTCAGCTTTTGGTCTTGAGAAGTGAATACAGAGCCCCTTGTGGAAAACACTGTTGAAACAGAATCTGAAGAGGATCATCATGAGAAATGAGTGCAAAGTGATGCTGTTGCATCCGGGTAGGGTTACAGGCAAATTGATGGGGTCAGGGATCCTCTAAATAAATCACCTGTCTTCTAAGTGGGAGGTGATGATAGTGAATGCTACCATAGGTAGAGATAACAGCTTGTACAAAAGCTTGAAGTGACAGAGAATACTTGGGATAGAAGAAATGTAAGGTTCTCATTGGGCTTGGAGTACTATGCAGAAGATAAAGAATTCTTAAGAGGATTCTTAAATGGAGGGGCTGGTGAGATGGCTCAGAGGTTAAGAGCACTTCCAGAGGTCATGAGTTCAATTACCAGCAACCACATGGTGGCTCATGACCATATAGGGGGATATGATGCCCTCTTCAGGCAGGCAGACATATGCAGCAGAGCACTCATAACATTATATAGCTGTCTCCTGAGAGGCTCTGCCAGTGCCTGGCAAATACAGAAGTGCATGCTCACAATCATCCATTGGACAGAGCACAAGGTCCCAATGAAGGAGCTAGAGAAAGTACTCAAGGAGTTGAAGGGGTTTGCAGCCCCCTAGGAAGAACATCAATATGAATTAACGAGTACCCCCAGAGCTCTTTGGAACTAAACCACCAATCAAAGAAAACATGTGGTGGAACTTGTGGGTCTAGCTGTATATGTAGCAGAGGATGGCCTAGTTGGTCATCAATGGGAGGAGAGGCCCTTGGTCCTGTGAAGGCTCTATGCACCAGTATAGGGGAATGCCAGGACCAGGAATGGGAGTGGGTGGGTTAGGGAGCAGGGGGAGGGGGAGGGGAAACTAGGAAAGGGAATAACATTTGAAATGTAAATAAAGAAAATATCTAATTTTTAAAAAGAGGTAAGTGGAGGCAGGACACAAATTCCTTATCCTCAAAAAGTCTTATCTTGGGATGAGAAAACAAAAACAAAACAACCCCCCCCTGCCTCCCATATATAATAGGTTAGGTTTTGAAAGTGCTAGGAATTGATACAAAGCAGGTAAGGATAGGGGTAGATACTGTCAGAAACTGAGGGAGCAATATTATTGTTATGATTATTATTCTTATAATATTAAGAGTCCTGCAGTAAGGTACACTTGAATAAGAACCTACATGAAAACAGGGTGTAAGATAATCAGTAGATCTCTGGGAGAAAAACATCACAGACAGAAAAGTGTTGAGTGTGAAATGAAATGCTGTGTAGTGTGCCTGATGATATAAGCAGATATTAGGATGCTAATGTAAATTTACTAGGGAGATTCAAAGGACATTGGGAAAGAGAATTGCAATAGTCGGGAGACTCTGAGCATATAAAGGACCTTACATGCTACTACAGTCACTGAAGTTTTCCTCTTGGGCACACAGGAACCAATAAAAGTGTGTTAACAGGAAGTGATACGATCTGCCACAGGTACTAGAATAATTACTCTATACATGAAAGAAGATTCTCCAGAAAGCTAGTCACAGATGACTTTGGGTTCAAGGTGATGGCTCACATCCTGATGGTAACAGTGGAAGCAATGTAAGTGGTTGGATTCTGGATTTGTTGATTGACAGTTAGATGTAGAACAGGAGTAAAAGCAAGGCATAAGAGGTACTACAAGTATTTCATCTCAGAAATTTGGGAAACAGAGTTTCTAGTTATGGAAGCCTATAGGTAAACACATATTTTTATTATGGGGCAATTAAGATTATCTAAGATGATTGAGACACTTGGATGTAAATATTGATACATATTGGATGATTGTTGATTATAAATGCTAATTTATGTTTGTTCAGTATTGATGGTATTTAATGTCGTAATACAATATGAAATGACCAGAAAAAGAAGTATGAAAAGAAGAAGAGTCTCGAGGACAAAGCTCTGGTATATTTCAACACATGGAAATCAAGACAAGCAATAATTAAGAGAAAGGATGATGCTCCCTCCTTCCTGAAGCTGTAGGTTGTAAAATCCCCAGTGCTGGGAGTAGGATACCTCTTTTATAGTTGTTGGTAAATGATGTCCCAGAGGCCTCAAAATAATGCAGGCTACTGTCACTCTCTCAGATGACCACCAAAACGTGATGGCAAGACCCTATTTCTCAAGATACCACATACTTTGGAGAAATAAAGCTGGAACTGACCTGGAAGCTCCCCCTGCTGGGTGGTTTTCATAGGACCAGAAGGTGCCATCCAGGCTGCTAGGGAACAAAAGTCACTGATCACCTTACCCAGCTGTGAGTACCACAAGCTGCAATAATGATAGAACTGGCAAAATATATTCATGGGTGAAATCATGGTAAAATGTTTTGAGGGTAAAACACCTGTTTTATGATGTGCTTTAAAGCTAACTTCACAGTACTTATTTATGTCTAATGTTGTAAATCTGACCAAGAACTCATGGTTGTGAAGATCACAGGCCCCAGGATTAAACTACTGCTATTATTTTGCCAAATGGACATAGTATCAAACTACCTTCTAAATACACATCTTTCTCTATAAGAAGCTATCAATCCTCATCAGAGAAGTTTCTTTGAACAGTAGATGGCAGAGCGTTAGAAAATGCTACCTACTTTTCTACAAAGGAATGATGTAATATGAAATTAATATGAAAATGTAACTGCTATGATGAGATAAGAATAAAAGGGCTATTGACAAAGTTAGAAAAGCACCAGCTTAGAAGAAATGGTGTGGAGGAAGAGGAACTCTAGGCATAAGGCTATATATTGCTTCTCACTTATATATCAGCGTCTCCTCATCTGTGAAGTAAAGGGGCTAAAGTAACTGACATTCAAGATGTAGTCTAGCCTTAATTGACAACATGGCCTGAAGCAGGCCGTTTAGCTCTAGGCTTTTATGATTCTATATTTCTTTAGATTGGAAAACTTTTATCACAGCTTTACGTATCTGTTTGGTCTTCACACTGTAGATGATGGGGTTCATGACAGGAGGAATCAGCAGGTAGGTATTAGCAATCATGGTATGTACATAGGGTGGAGCTCGTTTCCCAAATCTGTGAACAAAGGACAAACTGATCAATGGAATATAGAATATAGCTACAGCCCCGATATGGGAGATACACGTGCTGAAGGCTTTCTTCCTCTCTTCTGGGGAAGCAATGCTGAGGACAGTTCTGATGATCAGGATGTAGGAAAGGAGAATAAGGACTGAGTCCACACCAACAGTAGAGATCATGGCAGTCAATCCAACTGCATTGTTGATCCTGGTGTCTGTGCATGAGAGCTTCATGACATCGGGGTGGAAACAGTAGGAGTGGTGGAGCACACGGCTGCTGCAGAAGGTTAGTCTCTTAAGAAGTGCGACCATCGGTGTCAACATTACAGTCCCTCTGATGACAATTGTCACCCCAATTTGAGCTATTCTGGAATCAGTTAAAATAGTGGCATACCTAAGAGGGTTGGAGATGGCCACATAACGATCATAAGCCATAGCCAACAGCACTGAGGATTCCATGACAGTGAAGAGTTTAATGAAGAACATCTGTGACAAGCAGGCATTGAAGCTGATCTCCCTGGCGTTGAACCAGAATATCCCCAGCATGGTGGCCAGAGTGGAGATGGAGAGCCCGAGGTCAGTGGTGGATAGCATGGAGAGGAAGTAATACATGGGCTCGTGGAGGCTGGGCTGGGTGATAATGACAAAGAGAATCAGGCTGTTCCCTGACAGGGCAGTTGCATAGAGAAAGCAGAAGGGAATGGAGATCCAGGTGTGGAAAGCTTCCAGCCCGGGCACACCAGTGAGCAGGAAAATGATGGAAGAAGCTGTGGTGTTCTGGAAAGTTGGCATGCTAGATTAAAATTATAGAATAAAGCTAAAACAAAAAAGCTGCATTTCTTTTGTGTATTCTATTTATAAATAATCTTATCCAACATACATTTGACCAAATATGAGCATCTATACAACATACAAAAATAGAAATGACACCTTTAAATTGGTAAAAAAAATTTATGATTTCAACTACTGCAACTGTATTTTTTATTCTTGAAAGAACTGTCTCAGCCCACAACTTTTCGCCTCTGAGAGTTTTTGCTTCTAGCTGCCTATGTCTGTGATCTGGCCTTTCACTCCTCCAGCTGTGGATTACACAGGAACACTTGTGGAACACTAGTATCCACTTGATAAAACATGTTACCATATTCAACTATTTTTACTTTAAATTTTTGAATGACTAGTTCTTCACAACAGACTCTCTGCATGTTTTTGTGGAAATATACTGCTTGGGACAAATAATGAAATGTTTCTTTCTTGTTTTGCAGAGGAAAATAGATCTTCATTGAAAAAGATCACATTTCCCACTGAGTAGAAAATTTAGACTAGGCAGATAGGTATATGTAAATTTGAAATGGACGTTTGGATATAAACAGATTAAGGCTGTGTTTGGAGAGGGCTTAATGAGAAGTGGTCAGTGTGGGGTAGGTCCTTTGGTGGAAAAGAAAGGCACTAAATGACAGACAGCAAGCGTAGGATGTGAGGGGGCACAGAGGGATACCTAATTTATTCCAGAACACACACACACACACACACACACACACACACACACACACACACACACACACACACACACACACACTCACATGAAGTTCCACTGTAAGGGGCACCCTAGGGAACCTTATTAAACATAAATTAGGAAAATAATTGAAATTATTGTGCTATTAGAGAAAAAAGGTAAAAGTTATTTGTTGAGTATAGTTTGGGACTCTAACGTTTTCATTCGTGAGTGTCCTCAGGAGAATAATGACATTAATGTTAGAAATGTATGATCATCAAAATGAAAAGAATTAAGCATTGATATTGGTGTATTATATACTTCTAAACAGGTGCAAGAGGATATTCTAACTGCTGTAACTACCCCCAAATGATAACAAATTGAGGTGTTAGGTACACTAATTAACTTGATTTGATCATTCCAGAAGATATATGTTTAGGGAAACATCACATTGTATTTTATAAATATATACAATTGTAATTTGTGATTTAAAAGCAGTGGGGTGGGAGAGCATGCTTAGCAGTTAAGAGCGCTGATTGCTCTTCCAGTTCCTGATTTAAATTCCCAGCAACTACATGGTGGCTCACAACCATTTGTTATAGGATCTGATGCCCTCTTCTGGTATGTATAAAGACAGAAACACTGTACTCATAAAAACAAATTAATCTTTAAAAAAATGAAAAAAAGAAAGAAAGAAAGAAAGAAAGAAAGAAAGGAAAAGCATTGAATATTTTCCATGCGTTGTCTACATTGAGAAGAATGCTAACACTTTTCAAATGCCATAAGAAAGACCATTAAACAGCAATTATCTTGCAATGGATCTTCCCCGGATCTTGCCTCTCAGTCTCAGGGATATTTCTCAAGTAACAGTCATTTGCATGCTTCCATATTAGAAACTAAAGGATAACACAAAATCTTCTCTTGGAGTGTTCATAGTCAAGAGAGAGTCAAATATCAGTGGGGCTTTGGAATAACTCCAAAGTGTAGTTACATACCAGTGAACAATATTGGCTATGGAATGCAGTGTCATCATATATGTCTGGTAATTCTGGCCACCATGTCTTTTATTTCACCTATAATGCTTAAGTTGATTTTTGTCAATTAATGCTTTTGTCATTAAATTCTGAAAAGTTTTAAGAAGATGACTTTAGAAAGTCAAACTACTGAGTGAATAATTTCTCTTTTATCCTGATTTCTTAGTAACTCACTTAGCAATAATTTAATTTATTCATGCCCAGTTTTCTTTCCTCTTGATAATTTCTTCCTTTTCTTTCCTGATGAAAGAAGATAAACAAAGCAAAATGTACAGTACAGTTTGATCTGGCAGCAGAGAACTCAAGTTGCCTGCTTTGTCTCTGTCTCATCTGGGCTGTTTGTCACTCTTGGACAAGAATTTTTTATAATTTCTCTTCATAGATGCTAGACCAAGAGAGGACTTGCCATCCCTTTTCACAGCCAGGAATATTTTATAAGCTGTTGACCACCTATCATAAACATTTAGGTCAGTCAATAGTAGATGTATATATTGGGTGCTCACAGAGTTTTGTAAGTTACTAAGACATGAAGCAAGTCTGAGATGATTTTGTACCTGAGGTAGCCAAAGAAGTTGTCATAGATCATATACCCCACACTTGTAAGTACCAAAACATCTTCTGTAATATGAGCCCAGTGACTCTTATCAACAACAAAAATTGATCAGTTTTGAATATGAATGTCACATTAGATACTGTATAGGTACAGCAAGAACCTCAGGGTCATAGATGAAGAAATGGGCTACTAAGGTAGGGGATATCTAAGAGATAGGATATAGAAAGTACAGGGCCAAGTATCAGTGTTGTGTGTATGTGAATGGGTCTGGGTTAAGTGTTGAGAGAAATTAATTTTAGGAAATAGCAACAAAGAAGACGAGTTGTAACTAACTTTTGGTGGTTAGATATGAGTTACAGGAGTGAAAACAGGGTAAGTGTGCTCTGGACATAGATAACGTGAGAGGTAACAGTAGTAACAGATAACTATAAGAAAAACCAAGCAAAATGGGTCCTTAACGTGAGTCTCCTTTAGGTGAGGGAGAAGTGAGTGATTGAAAACATAAGAATCTTGAATTTCTTGGAAAGGATAATGTGGTAGATTTTGCATTGCGAAGCATCAAGACCCAGGCATTTCCAAATATTTTATGAGTAAGTAAACAAGCCATTGTCTGTCTCTTCTAATTTAGTTCCAACAGCATTCCTTTCTTTCTTTAGCATTTTGCTGGGCTCCATTGGGTCCTATTTACAAGTTCTATCCCAACTCAATAATGAATGCTTTTTTTCACTTTAGTGTAGAGACTTTCAACATACTCATCTCAACTGGGACCCATCACTATCTGTCGTTATTAACCACAGTGCTTAGATAACAGAGGGACCAGTCATAAATACCATCCCTTCTTCGGTTTTCCTTTTGCATAGTTTACAGCGAGCAAGGAAGAGCTTGAAGAACAATCTGCTTTTGTTTATTTTTCCTTCACCCTTGGTAACAAGCAGGATACTTCCCCACTGAGAACTCTCAGAAAATCTTTCAACTCAGTGACTAATGTATTTCTAAGTATTCTGTGTAAATTCCAGATATGTTTTTTCTCCCACTTACCTCTTCCTTGATCCTTTCTTTTTCAATTGCTTCAGTGATGACTCCTCTGACAGATTAGCCCTTTCCACTATTTATTAGCAAATACTATTCTCTGCCTTCTAAATTGTGGCACTGGAGAAAATTTGGCTTTATTTATCCCTTCCTGCAGTCCATAGCCTCTCCTAGAGATAACCTCATTATGACCATGGCTTTAAATAACCCCCGTCCACCTGATGCGTGCAGCTAACATCTCCCAATTCTGTATTGCAAAAGTTATCAGAAAGGTGAAGGGTTAAACATGAAGGCAGCAGTGAAATGTGGACCGGGCTGATGTGCTCAAATCTGCAGTTGAGCCACAGTTTGGAGAACAAATAAAAGCTCTTTGCTTCCAGTGGTAATAAAAAGCAAACAAAACACCTGTTTTTGAGAGACATAGTCTCAGTCCTCAGACACTACAACCTCCAGCAGAGCTCAGCAGACTCATTTCTTTCTCCACTCCCTGTTTCTTTCAGTTATCTGCCAATGGAATTAAGGTCTAATAATCATCTAATTAAAATTACTCATTTCCCCTCTCTCATCCCCATTTTAGATCTGTCTTGCCAGTAATATATTTATTTATTTATTTATTTATTTTGCTATTTATTTTAGTTCTCAAATGTCCAAGATGCCAGTTGGTACTTGACATTATAGTTTATCACATCTTTTTGTTACATTAAAAAATTGCATAAAATTGCATAAAAAATACACCACATTTTCTAGAAATTATTCTGCATCTTTTTTTTTTCCTTTCAACAAGACAAGATTTTACGATGGAGCCCAGGCTGTCCTGTAGTCACAATCCTGTTGCCTTGGCCTCCTGAGTGTTGAGATTATAAGGATTCTTCATCATTTCTGTCTCTTTTAAACCATTCTTCAGTGTGCCGGCACTCTCAGACCTGTCAGACTCATTTTCTTCAAGTCATAGACAACTTCATTCTTTCTCTTGTGAACTCTCCTACTTAGATAATGTGCTTTTTTTCCATTAATACTGAAAGCTGTAGCCTGTGTCTGCCTTTCCTTCAGTTGATGATTTAGACCAATGCCGTATCATCAGTGTGTTCCAAGCTGCTGCTGCTGCTGGTCTATAGTGTGTATCAGACAAGGGTTGGATCTGTATTCAGACAATCCTTTGGAAGCCTTGTCAGCAATAAAAATTGTTCATACTGTTAAAACACATTTGTCAGATCATCAAGCGTTACTGTGCTAGTCTTAAGATCCCATTATAACAACATATATATATGTGTGGCATTAATAAATTTACTTTGAAGTTACTTTTTCAGTGAAAAAAGTCATAACCAAATGTGAGAGATGTTATGAAACATACTCAGCATCACAGATAGCTGGTGAGACCCACAGCCAGTATTCTGAAATCAGTTTTCCTTAATTACAATGTTTATACTCTTAAACATGCCTTATTTCACTGAAACCTATAAGCTATGTAAACTTCTTTTAGTATAGTTTACTCATCTATAGGGCTAGATATAAACTGCCTAATAGAGCACTGGCATGCAAAAAATGTTCACAACAGGTAATTTCACTTTTTACTTTTATTTTTAAATTAAATTTATATTGATTTAGATTTTTGAAACAGAGTCTCATCTTTCACAGGTTGACTTTGAGCCTAGTATGTGGCCAAGGGTCACCCTGAGCTTCCAATCTTCCTAGCCTCATTTCCCAAGTGCTGGTCTTTGCAGGCATGTATCACTATGATGAGCTGCAAGCTTTTATCTTTTGTGTGAGTCATTGGATTTAGAAATGAGGTTAACTTATGACAAATGTATCCGCATACCAATTAAGCCATTTGACTAAAGACAGGTTGTCTGACCCCCCCCCCCCGAACCCCCCAGCAGGCAGAACAAAGTGCTCATTCTCTGTAGATTTCCTGGGAATCCATAATTCAAAAGTTTTCCATCCTCTTCAGTTCTCTATTACATTAGCTTATCTAATTCTGCACACCACAATGTAATCCTCCCCCAGTGCTAAGACAGTATGTATGGCTCACCCAGAGGCAGGGGCTTGCACTGAACAGTTTTACTTACAGAGCCCATCCAGCAGCAATGAGTCCCCTCAATCTAACTCAGAAGGTTGGAGGAAGCTTCAGATTCCAGAGGAGGGTCCAGCTTATGTTGAGATTTATTCAGCTTGTTTGGAGATCAGCAGAGTCGAGGGACCGGTTCCCAGCGGCAGTGCTAATTCACTGTGCCTCTAGGGTGTGGGCACTCCCCGAGGACTCCACTTGCCTGACACAGGCTTTTTATATCTCTTCCAGAATGTGATTATGCCTACATGCTTTATGAGCTGATGTAAAGTTTTGTCCTTGTGCTGTTTCATTGGAAAGTTTTCTTTTTTAATAACAGCTTTATTGAGATACAGTACACATACTATAAAATTGACTCATTTATAGTGTATAACTCAATAGTTTTTAAGAAAAATCACAGAATTATGCAGGAACCATCACCACAATCCAATATAGGGAAATTTCACCACCTCAAAAATGCCATAACCATTAGCAGGCCATTTGAGGTGAATTTAAAAATGAAATATCATATGCTTAAAACATCTCCTGCTATGGTAATAAGTTTACTTCACTCCATAATGTTTTTTTAAAAATATTTTTATTAGGCATTTTCCTCATTTACATTTCCAATGCTATCCCAAAAGTCCCCCATACCCTCCCCCCCCACTCCCCTCCCCACCCACTCCCACTTTTTGGCCCTGGCATCCCCCTGTACTGGGGCATATAAAGTTTGCAAGTCCAATGGGCCTCTCTTTCCAGTGATGGCCGACTAGGCCATCTTTTGATACATATGCAGCTAGACTCCATAGTGTTTTAACCTCCTAGTCTGGCATTATTCATAGTAACACTGGATCATTAAGTAACTACCTCTTAAGATTAGGAAATAACTTGTACAGTCATCTATGCATATAGATTTCATAATGATGCCCTATGTTCTAGCTATTCTGTAAGTGCTAGGGATTAATAATAATAAAAAAAGAACACAACATAAGCCCACTGCCTAGACTTTTAGAAGAGAGACAGGCTAACATTCACATGCTAATCAAAAACAAAGTTATCTTAGAAACAGGTGTTTTGTAAACAGGGTGGTAAAACATCTCAGTCCATAATTTAGGTACACAGAAAATAATACCTTCTTCTTTATTTTTTTCCATAATTTTATCTGCTTTCTATTTTGGTATGTGAAGAGGCAAGGTGGGAGAGTAACTCAGATGATTTGGGGAGCATATGTACTGTGTTCAAATTATGGTACTATTATGTTAAGGAATCAGGGGAGGTAGGAGTTGTCTTTGGCTTGTGATGCTATCTAAGGTGAGTTGACTATTTTCCCTCCCCCCTCCCCCACGTCTTTACTAAGCATTATTCACAGATTGGTTATATACATGGTTTCTTTAGTTGTTCCTGCAGTCCTACCAATCCAAGGTCATTTTTGGATTTATAGATCTTTTAGTCATTCTTGATTTCCCTCTCTTACATCCTGCATCCATTACACTGTCACATTCTATCAAGAGTTGCAAATGTCGGTAGAATCTGGCTGTTGTGCATCATGTCCACAAGTGCCACCTCTACCAAATCTTATTTTGTTGTCACTAGCATATGTCAGCAGCGTCTTCACCCTTTTCGATTTGCTTTCCACCAATATTTTCACCACCAAAATGTACTGTCCTGAGATACTTTATTTTTCTAAGGCTATAAAAACAACAATAATAAAACTATACTATTTCACTGGGCATTATATGAGCCAAGGGTTTGTGGACAGAATAATGTCCCCCAAGATGCCCATATCTTAATGCTTAGAGTCTGAATTGATATTTTACACATCAAAGGGAGCTTTGCATATGTTATGAAAGTTAAAAGCTTTTAGATGAAGTTGTTTGTGTTGACTCAGTATATTCACATGCATCCTTATAAATGAAGAACTGAAGAGAAGGCTGTGTGCAAAGGACTTGTAACCCTTGTTGCTGCGTTTGGAGAACACAAAAGGAGTCCATAAGCCAAGAATGGTAGACAGACTTGAGGAGTGGTGCCAAATACTTGTTTTAAAATTCCCTTGTAGAGTAGTCTCTCCCACCCCCACCCCACGATGGGGCCTTACTGTGTAGCTCTGACTGGCCTGGAATTTGCTAAGTAGACCATGTTATCTTCAAACACATAGAGATTCAGCCTCTTGAGTGCTGGGATTGAAGGTAGATGCCACCATGTTTGACTAAAGTAGAAAGATTCTTTATGGTATTTTCATATATTTAGTCTTTGTGTTTTACAATCTTCCTCCCCACCCTCACCCCCATCTGTCTGCTTCCATACTGCTTAGATCTTCCTTCCGACCCATCCCTTCTCTTCTAGGTTCATGTCCCATGTGTTTTATTACCTTCTCTACTACTGTCCCTTAAAGCCATTTTTTCCCTCTCTTCATGAGTCTCTTTGTAGTTTCTCAAGTTCTATACACACTTGTTTCCAATTAAATAAAAAAAATACATAAAATTAGAAGCTGACACACTCCTGTGAAATAGAGCATATTTTAGTCTTTTTGAGCCAAGGGAATCTCAATTAAATTTCTTTCTTTTCTTTTCTTTTCTTTTCTTTTCTTTTCTTTTCTTTTCTTTTCTTTTCTTTTCCTTTCTTTTCTTTTCCTTTCTTTTTTTCTTTTCTTTTCTTTCTTTTCTTTTCTTTCTTTCTTTCTTTCTTTCTTTCTTTCTTTCTTTCTTTCTTTCTTTCTTTCTTTCTTTCCTTCCTTCCTTCCTTCCTTCCTTCCTCCCTCCCTCCCTCCCTCCCTCCCTCCCTCCCTCCCTCCCTCCCTCCCTCCCTTCTTTCTTTCTTCCTTCCTTTCTTTCTTTCTTTTTTTCTTTTTGGAGGAGGCAGGGAGAAGAAAAAGTTTATTTGGCTTACACTTCCACAGCATTGCTCACTATTAAATGAAGTCAGCACAGGAACAGGGAAGAAACCTGGATGTAGGAACTGATAAAGAAGCCATGAAGGGTTGCTGCCTACTGGCTTTCACTCCATCCATTACTCAGACTACATTCTTACAGACCCCAGGACCACCAGCCCAGGAGAGGAGCTCTCCAGCATCAACTACTAATTAAGAAAATGCTTTACAGGTTTTCTCACAGCTCAATCTTTATTATTATTTTTTTAAAATTAAATATTTTCTTTACATTTTAAATGTTATCTCCTTCCCTAGTCCCCCCACAGCCGAAAATCCCCTATCCTCTCCATGCTTCCCCTGCTTCCCAACCCACCCACTCCCGATTCCTGGTCCTGGCATTCCCCTATACTGGGGCATAGAGCCTTCACAGGACCAAAGGCCTCTCCTCCCATTGATGACCGACTAGGCCATCCTCTGCTACATATGCAGGTAGAGACATGAGTCTCTCTGTGTGTTTCCTTTGGTTGGTGGTTTAGTCCCAGGGAGATCTGGGGTTACTGGTTAGTTCATATTGTTGTTCTTCCTAGGGGGCTGAAAACCCCTTCAGCTCCTTGGGTACTTTCAATAGCTCTTTCATTGGGGACCCTGTGCTCTGTCTAATGGATGACTGTGAGCATCCACGTCTGTATTTGTCAGGCACTGGCAGAGCCTCTCAGGAGACAGCTATATCAGTCTTCTGTCAGCAAACTCTTGTTGGCATCTGCAATAGTGTCTGGGTTTGGTGGTTGACTATGGGATGGATCCCCAGGTAGGGCAGTCTCTGGATGGTCATGTCCTCAGTCTCTGCTCTGAACTTTGTCTCTGTAACTCCTTCCATGAGTATTTTGTTCCCCCTTCTAAGAAGGATCAAAGTGTCCAAATTTCAGTCTTCCTTCTTCTTGAGTTTCATGTGTTTTGCAAGTTGTATCATGGGTATTCTGAGTTTCTGGGCTAATATCCACTTATCAGTGAGTGCATATCATGTGTGTTCTTTTGTGATTGGGTTACCTCACTTAGGATGATATCCTCCAGATACATCCATTTGTCTAAGAATTTCATGAATTCACTGTTTTTAATAGCTGCATAGTACTCTATTGTATAAATGTACCACATTTTCTGTATCCATTCCTCTGTTGAGGGACAAAAGGGTTCTTTCCAGCTTCTGGTTATTATAAATAAGGCTGATATGAACATAGTGAAGCATGTGTCCTTATTACATATTGGAGCATCTTCTGGGTATATGCCCAGGAGTGATATTGCTGGATCTTCCAGTAAAATTATGTCTAATTTTCTGAGGAACTGCCAATGATTTCCAGAGTGGTTGTACCAGCTTGCAATTCCACCAGCAATAGAGGAGTGTTTCTCTTTCTCCACATCCTAGCCATCATCTGCTGTCACCTGAATTTTTGTTCTTAGCCATTCTGACTGGCATGAGGTGGACTCTCAGGATTGTTTTGATTTGCATTTCCCTGATGATTAAGGATACTGAACATTTTTTTAGGTGCTTTTCAGCTATTCAGTATTCCTCAGTTGAGAATTCTTTGTTTAGCTCTGTACCCCATTTTAATGGGGTTATTTGGTTTTCTGGAGTCCAACTTCTTGAGTTCTTTATTTATATTGGATATTAGTCCCCTATCAGATTTAAGATTGGTAAAGATCTTTTCCCAATCTGCTGGCTGCCTATTGACAGTGTCCTTTGCCTTAGAGAAGCTTTGCAACTTTATGAGGTCCCATTTGTTGATTCTTGATCTTATAGCACAAGCCATTGCTCTTCTGTTCAGGAATTCTTTCCCTGTGCCCATATCTTCGAGGCTTTCCCCCACTTTCTTCTCTATAAGTTTCAATGTCTCTGATTTTATGTGGAGTTCCTTGATCCACTTAGACTTGAGCTTTGTACAAGGAGATAAGAATGGATCAACTCACATTCTTCTACATACTAACCACCTGTTGAGCCAGCACCATTTGTTGAAATTGCTGTTTTCTTTCCACTGGATGGTTTTAGCTCCCTTGTCAAAGATCAAGTGACCATAGGTGTGTGGGTTCTTTTTTGGGTCTTCGGTTGTATTCCATTGATTTACCTGTCTGTCACTGTATCAGTACCATGCAGTTTTATCACAATTGCTCCCTACAGCCCAATCTTATGGAGGTATTTTCTTAATTGAGCTTCCTTACTCTCAGATAACATTAGCTTGTGTTAAGTTGACATAAAACTGTACAATACACAAACACATCACTATTAAGCCAAAACTTTATTTTTCTTATTCATTCTCAAAAATCTTACATTAAAAACATAAATAACATTAAAAGTCACACAGTCTTTACAAATCAAGCCCATTAAAAGTTCATTCTCTTTAAAATATCTAGTTTCTTTAAAATATCTAAATCTCTCAACTGTGGGCTCTTGTAAAAACCAAAATTAAGTTAAATGCTTTCATATTTCAAGAGAGAAGAACCAAGGCATGATCACAATCACATCAAAGCAAAATCAAACTCCTAAAAGTGTAAATAACAGAATGTCCAGTGTCTGGAATCTGCTCAAGAGAAGCACCGTAAGTATTTGTGTGACAGTATCTTTGGTAGGATATAGAATCCTTTAGGAACATGCTTAGGAGTCATGTGGTAATTCCAGTTTTAGATTTTTTGAGAATTCTTCATACTTAATTTTGTAGTGCCTCCTTCCATACCTTTTATGAATGAATGATGCTTGCTGAATCATTGACTTTAGTGCAGTGACACCCACTCATGATCAATCTATGCCCTACACACCAAAGACAGTAAATCAGGTAGAAATATCCAATATTAGTTTGATTTATCAGTTTCTAAGAATTAATTTATTTAAGTAGCCTACTTAACTCTCTCAATAAAGTATCATATACACATTGTGTATGTTTGTGTGTGCATATGTGTCCTTACAGAGAGCTTCTTGGGAACTTTGAAGATATTTTTTTCTCTACCAGATTGGGCAGATTCTAGATCTCTATCTTCCCACAAGTCTCAGAAAAAGTTGAGAAAAATTATGTTTGTGTTTCCATGGCTGAAATTTCTTTCCCAGGACAGTGGACTTTTAGTGGTAGTAGCATGTGGCACCCATATGTAACACTGGTGAACATACTGGCAAAGGATATATACATACATACCTTGGTACACAGACTTCAAAATAGGACTCATCTCCTTGTCTTATTTTCATACCAGCTTAACAAAACTGTCAGTGGCAATTTTATTAAGATTTCTAAAAATAGATCAAGCGGTTCATCAATAAAATGACCAGAAAATATTTTATTAATATATTAGCATCAATATTGTTGAACTTGGGAGGCATATAAGTTTGTAAGATCTTTGGGCTTCATATTGTATTTCTTTTTTTATATTATTATTACTATTATTTTAATTTAAATTGTTTTATTTATTTACATTCCAGTCATTGACTGGCCTCAGCCCCCTTCTCACAGTTCCTCATCCCATTCCTCCTCCCTCTTGCCTCCAAGAGGGTGCTCTTCCTCTCCACCTCAAGTCTCCACTTTCCCTGGGGCATCAAGCCTCTCAAAGATTAAGCCCATCTTCTCTCACTGAGGTCAGACCAGGTAGACCTCTGCTATATATGTGCCAGGGCCCTTGGACCAGTCCTTGTATGCTCCTAGTTTGTGGCTCAGTTCCTGGGAGCTCCCTGGGGTCTGGGTTAGTTGAGACTGCTGGTCTTCCTTTGGAGCTGTTCTCCCTTTCAGCTTCAATCCTTTCCCCAATTCAACCATAGTGGTCCCTGACTTCAATGTTGGGTGTTTCTGCTTCTGTCTCAGTGAGCTGCTGGTAGGGCCTCTCAAAGGACAGCCATGTGAGGCTCCTGTCTGTAAACACATCATAGCATAGTAGCATCAGGCCTTGGTGTTCCCCATGAGATAGATCCCAAGATGAGCCAGTCATTGGACCATCTTGGGATCTATCTTTCTTTCAGTCTCTTCTCCAGTTTTGTCCCTGCAGTTCTTTTTAGACAGGAATAATTCTGGGTCAGGAATTTCAGCTGTGGGTTAGTGACCCTGTCCCTCCACTTGAGACCCTGTCTATCTACTGGAGATGAACTCTTTGAGTTCCCTTTATCTAATGTTGGTCATTTTGGCTAAGGTCACCCTTAATGAGTCTTGAGAGTGGCTCACCTTCTGGGTCTCTGGTACTCTCTACAGGGTCACTCCCACCACCTCCCACTCCCTGAGACTGCTTATTTCCTTTTATTCTCTTGGCCCTCTGGGCTTCTCTCCTGTCCACCTCCCCAATGTCTGATCCTGTTCTTTACCCCTCCCCCTCCCCTCTCCCATCCAGATCTCTCCTTCTCTCTGCCTCCCTTGATTATTTCCTTCCCACTTCTAAGTGGGGTTGAAGCCTTCCCATTTGGGCCGTTTTGCTTGTTACACTTCTTGTGGTCTGTAGGTTGTATCCTAGGTATTCTGTGCTTTTTGACTAACGTTCACTTATCAGTGAGTACATACCATGCATGTCCTTTTGGGTTTGAGTTACTCACTCAAGGTGATATTTTCTAGTTGCATCCATTTGTCTGCAAAATTCAAGATGTCCTTGTTTTTAATAGCTGAATAGTGTCCCATTGTGTAAATGGACCACATTTTCTGTATCCATTCTTTGGTTGAGGGATATCTAGGCTGTTTCCAGCTTCTGGCTTTTACAAATGAACATGATGGATCACATGTTCTTTTTTTTTCCTATTTTTTTCTTTTTTTTTATTGGGTATTTATTTCATTTACATTTCCAATGCTATCCCAAAGGATCACATGTTCTTGTGGTATGGTGGGGCATCTTTTGGATATATGCCCAAGAGTGGTATAGCTTTGTATTAAGGTAGAACTATTTCCAATTTTCTGAGGAACCGCTATACTACAAAGAAGTTGTGATAAAAACTGCATAGTATTGGTAAAGAAATAGAGAGGTCTGTCAATAGAATTGAACTGAAGACACAGAAATAAACTCATATACTTATGAACACTTGATCTTTGACAAAGAATACAAAAATATACAGTGGGGAAAAACATCTTCAATCAATGATGCTGGTCTAACTGGTAGTCTTTATGTAGGATAATGAAAATAGATCCATATTTATCACCTTACATAAAGCTCAAGTCCAAATGAATAAATGGCTTCAACATAAAACCAGACACACTGAATCTAATAGAAGAGAAAGTGGGAGAGAGCCTTGAACTCATTGACACAGAGGAAAATTTTCTGAATAGAACACCAATGGCTTAGGCTCTAAGATCAACAAGTGATAAATGGGACCTCATAAAACTGAAATACAAAAGACATCATCATATGGTATTTCTTAAATTTGGTAATTTGAACTGGAAAGCCAGAATTCAATACGAGAAAAAATGTTCTGTCTGGACCTGAAATAAATCCCATTTACTTAGCGTCAACATTTTACTGCAGGAAGATATTTTTGCCCATCAAGTCAGTAATATATTTTTCTAACTTACAATGCACAATATTTTGTTGCTGTGCTACAGTGGGCTAAACATTGTTTTACAATGCTTGTGTAAACTTCAAGAGATGGAATATTCCCATCTTTATTATTGTTTTAAATTGCTCATATATTCTACTTCTAAAAATTTATTGAAAGAAAAATATCCAAGACAGCAGGTTATATTTTATACACAGGAACAGTGAATGCAGTATTATTTACAGTAGTTAAGATATAAGTAAAATTTTCAGTATATGGAATATATAAACTATTTATAGCTAGTCCTCTTCTAACCTTAAGCTTCATGCATGTAACTGCTCATGTGGATGACTATGATAGATCAGGAAATAAGGATCATATTTCAGAGTTCCTAAGGCAAATTGAACAATCTCAATTTAACATATCTAGATTGTAGGAGTAAAACAAGAACAGTGATAGAAAGTGGTTACCTTAACAAAAGTTTCTCCATTTAGTCTACCATTAAAAAAAAGCCTAATACCTCAATATCTCTTCCTAGCTCCATGGTCTGAGAGCACCACATTGTATCTGTTTCCTGTGTCTGGCATGATGAATGATCAGAGGATCGCATCCTATTGTTCTAGCAGTGATCATGCCGTTCTAGTGTATATAGAGACAAAGCCCACTCTTCCTTCTTCTTATGACCTTCTAGCGGTATTCTTAATATTTCCATCTATTTCCTCTGTTATGACTAAGCTTTGAATATTCAAGTAGAAAAGTTTATTTTTCATTACAGAATTTGCTTAGCTTCTATTAGGCCCTGAACTCTACTCTACTGATGTCCAAAATATACTGGTCCCACCTTGTGTTTTATATTGAAAAGATGTAGAGGGTATAAAAGTGAACATAACATATACCTCCCAAGTGTTTCAAACAAACAAGCAAGCAAGCAAAAAACAAAACAAAGACAAAAACAAAACAAAAAAGAGATTGATAAGTTACAAGTCCAGGACTTTGAGGACCCTAGGATGACAAAGAATTGAAAACAGTCCTGTACAGACCATATTTGTCTCCATACAATGGTGGCTTTATCTCTTGGAATCATGCACTTCTTGGGAGTACATATATCTTTCACCTCAAAAGTCAGAAACACAGTATCTGGCACATAATAGGCAATGAATAATAATTTACTAAACTGTCATAGTGAGAGCTACAGGCACAAAATAATAATAACACAGTGATTTAGTAACATGTTTTGAGCGAACTGAATATACTGTGTGTTCAACCTCCCATGCATGAGTATTAGAATCTCATTTATTTTTACAAAATAAACTTATAAAGCAGATACTATTATTTCCCTTTATTAGAATATAAAAATAGAAGTGAAGATACTCTATTTGATCACAGTCATGTGAGAGATGACAGAGATAAACTGTAGATAAAGGCTGTCTGGTTCCAAGTATTTTGAGTTACTAATTTAATACAGTGTTTATGGCATATTATTATCATATATATTCCTTGACTTTTTTGTTCAAGAGTATCGTAAACTTTGGCCATATTAACCCATTGTCCTCTCCTGGTCTCTGTCTTTCTTCTAATGGTCCTCCTTCATTCCTCAAACAGTTTCCCTTCTACCTTTCTATTTATATGTTTCATCTATCTTCTATCTATCATCTACCTATCTATCATTTATCTTTATATCTATCCATTAATTGTCTATCTCCTTATCACCTTTCTATACAGTCTGTATCTATGTATATCATTCTTGGCCCAGATTACTTTTCTTAACAAGATAATTTCATTCATTTTCCAGCAAATGACATCATTTTACTCTCCTTTAGGGCAGAAAAAAGCTCCTTTGTGCATAGAAACATGCAACATTTTCTTTTATATTGTTAATGGACACTAAGTCAATTCCACAACTTGGCTTTTGTGCTTATGGCTGTAATAATCATGAAAGAGGAGTCTCTGCAGTATGTGTACTTAGGTTCCTTTGATCCAGAAGTGATGTAGCTAGCTGGATCACGTGGTAGCTCGATTTTACTTGAGGACCTCCATACTGATTTCCATAGTTGATTGTACCCATTTACATCACTCTGGCAGTGTATAAAGTTTCATTTTCCTCAGTAACCTCACCAGTATTTATTGTTGTTTGACTTTAAGTGACAGCCATTCTGACAGTGAGGTGGAATCTCAGTTTAATTCTGATTTACACTTTCCCATGGGTAAGGATGCTGGGGAATTTGTTAGGCATTGGCCATATTAAAAGTATTCAATCCTCAGACAGGCTGTTAAATAGAGGCTTAGCTAGTCAAAATAAACACTAATCACTGTGTCCTTTCTCTGATACCTACTCATGTTATTTCTTTAACTACTGAATAGTTTCAATCTTTGTGGTTTGTATTGAAATAGATCTTGGCATTTTTATGACTGTGTCCCTTATCCTACAAATGTGCTCATAGGCCAGGATTAATGTCTTTAGCAGGGTATCAAGATTTTCATATTTGTATCCTGTAACAGTCTAGGCATCTCCTTTTACTTCAGTATCTTGGAAGCAACTATTTGAACTGCGCATTTTTCCCATGGAGTGTCATACATTTCTTGGCACATTTATCAAAAGCTTGAAAATGTCTTCCCATCTGTTGAAGTGCTTTCTAGGGAAGGACTGTTTCTGCTAGTCAAGATGATGCCCAAAAAGGAGAGCATATCTTATTAGGTTCACGATGAACTAGATAAATAAGGAACATGTTTTTCTAGTCTTTCCCAGGGATCTAGACAAAAAGGGGATGTGAAGAAGGTTATTTAAAATATCTGTTCTGCAGCTACTTTAATGGAGATATCTTTTTGAATAGTAGGTATCTTTGCAAAATAATATTCTCTGTTTATGAAGTTACTGAATTCCCAAGCTGCTATCAAGTGTTAGAGGCTTTATTATCAACCTCAAAGACACTTTTAAGTAAGAGGTACTTGTTGTCATATAGGGCATTCTTGATAATGGTAAATATCTTAATAACAGTTTAGTAGAAATTACCAGATTATCTTTTATAAACTGGCAAGTGATTCACAAGGAACTCCCAGAATACTGTAGTCTTCTTTTAGTTTTTCCTTTTAAGTAAGTTGTTAGTTTCTTTGCCTATGTGTACATGGCCCATAATTTTTAAAGGATACAGAATACACAGGGAGAGATTTGAAATCTGAACCAAGTAACTACACTTGGCTTCATTGACCATGGTTACTCAGCAGCTTCTCTTCCTTATGCTTTGTGTGTCTCAGGATGGCTGTGAAACAGGTGAATGTAAGCTTAACAAACTCAAGGTCTTTCAATTGAACCATTTCTCCTAGGCTTTGACCCCATGCAGAGCTTTGTCCTATAGATCCTTGGGGATGGTATTGCTTTTGAATGAGCTTGGGAAATGAAACTCATCTACAGGATCTTTGAAGAAGTAAGAATAAAGTTAGACTGAAACCAAATATAATTATTAATTTCTCATTTGGAGAACAAAGGGTTAGCAGGACACAGCTACGTGGAGTTCTCTCCTAGGAATTCAATTTTCTGCTTTGCAAGTGCTCTCATCAGACCACGGTTCCTCATAAAACTTCCTCTTCTCAAGCCTTACAGTGTTCATGTTGCAAGATTTTTCTCTTTGTGGGGTTCTAGAAAACCAGAACCATTTTGGAGACAGTGTCAGAAGTCAGGTCTGGTATTGATCCTCTCTAGAAAAATCTCTTATCCTGTAAGTTTTGGGGTTAGTCTCTCTCTCTCCTCTCCTCTCCTCTCCTCTCCTCTCCTCTCCTCTCCTCTCCTCTCCTCTCCTCTCCTCTCCTCTCCTCTCCTCTCCTCTCCTCTCCTCCGCTCTCCTCTCCTCTCCTCCCCTTTCCTCTCCTCCGCTCTCCTTTTCTTTACTCTCTGTCGAGCCTTTAAAGACAACATGGTCAATACCTCCCTCCTAGACCCATTTTGAAAATTCTATGAATGATGTCACTGCTTGAGAACAATGAACACTTTAGGAATCCATCAGGCAGTGTAAATTCTTTAGATTATTTGTAAAAACTTAATGTGGTTTAGAGGAATTGGTTAATATAAACCCAGCAGTACTTAACAACAGATAAAGTATAACAAGTTAATATGTTAGGTTAATGTAAAGTGTAACACTCAAAATAGTTGCTACAAATGTAGACTGCAATTGTAAACAGTTATTAATTCATTTCACAATTAAGATGGTAAAAATGAAATTAAGAATTTGAAGGAAAATGTGCTACTAAGTGAAGTAGCCTCAACTCAGAAACACAAATACCATGTTCTCCCTCATTTGTTGTGTCTAGTCTTCATTTTTTAATGCATATCCAGGTGGAAGTAAATTTGGATAAAGGAAAGAAAATGTGAAAGAAATCCATGTGACTGCATAAAAAGACTTTAAGGAATAGAATGGAGAAGACAATGGAGCAACTTAGAAAGACTAAAGGGTACAGAGGAAAGGGCCATCATGGTGAGGGGAGAGGGAAGCAACCGAAATGTAGGCCATGTATGAAAACCCCATACAGAACTCTATCACTTTGCAAGGTTTAAAAATTGCAACAGCTGTAAGAGTTCTCTGGTAGAACTTTTGGGATCCCTTATGTATACTACCATATCATCTGCAAGTAGTGATACTTTGCCTTCTTCCTTTCCAATTTGTATCTCCTTGACATCCTTTAATTGCATTATTGGGTTAGCTAAAATTTCAAGTACTATATTTCAGAGCTATAAGAGAGTCAGAGCCTTGCCTTGTCCCTGATTTTAGTGGAATTACTTTAATATTCTACCCATTTAATTTGATGTTGGCTATTGGCTTGCTGTATATTGCCTTTAAAACATTTGGGTATGTGCCTTGTATCCCTGGCCTTTCCAAGACTTTTATCATGAAGGGCTGTTGGATTTTGTCAAGGCTATTTTAGCATCCATTAAGATGATCATGTAGTTTTTTTTTCTTTCAGTTTGTTTCTATGGTGGATTGCATCGATGAATTTTTGTATAGTGAACCATTCTTGCATCCCTAGCATGAAGCCTACTTGATAAATGTGGATGATGTTTTTGATGTGTTCTTGGATTTGGTTTGTGAGTATTTTTTTTGAGTACTTTTGCATCAATGTTCATAAGGGAAACTGGTCTGAAAGTCTCTTTCTTTGTAGAGTCTTTGTGTCTTTTAGTTATCAGGGTGACTGTGGCCTCATAGAATGAGTTTGGCAATGTTCCTCCTCTTTCTATTTTGTGCAATACTTTGAGGAGTATTTATTGGTATTAGTCCTTCTTTGAAAGTATGGTAGAATTCTATGCTAAAACCATCTGGCCTTGGGCTTTTGTTGTTGTTGTTTGTTATGTTTTTGTTAGGAGGCTTTTAATGACTGCTTCAATTTCCTTAGGGGTTATAGGACTATTTAATCGTTTACCTGATCTTGATTTAACTTTGGTAAATAGTATCTATCTAGAAAATAGTCCATTTCATTTAGATTTTTTCCAGTTTTGTGGAGTACAGGCTTTTGAAATAAGACCTAATGATATTTTTGAATTTCCTCAGTGTCTGTTATATCTTCCTTTTCATTTCTGATTTTGTTAATTTGGATACTGTCTCTCTGTCTTTTAGTTAGTTTGGCTAAGTGTTTGTTTGGATCATTTCCTGTTTTGCTCTACTCTAACATCACAGACATGTCCCTTGAATGCCATACCATTAGTCACCTTTAGTTGATTCTTCTACTTAATTTTAGATTCATGCTTGTTCAGTATTTTTGTTCTCAGGGTCATTTGCAGGCTTTAATGTTGCTACACACCTGATTTTAACTCATATTCATAACATTGTAAACATGTGCATCAGTGAATGTAAGGGGCAGATATTTACATTAAAATCTAACATACTGACGAGAAAGCTTGAAAAGCAATTGGTTTCCTCAATCCTTCATATGTATGTGCCTAAAAACAGAAAAAGGAGACTCTGTCTCACTCTAACATTAATACTCCTTTGAAAAGAAGAAAACCACCATGTTTGCTAAGGCTTCTGCTTCAGTGATTTTCCATAAGCTTCCAATGAGTTATTAGTTCTTGGTGAGGTCATCTTTTTAAAATCATCCTTCTGCAGGCAGAATTTTCCTTAAACATAATTACATTTCTGATTATTGCCTGTGTCAACAAACCTTTTCCTTCTATCACCCAGGGTGGTTTATTTGTATATATAGCTTTAAATTTTTCTTTGTTTTTATGTATGCTGGTGCTGTGCTCCCAATGTATGTCTGTGTGAGGGTCTCTGGAACTGGAACTATTGACAGTTATAACTGTCATGTGGGTGGTGGTAATTAAATTTGGGTTCTTTGGATGAGTAGTCAATAATATTAACTGCTGAGCCATCTCTCTAGCCCCCTTATAGTTTTTGTTCTTTGTACTTGTGTGTGTGTGTGTGTGCACACACACGCATGTGAGTACACATGTGCTCATGCATGTATATAGATGAACATGTACCATGATTGTGGAAGGTCAAATGACAACTTGCTGAAGTAGGTTGTCTTTTTCTACCCTGTAGGTTCTGTTGAGTTTAGGTCAGCAGGCTTGACTTCACTTGCATCTCCCACTGAGCCATCCCCACAGCTCTCATTACCAAATTTAATCTCCTTTTTAATATAAGAACACACATGCCCATGCATAATGCAATATAGATCTGAAGGCTTGGGTGTCTTTACAGATGTTAGTGCTGTTTCTTCTCCAAGTTCATCTGTGTTCAGTTTGATATATAATACATAAATGGATGTTTCCATTGAAGATGAAAGACAAGAACTGGTTTTTCAGTGTTCCTAAAATGCAAGATATGTAGCAGAGATTGGAAGCATTTCTTTTTTCTATCATTGCAGGATGTATACTCTTTCCCCAGAGACATCTGCTTCCTTCAGTCACCATGCCATCCTTCAACGAGAGCACTGCCTACCCACCAGTCTTCTTCCTCACTGGCATTCCTGGTCTTGAGACCTCTCACACCTGGATCTCCATCCCTTTCTGTTGTCTGTATGCCATTGCCATCTCTGGGAACAGCATGATCCTCTTTGTCATCATCACTGAGTCAAGCCTCCATGAACCCATGTACTATTTCCTGTCCATGCTGTCCTTCACAGACCTAGGTCTATGCCTTTCAACATTGGTAACTGTGTTGGGCATCTTCTGGTTTAATGTTCGAGAAATTAGCTTCGATGCATGCATTGGCCAAATGTTCTTTATCCATGGCTTTACATTCATGGAATCTTCAGTCCTCCTGGTGATGGCCTTTGATCGATTTATTGCCATCTGTAACCCACTGAGGTATGCTATGATCTTAACCAATTCTCGAATCATTGCAGTGGGTTTTGCAATCATAATTAGGGGAACCACCGCTCTTGTTCCTTTACTCCTGCTCCTCAAGCGTCTGTCTTTTTGCCGGAGTCATGTGCTGCATCATTCCTACTGCTTCCATCCTGATGTGATGAAGCTTTCATGTTCAGATACCAGGATCAATAGTGCCTTTGGCTTGGCCATTGTCATCTCTACTGCAGGCTTGGACTCTGTCTTGATCCTTCTCTCCTATGTTCTAATCATCCATTCTGTCCTTTGCATTGCATCCAAGGAGGAGCGGAAAAAGGCGTTTGGTACCTGTGTCTCCCACCTCAGTGCTGTTGCCATCTTCTACATTCCTATGATCAGCCTGTCATTGGTGCACAGATTTGGGAAACATGCCCCTCCCTTTGTGCACACTCTAATTGCCAATGTTTATCTGCTCATTCCTCCGGTAATGAATCCCATAATCTATAGTGTGAAAACCAAACAAATTCGCAAGGCCATGCTGAAAGTATTTTTTGTTAAGCCATCTTAGGGAAGTTTTAAAGTTCTTTTTAAAAGAGATTCTTCCTTAAATTTCTGTTTTATTATTCACTTGTGTGATTTAACACTGAAGCTTGAAAGAGTCTGTTAATAATAAATACATTTCATTTATTTTAGTTTTATAAGTTTCTGCCTGCAGAGTTTTAGACTCTGGATTCCCTAATATCAGAGATATTATGTTGTCTAGTTATTATCCTATTATTACTGCTATACATGTTATAATATGTTAAAATGTATTTATTGTCATTGATAAATTGATTTTAGTCCTCTATGTTATATAACTATTAATGTCTCATATAATAAAGACCCTAAAATATGTTTCAGTAATTGTATAATTTACATAGTACCTTTAAAATGAAAATTAATACCAATTAACTATACATAGTTGAATAAGATGTAATAGTAGAATCACTAAAGAATAGATGAGAAAATGTGATTGAAATGAGCACTTTCCTAGTTCTCTAAGGAAGCTTTGAGATCTCTTTGTCAAATGCAAGACCTAGCAATGTATTGTCTAAAATGTACTCATAGAAAATTGTCCCCTGATTTGATGATCACACAATGCAGTCATACACTGAACCTAAAGTTCTGTCACATAATCATACAATTATTCCAGCTTAATATGAAAATTAAAAATATATATAGGACATGAAAATGCTAACTATACTAATTTTATCATTATGCACTGAGTACATATATTGAAGACTCATCTTGTTCCAGACAGTCTTAATTAGAGATAATCAATGAAAACAAAGAATTTGTGATAAAGCACTGATTTGTACATCTAGTTCTTGATGAAAAAAAAGCCTATATTCTGTTTTCTGTATCAATATAATGCAAAACTCTGGAATATGTTAAATCCTTAAAATGCTTTTTGAAAAAAATTAATAAAGACTATTTGGCTGTCTATAGAGCAATAATAACAGAAACATCTTTTTAAAGGTCACATAGGGCAATGGACTCAAAGTCTCTATGTTTCCTTGCATGGGATCTACACAAGATCAAGACACTCAGCATTGCATTCCAACATAGATGCGGAGGGGACTTTTACAAATGTGCTTTTATAGGAGGGTTCTCTGACACTGCAAGTAAGACCGTTTCTTCATGGAAACTGAAGGAGCTAACGATGAGGCTGAGGGGAAGGAAACCATAAAGTAGAATGAGCCCATGGGAGCCTCATCCTCTGTGGTCCACATCATCTCCACCTGGGGTTTTCTGATGAAGAGGTTTCAGAAAGCCTAGGATAGCTCTCCCCATAAATGTTCTGTATCCCTGTGCAGAAGACCTCAGCTCCTCAGCCTGCTCTGAGAGAAAGCCACAAAAGAACATCTGGGTACTTGTAAGTACAGCTGCTACATTCAAGGAAGCAATAGACTTTACCTCTGCTGTTTCTCATAAGAATAAAAAGATTTTGTTAGCCTCATGGAGGTTTTCTGAATTCCTAAGAAAACCTAGAAAAATAAGAAATCTGTAACTTTGGGCCATCTATTCTATCTAAGTGAGTTTAGTAGTGATACAGTACAATTGTCTTGCTTCATAGAGCAGATTAAAAGCACCATTACAATTCTGAGTTTCCTAGGTAGTTTTGGAACATTCAAAACTGCCATCTAAAGCCCTCTGCCACTCCTGCCCTATGTGCACTACCCCAACATTGTCATCTTCAATGTTTATTATCATATGCCTCTTGTATTCTGTTTGACTGTTATCACACTGATTCTTCACAAATGCAGCCATTTTTAACCCCCTACATCCCAGGGCTGATCTACCAAAGTTCATAAAAGTGGAATGTTATGTACTCATTTAGAGAACTCAGTCTAGTTTAAGGCAGAAGTTTCATGGGACCTAGGATTGGCCAGGATTCTAACAAGTTTGCTGCATCACTGGGCATAGAAAAGACAATTCAAGTTAGTTAGGCATAGGACCTTTGATACTGAGTTAAATTTTAGATGAGATGTCATTATCTAATATAAGTAGGGCATTTAACAAATGCTTGAGCAGAGAGAGAATAGATTATCATGCAGTACAAGTCAGGGCCACCCGTAAACAACCTCAAATGTGTTTTACACACACACACACACACACACACACACACACACACACACACGGAGGGGGAGGTTGACGCTATAAAAATATTAATAATTTATCTGAGTTGGCAGCATGCACCACCCCTCGTTTTGACCCTTAACACTGCATAAATGAATTAAAATGCAATAAAATGACATACCCTTGCAATCTTAGTACTCTATAGTTGAAGGCAAGAGGATCAGAAATTTGAGGTCATTCTTGGCTTCCCAGAGAGTTTGATGCCTGCCTGAAATATATGATACTCTGTCTCATTTTGTAGGAGGGACCTGGAGAGACAGCTCAGTAAGAGGTGTTGTTATACAAGCATGTGGATTGAAGTTTGAATCTCTACTATTCATGTAAAAAGCCAGCACTATGGGGAACAGATAATGAGTTTGTTGAGGCTTCCTAGTTAGCTGACAATCTTGCCCCATGGATCAGCGAGAATCCTTGTCTGGAGAGAATAAGATGAAAGGAGATAGAGAATATACTTGTAGTGTTCCTCTGTCAAATGTATGTGCATGGGGAGGCACACCCCCCCCCAAAAAATAGGTGAATACATTAACACAGACACACAGACACACACACAGACACACACACACACACAGACACAGACACACACGCACACACACACACACACACCACACCTTCATTTTTCTAAGCAATGCAATCTGAATGAGAACTTTTGACATACAGGAGAGAGGGGGTGTTGAAGGCCATACAGTGAGGTCCTGAGTTAAGTTCAGAATCACTGGCCAGTTCTTTAAATATTTAGACTGTATAAATATTACACTTACACTATTTTGTTTTCATTTGTTATAATATAATGGAAGGCCTGAAGAGATGGCTCAGTGGTTAAGAGGAGAGTCCAAGTTTGTTTTTCAGCATTCATGGTAAGGGACTCACAACAGTCTGTAACTCCAATTCCAGGGTGTGCATTGGCTTTGGTCTCTGTAGACACCTGCACTAGCATATACAACTCCACCTCCTATAGACATAAACATGCCACATAAAAATCACACACATCTTTTCAAAAGAATATAATGATTAATAAGCAAGGAGCCCACCTACCACCATCTTATCTTATTTAGAGAGGTATATTTTTAGATAGTGTATCATCGAACAATAGAATAATCTTTAATCTGTATGTATGAATCTGAAATGTTGCGCGCGCTCAACAGGCCAGGAAGAACGACGCTGCTACAGGATCCTTCTGCACACATTTATTCAGTCCTGTTTCTTCTTTCTCCATATATCTCCCTTGTTTATATCTCCCCTGTTTATATATCTTCCCCGAACCCTGGGCCTCTCACTCCTTTTATACTCTCATCCATGCACAGCAGGCCACGCCACCTCACCAGGCACACAGCTTCAGCTAATCAGGGCAGCAGGGGCAAATCGCCACCAAATTGGATTCACCTGTATCCTGGTACACCTGCGCAGCACTCGAGATGTTTGTGTCTTATATGAGGAAGTCAGGTGCAAGTCATATGACTTAGCTGCAGTCCCTGGCGCCTTTGGGACTGCCGCCACACCCGCTCCCCACACTGAAAGAATGTACATAACTCAGAGGAAGAAGTGTTTTCTTGTAATTCGTCCTAGTGAAGGTGATGTCACCAAGTGTTTCCATAAACAGAAATTTATGTTGAATGTATCAGCAACTGTGTGAATCAGATAGAGTGTAAAGAGCTTAGCCTCATTAAAAAACTAGAGATACATCATTTAAGTAAAGTACTTCAATATGTGGGAGCTTAATATATTGGGTGGTGTTCAAGTAAGGGAAACCTCAGGTTGAGCTTGCCAGAGCTTTAAAAAATAGGTGTTTGCTAGTTTCGGAATACTTTATTTTTAGAGATGGGGTACTGAGTTTGACTGCATGCTGAGGGCAGGTGAGGCTACAGAGGGGGAGTATGCAGATGTGTTTCCACAGACTCCACTGGCATCAGTGGGGAGGAAGTCTGGAAACTGGCAACACAGGGCAAAGAAAGTACTTTCAGTAATATTTCTGTACTTTTTGCAAAACCAATACAAGTATTTTATAAAGTGATGAACATGGAATGAGAGGAAAAATGATGCTCAATCAATGGTCACTATATGTACATACATATACATATTTGTACAGAACAACAATTAATGAAAAAAAGAGGCTCTGGGTTTGACAGAGAGCAAGGAAGGGTAAATTAGAGGGGTTTGGAGGAAATAAAGGGGAAGGTGAAATGATATAATTATGTTATAATCTCAAAAATAAAAGAAGTAATAGAAAAAGGGTTAGAGAGTTGGTGGCTTCATTAATTGTGGTGTATAGAATTCTTGGAGGCCCCTAAAGTTTATTATTCACCCTACATTATTTGCTCTGTTTGAGAATAATCGCCCTGGTCTACTCAGTGTGAGCAAGGCATGCCAATGTATGTCATGGATTGCCACTCTGCTACTCATAGTACATTAGACTACAGAAGAGTTTTACCAATGCAGATAAGGTCTTTGGTTGCTTTACATCAAGTTAATCTATACAAAGATTAACTGTGTCCTGTGACCTAATCAATCACAGGAGATTTTGGAGGGAAGGTGAAGCTGCAGAGGGTTCTTGTTTTGTATTTGAAGAAGTACAAGTCATGTTGTGAGAGAACCTTGTGCATGAGCCTGAAGATGGTGTTGAGGATGCACGAGTCTCCTCCTCTACTCATCAACCAGCAAGAGATGGAGACCTCATGTGTGCGCTACAAAGATTGAATTCTGTCAGTAGCCTGAATAATCTCAGATGAGGCCTCTGAGTTCCAGGGGAATGCACAGCTCAAGGTTGAAATATCAAATTCTGCTTTCTGAGATCCTGAGTTGAGGACCTAGTTTTGCTATCTCCATCACAGAGAATTGTAAGGAATGGGCCTTGTTTCAAACCACTGAAGTCTTAGTATTTTAAAATGCAGTCATATAGACATCATCTCAAGCAGGAGAACGTCATTTGATGCCAGATGCCAGGTTTCCACTTCATGAGCCATTGTTGTAGAAACTGAAGATGATAGGTAACATGCTGTGAGTATTAAAGCAGAGACTTTACAAGGAGCAGGGGATGGAGAGAAGAGACAAGTATTTTAGAATGGAATGTAGGTTGTTGAGGAAATTGACATTATTGTGCAGATTTTTGTTATGGTATAATTTTCTTTTCCTCCCACCTTCCCTCTATCTCTCCCTCTCTCCCATCCTCCCACACTCCTTTCTTCTGTCCCTCCCTTCCTTTCTCGTTTTCTTTCTTTCTTCCTTCCTTTCTCTCTCTCTCTCTCTCTCTCTCTCTCTCTCTCTCCCTTCCTTCCTTTCTTTCTTTCTTCCTTCCTTTCTTCCTTTCTTTCTTTCTTTTCTTTCTTTCTTTCTTTCTTTCTTTCTTTCTTTCTTTCTTTCTTTCTTTCTTTCTTCCTTTCTTCCTTTCTTCCTTTCTTCCTTTCTTTCTCTGGTTCTGGGACAGACTCCAGAGCTACTACTATGTGATGTTCTCATGCTGAGCCACATTAAATGCCCTCCTTACACTTTGACTGTGTCAAGGAATGGCAAACGTTGTCTGGTTCTCTAGTCACCCCTCCTAAAATATACAGCATATTGTTCCCTCTTATGTTTTCATATGCTTAAAAAATGATTCCACATGGAAAAGAAAAACCATGATTTATGACTTTCTGAGTCTGGCTTAATTCACTTAGTGTATTATTTTTGTATAAAAATTTATCCTTATATAATTCTTCATTTCATGACTTTGCTCCACTAAGGGAATAGCCTCAGTTGTTCCTCCAATTTTCCTGCTCCATTTGTAACAAGCTTGTATTTGCAACAGCTGTTGTCTTTCAGAAGTGTTTACTAGTGAAGTGACCCACTTTGTACTGGGTGCATTACCAATAAATATATACTATCATTGTAGGACACTCAGCTGAAAATACTGATTTGAATTCAATATGTCAACCTTAGAGAACACCACAGCTTCTTCCATCATTTTCCTGCTCACTGGTATGCCCGGGCTGGAAGCCTTCCACACCTGGATCTCCATTCCCTTCTGCTTTCTCTATGCAACTGCCCTGTCAGGGAACAGCCTGATTCTCTTCGCCATTATCACCCAGCCCAGCCTCCACGAGCCCACGTATTACTTCCTCTCCATGCTATCCACCACTGACCTCGGGCTCTCCATCTCCACTCTGGCCACCATGCTGGGGATATTTTGGTTCAATGCCAGGGAGATCAGCTTCAATGCCTGCTTGTCACAGATGTTCTTCATTCAGCTCTTCACTGTCATGGAATCCTCAGTGCTGTTGGCTATGGCTTTTGATCGTTATGTGGCCATCTCCAACCCTCTTAGATATGCTTCAGTTTTAACTGATGTTAAAATAGTAGTAATTGGAGTAGCAATCATTACTCGGGGAACTCTAATCCAGACTCCCCTTGCAGTGCTCCTGAAAAGATTGTCCTTCTGAAGCAGCCATGTGCTCCACCACTCCTACTGTTTCCACCCCGATATCATGAAGCTCTCATGCACAGACACCAGGATCAACAGTGCAGTTGGGCTCACTGCCCTGATCTCCACTGCTGGAGTTGACTCTGTCTTCATCATCCTCTCCTATGTCCTGATCATCAGAACTGTCCTCAGCATTGCTTCCCCAGAAGAGAGGAAGAAAGCCTTCAGCACGTGTATCTCCCATATTGGGGCTGTGGCTGTGTTTTATATTCCACTGATTAGTCTGTCCTTTGTCCACAGATTTGGGAAACGAGCTCCACCATATGTCCATACTCTGATTGCCAATGCCTACCTGCTGATCCCTCCTGTCATGAATCCCATCATCTACAGTGTGAAGACAAAGCAGATACGGAAGGCTGTGCTGAAAGTTCTCCATTCCAGTATGACAAAGAGCTAGATGGTTGTTTTATATGTCTTCTGCCTTTGGCACTTTATGGAAGAGGAAGGCAACCTTTGAGGAGGTTACAATGCTGAAAGACATTGTACCATTTTAACATTGACAGTTGTCAAAATGATAGATTTATTTGCAAGAAAGAATGTATGAGCCAAAAGAAACTAATGTAAACTGCAGATTTTCAAAATATCAGTTCAGTATTCCCTAAAATGTCATGATAGTAGGATCTTTCCTCCTTCTTAATGAAAGATTTCTATGATATTGCTATCCAACTCTCTTCTTTATTGACAGAAACAGCATTACTTCTATTCATAAGTGGAAATAAAATATAAATTATCGTTCCAAATCACCAATTGTTATCACCTAAATATACCAGGACAACTATCCTTGTCCATTATTAATTGTACAAATATCTCTGATTCTCTCTTATTGAACAGGTGATGTTGCCATCAGGAATCTCACATTTTTAGTCAAACATTTATATTTCCTATCTTCAGAGAAGATTTTTAGTGTATATCACCTATGAAAAATAATTATTGATTTTGACTCTTATGTATAGTTTATACCCCTAGTACTGCATTAACTGAGTGTGGAGGCAGACCTCTGCACTTGCAGTATTGCTCAATTGCAGGCAAGAGGACCAGGGTCAGGTCATTTAGGGTTATTTCGAGACATCAAAGATAATTAGTATTTGTTAGGGGGGTGATGACCTTTACCCAAGACAAAGCCACATTTATTCAGTAGTCAGCATTTTATTTATGAATGAAGAAATAAATGTAGAAATGTTCTAATATACATTTTTGTACTTGTTTTTGGTCTTTCTTAAGGCAAAGTGTAGGTTGTTAATTAGTATACCTCTCACCATTTAGACTGGAAGGTAGAAATCATACTCTTGATGGACACAGGAATTATTTCATTCAGCAGAATAGATAGTAGTCATTTTAGGGCAAAAACTCAAAGGGAATGGAAATAATAAAAAAACAACTGTGACAGTTCTTGTATCTAGTTGCTTTAGGTGCAAAGTTAAGATCATAGCATTCATATGCTCTTTTGATAGTTATTTACCCCAGAGCTAAGTTTACATCCTATAATTATATGCTACTACTAGGTTCATCCTGGTACTTTAGGGACTTAAATAATGGGCCATATAGAGTCAATACCTAACGTCACAAGAAGGGATATTTCCTTGTTCATTTGTCAGAAGTTAGAAGAGTATTTCTCATGGATGTGAACTCGAGTTGTTGAAAAGTAAACAGGAAGGACATTTTTCCTTGCCCTTTATTAAACACTCAGAGAAAGGCCTTTTATATAAAGAAATTTTTGAAATAAATTAATTCATGCTTAGAATCTTTAGTATTCCCTTTTGGTCCCCACCAGCACCGGGGTAGCTTGGGCTCAAAGTCTGAGGATACCCGAAAGCTACCCACAGGACCTGCCATGGGATCTTAAGACCTCTGGTGAGTGGAACACAGCTGCTGCTCCAATCCAATCGCACGGGACCTGAGACTGCATTAATTAGGGAAGCAGAAAACCCGGCCTAATCAGGGGCACAAATCCCTACCGGTCCACGCCAGCACCGGGGTACCTTGGACGTGGAGTCTGCGGACACCTGCAAGGTACCTTAAGACCTCTGTGAGTGGATCACAACTTCTGCCAGGAGGCAGGTTCGAACACCAGATATCTGGGCACCTTTGCTGCAAGAGGAGAGCTTGCCTGCAGAGAGTACTCTGAACACTGAAACTCAGGAGAGATCTAGTCTCCCCGGTGTGCTGATAGAGGCTAACATAAACACCTGTGGAACAAGCTCTAACCAGAGACAACTACAACAACTAACTCCAGAGATTACCAGAGGGCAAAAGGCAAATGTAAGAATCTTACTAACAGAAAACAAGACCACTCACCATCATCAGAACGCAGCACTCCCACCCCACCCAGTCCTGGGCACCCCAACACACCTGAAAAGATAGTCCCTGATTTAAAAGGTTATCTCATGATGATGGTAGAGGACATCAAGAAGGACTTTAATAACTCTCTTAAAAAAATACAGGAGAATACTGCTAAACAGGTAGAAGACCTTAAAGAGGAAGCACAAAAATCCCTTAAAGAATTGTAGGAAAACACGACCAAACAGGTGATGGAATTGAATAAAACCATCCAAGACCTAAAAAGGGAAGTAGACACAATAAAGAAAACCCAAAGTGAGGCAACGCTGGAGATAGAAAACCTAGGAAAGAATCTGGAACCATAGATGCGAGCATCAGCAACAGAATACAAGAGATGGAAGAGAGAATCTCAGGTGTAGATGATTCCATAGAGAACATCTGCACAACAATCAAAGAAAATACAAAATGAAAAAAGATCCTAACTCAAAACATCCAGGAAATCCAGGACACAATGAGAAGACCAAACCTACAGATAATAGGAGGAGATGAGAATGAAGATTTTCAACTTAAAGGGCCAGCAAATATCTTCAACAAAATTATAGAAGAAAACTTCCCAAACCTAAAGAAAGAGATGCTCATGAACATATAAGAAGCTTATAGAACTCCAAATAGACTGGACCAGAAAAAAAATTCCTCCCGACACATAATAATCAGAACAACAAATGCACTAAATAAAGAAAGAATATTAAAAGCAGTAAGGGAAAAAGATCAAGTAACACATAAAGGCAGGCCTATCAGAATTACACCAGACTTTTCACCAGAGACTATGAAAGCCAGAAGAGCCTGGACAGATGTTATACAGACACTAAGAGAACACAAATGCCAGACCAGGCTACTGTACCCAGCCAAACTCTCAATTACCATAGATGGAGAAACCAAAGTATTCCAGGACAAAACCAAATTCACACATTATCTCTCCACGAATCCAGCCCTTCAAAGGTTAATAACAGAAAAAAAAAACCAATACAAGGATGGAAACCACACCCTAGAAAAAGCAAGAAAGCAATCCCTCAACAAACCAAAAAGAAGACAGCCACAAGAACAGAATGCCAACTCTAAAAACAAAAATAATAGGAAGCAACAATTACTTTTCCTTAATATCTCTTAATATCAATGGACTCAATTCCCCAATAAAAAGATATAGACTAACAGACTGGCTACACAAACAGGACCCAACATTCTGCTGCTTCCAGGAAACCCATCTCTGGGAAAAAGACAGACACTACCTCAGAGTGAAAGGCTGGAAAACAATTTTCGAAGCAAATGGTCTGAAGAAACAAGCTGGAGTAGCCATTCTAATATCGGATAAAATCGACTTCCAACCCAAAGTTATCAAAAAAGACAAGGAGGGACACTTCATACTCATCAAAGGTAAAATCCTCCAAGAGGAACTCTCAATTCTGAATATCTATGCTTCAAATGCAAGGGCAGCCACATTCATTAAAGAAAGATTAGTAAAGCTCAAAGCACATATTGCACCTCACACAATAATAGTGGGAGACTTCAACACACCACTTTCATCAATGGACAGATCGTGGAAACAGAAACTAAAAAGAGACACAGTGAAACTAACAGAAGTGATAAAACAAATGGACTTAACAGATATCTACAGAATATTTTATCCTAAAACAAAAGGATATACCTTCTCAGCACCTCCTGGTACCTTCTCCAAAATTGACCATATAATTTTTCACAAAACAGGCCTCAACAGATACAAAAATATTGAAATCGTCCCATGCATCGTATCAGACCACCATGGACTAAGGCTGATCTTCAATAACAACATAAATAATGGAAAGCCAACATTCATGTGGAAACTGAACAACACTCTTCTCAATGATACCTTGGTCAAGGAAGGAATAATGAAAGAAATTAAAGGCTTTTTAGAGTTTAATGAAAATGAAGCTACAACATACCCAAACTTATGGGACACTATGAAAGCATTTCTAAGAGAGAAACTCATAGCTCTGAGTGCTTCCAAAAAGAAAGTAGAGAGAGCACACACTAGCAGCTTGACAACACACCTAAAAGCTCTAGAACAAAAGGAAGCAAATTCACCCAAGAGGAGTATTCAGCAGGAAATAATCAAACTCAGGGGTGAAATCAACCAAGTGGAAACAAGAACTATTAAAAGAATCAACCAAATGAGGAGCTGGATACTCAGCCTCCCATACTCAGCCTCCAAACGCTGACACCATTGCATACACTAGCAAGATTTTGCTGAAAGGACCCAGATATAGCTGTCTCTTGTGAGGCTATGCTGGGGCCTAGCAAACACATAAGTGGATGCTCACAGTCAGCTATTGGATGGATCACAGGGCCCCCAATGGAGGAGCTAGAGAAAGTACCTAAGGAGCTAAAGGGATCTGCAACCCTATAGGTGGAACAACATTATGAACTAACCAGTACCCCAGAGCTCTTGACTCTAGCTGCATATATATCAAAAGATGGCCTAGTGGGCCATCACTGGAAAGAGAGGCCTATTGGACTTGCAAACTTTATATGCCCCAGTACAGGGGAACGCTAGGGCCAAAAAGTGGGAGTGGGTGGGTAAGGGAATATGGGGGACTTTTGGGATAGCATTGGAAATGTAAATGAGGAAAATACCTAATTAAAAAAGAATCTTTAGTATTTGAATATATAACATTACTTAGCACATTCATACGGATTATGTCACTTCATACTCATAGCAACCATGTCGGACAGAGAAACAGGTAAGATAATTTTTTCTTTGTTTGAAAATATATTTATATATATTATATTTTGATCATGGTTTCTTCATCCTCAACTCCTCCCAGATCCTCCCATGTCCCCACTCAATCAACACCATGCCTTCTTTCTTTATCTCTTTAGAAAACAAACAGGGAAACAAACAAACAAACAAAAGAAGCAAGCAAAACAGAGAAAATGAAACAAAACCAGGAAGTGCAAGAAACACACACACACACACACACACACACACACATTATCAGAAACAAAACCAGAAACAGAAACAAAACCAGAAACAGAAACAAAAGCACACTATAAAAATACAAAGTTAGATATTATAACATATTAGTAAAATATCAATAAGACAAGCAAAAACATGTCCAAACAAAGCAATATGAGACAGAAGTCTACAAAAAGATCATTGAGTTCATTTTTAAAAAAATTAATCTTTTATTTATTTATTTTACACTCCAGATTTTATTCCCCTCCTTGTCCAACCTTCGACTGTTCCGCATCCCATACCTCCTCCCTAACAACAGAACTCAAAAAGGTCAACAAGCTGAAAGGCTCAAGTAGGGACACCTCACTCCCACTTGGGAGGGAGAAGAAAGCAATCACAAGGGGGGGCGGGAGGAGGGAGGGACGAAGGAGGGAAAGTGGAGAGGGTGTGGGAAGAGGAGAACCATATTTGGTATTGGGTGAAGGAAAAAGACTGAAACCCTGAGGGCCAGTAGAAAGAATGGAAACAGGCAACTTCAGGAGGTAGGAGGTTTTGGGAACCCTCTAGGATGCACCAGAGACCTGAGATGTGAGAGACTCTCAGGACTCAAAGGGCAGGACCTTAGAGGAAATGCCCAACAGTAGAGAGAGGGAACTAATAGAGCCCACCTTCAGCAGGAAGACAGGGCATCAAGTGAGGGAGGGGGTTGCCATACCACAGTAACAACTCTGACCCATAATTGTTCCTGTCTGAAAGAACTGCAGGGATGAAAATGGAGAGGAGCCTGAGAAAAAGAAAGTCCAGTGTCAGACCCAAAGTGGGATCCTGCTTAAGGGGAGGTCCCAAGATCTGACACTATTATGGAGGCTTTGGAGTGCTCACAAAGGAACCTATCATGACAATCCTCCAAAGGACCCAACAAGCAACTGAAAGAGTCAGGTGCAGATATTTACACCCAACCAATGGACAGAAGCTGATGACTCCTGTGGTTGAATTAGGGAAAAGCTGGAAGAAGCTGAGGAGGAGGGTGACCCTGTAGGAGAACCAGCAGTCTCAATTAACCTGGACCCCCAAGATCTCTCAGACACTGGACCACCAGCCAGGCAGCGTATAACAGCTGATAAGAGGCCCCTACACCAGAGGACTGCAGGTTCTGGGTTCAATCAGAGAAGATGCATCTAACCCTCAAGAGACTGGAGGCCCCAGGGAGTTTAGAGGTCTGGTGGGGTGGGTGGTGGGGACATCCTCGTGGAGATGGAGTTCATTTTTTGTTGGCCATCTCCTGGTGGGCTTGATGCCCGCCCTTACATGTAGTTAATATATCAAGTGAGACTCCATTTCAGAGAACTAACTTTTCTTTTTTAAGTGGATATCATTTGAAGTGAGGTTTTAGGTTAGTGCTGAGACCCCTTCTGGTTTGAACCTGTGCAGGCCCTGTGAGTTCATTCTTGAGTTCATATGTCCATTGCTCCTGTTAGTGTCTGGAAGACATTTCCTTGGTGGCATCCATCCCCTCTGTCTGTCTCATCTCCTGCAGAGCCCCCTGAACCATGAGGGGAAGGTTTTGATAAAGACATCCCATTTAGGACTGACTATCCCAAAATCTCCTACTCTCTGCACGCTATCCCACTGTGGACCTCGGTGTGAATTATCATCAACTGCAGTGGGAATCTTCTTGATGATGGCTGATTGAGGCATTGATGTATGAGAATTGCAGAATGTCATTAAGAATCATTTTATTTCTAAGTTCCTTTAGCAGAACAATAGTATTCGATTTTTCCCTGAGCCCATGGCCTAGCTAGTCTCATGTTCCTGGGAATTCCTGTATTTTTCAAAACAAATTTTGTTTTAAAATAAGTTTAGGCTAATATCCACTTATCAGTGAGTACATATCATGTGAGTTCTTTTGTGATTGGGTTACCTCACTCAGGATGATGCTCTCCAGGTCCATCCATTTGCCTAGGAATTTCATAAATTCATTCTTTTTAATAGCTGAGTAGTACTCCATTGTGTAAATGAACCCCATTTTCTGTATCCATTCCTCTGTTGAGGGGCATCTGGGTTCTTTCCAGCTTCTGACTATTATAAATAAGGCTGCCCAGGGATCCATCCCATAATCAGCCTCCAAACGCTGACACCATTGCATACACTAGCAAGATTTTGCTGAAGGGACCCTGATATAGCTGTCTCTTGTGAGGCTATGCCGGGGCCTAGCAAACACAGAAGTGGATGCTCACAGTCAGCTATTGGATGGATCACAGGGCCCCCAATGGAGGAGCTAGAGAAAGTACCCAAAGGAGCTAAAGGGATCTGCAAGCCTATAGGTGTAACAACAATATGAACTAACCAGTATCCCCGGAGCTTGTATCTCTAGCTGCATATGTATCAGAAGATGCCCTATGGATGAAGTCGGCCATCAGTGGAAAGAGAGGATCATTGGTCTTGCAAAGTTTATATGCCTCAATACAGGGAAATGTCAGGGCCAAGAAGTGGGTGTAGGTGGGTAGGGTATGGGAGGGGAGGGTATGGGGGACTTTTGGGATAGCACTGGAAATGTAAATGAAGAAATACCTAAAAAAAAAAAAGGTAAAAAAAGGTTTAGATTTTAAAAAGGATTTTAGAGACAATGAGAGTTTATATTGCTTGACAGCCATTTCCCTGACCATTAGTGCTTTTGTATCAGTGAAGAGCAAGTTACACATTTAGAAGTCAATGTGAACTCATTAGATTTTATCACTCAGATATCCTTATGTGCGTGTGAGTGTGTGTGTGTTTAACCTAATTACCCCCTCTTTAAATGTTAGAATTGCATTAAGGCTGAAATCTAACCTCCTTGTTATTTTCAGATTGCAATGAGGATTACTAAGTTAACTTCTACTCCCATGCAGCAAGAAAGCTATTATACATAGAGTATCCTGTAGTACCACGTTTTGTCTGTTACAAGCACTAACAATTCTGATATGTAAATATTTACTGGATAAACAGAAGCACTGAGTCCAATGGAAAATACATATATTAAAAGCAAACATTCTTTTTGTAGATAAAAAATTACTATCAATAAATTTAAGGCAAGTATCAACGTTAAGAAATTTCTTCAATCCTAAAGTTTCTTTTTAAAGTGAGTGTGTGCAACTATAAAAACAAAGGGAGATCCATCTGTCAGTTAATTAAATATCAACAAAGCTTTCCTAATGGAAATTCAAGAAACCTGTGCAGATGATTCTGCCCCACTGGTTTTTCTCATCAGCTTCTAATGAGTTGTTTTGTTCTTGTTGAGCTCAGTTTTAAGTTGTCTTTCTGAAGGCAGAATTTCTCTAAAACAGAATCAGGCTCTCAACTACTACCTACATAAACAAAACTTTTTCTTTTTTCACTATTAAAATCTAAGTGTTTCGGTTTCTCTACCCAGTGGTTACTAGTATTTGTTCAACCACAAACACCGTACATTATTCCCATTTATGTTTACATCTTATTGTCCTATTTTCATTTGCACAAGAATGTATAGATCAATGTGACCTTCAGGACTTTTGGTCTCAGAAGTTGAGACATAATGAAAAGCAGGGCAAACTACCCCACATGTTGGCTTATTGTTTCCCAGAGATATGCTGTCTGTTATTCCAACTGCCATAGAACTGGATTATATTTTTCATTGTTTACTTAATCTCTTCTTTTAAATGTGTGTACATAAATATACTGAGGCCTAGATAGAATACAGTGTAAATCCTCTGAAAACATGAGTCTCTTCACAGAGGTCACTTTGTTTTTTTCCTAATTATCAGCTGTTGCACAGCAGGAAAACCAGGAAAAGTCATATTTTCCATTGAAGCATTGGGTCAGGATCTAGTTCTCTAATGAGCCTAAGTTGTGTAGCAGAGGTTGGAAGCCTTTTTGTTCTCTGTTGTTAAAGGTTGTTTGCCTTTTCCCCCAAGGGCATCTGCTTCTTTCAGTCACTATGCCATCCTTCAACCAGAGCAGTGCCCAACACCATTCATTCTTCTTCCTTCCTGGCATTCCTGGTCTTGAGATCTCTCACAACTGGACTTCTATGTCTTTCTGTATACCATCACTGTCTCTGGGAATGGCATCATCCTCTTTGTCACCATTACTGAGTCAAGCCTGCCTGGACCCATGCACTACTTCCTGTCCATGCTGTCCTTCACAGACCTGGGTCTTTGCCTTTCCCTGCTAGTCACCATGTTGGCCAACATCTGGATTGTTGTTTGAGAAATTAGACTTTTTAAAACAATATTTAATTTTTTTGAAAATTTGTATATTTATACAATGCCATTTGATCACATGCATTTAGCACTACCTTTTTCTGACATCCCTTAGTACTCTACTTACTCCTAAGTTTGGAAAGAATCTAAGAGATGGATGAGGAGGAATGTTGTGGTGACTTCTGGACAGGACATGCTGTTATACATATCAACTCATAGGGAGTATGGTTATGCACAAAACTTGCAATATGAATGGGAAAAGAGCTGCAAGGAAGAGAAGTCAGCTCAATGCCTACATTGGCCAAATGTTATTTATGTCTTCATATTCATGGACTCTTCAGTTCTCTTAGTGATAGCCTTTGAATACTTCACTGTCATCTGCGATTCACTGGGGTGTGCCGTGATCTCAACCCATTCACACTTATTACAGTGGGCTTTGCACATGTAGCCATGAGGACCACAGCTCCTGTTCTTTTACTCCTGCTCTTCAAGCATCTATGTTTTTTGCTGTAGACACATGCATATTCAGTATTAAGTTCTGATCATCCACTCTGTGCTCTGCAGTGTATCGAGTGAGGGGTGGTAAAAGGTCCTTGGTGCTTGCTTGTCCCATCTCAGTGTTGCCACCATCTCCTACAGCAACATAATCTGTTTGTCTGGTGCAGAGATTTAGGAAGCATGATCTTCCCTTTCTGTACATTTCCATGGTTGGTGTTTGTCTCTCATCCTTCATAAATGAATCTTATAATTTAACATCATAATAGACATGAAAATTAAAAGCCCTTGGTATAATTTTCCTTCACAAGCTATTTTAGGAAAGGTTTAGAATCATCCATCATTACATGTTACCTGACTCAAACTTGATTATTCACTAGTGAAAATACTATACTATAGATTTTAAACTTTGCTAATAGATGGTTTTTACTCCCTCTTTTGATGATTTGGTAACTTACTGTCTATAAAGTCTTTGAATGTGGGTTTCTTTCTTAAGTTAATTTTAAAATATATTTTATTAGTTCTTTGAGATTTTTGTACATTTGTTCATATTCATAGTCCTTCTCCTACTCATTCTAGATAAGAAAAAACTTTTACCTAGCACAGCTATGGGGCCAAGAATAAATATATAGACAGGCCATAAGCCCTAGGGGAGGCCCCATTTCTATTATTTTGTTAAAGAGACACAGTGTAAAACTGACTCTTAATGACTTATTGTTATTCCCAAAATTATTGACAAATCTCTCAACCTTTATCTGGGAAACTTGTGTTTGCAGGAGCTGATGATTAACACAGAGACCCACAACCAGCTAAGGTACAGAGACCAAGAGATTATAGGATGCTTAGCCCTAGTTTACAAGTTTATTTAGACAGAAACTTCTTGTGCAGTTTTTCCCTCTGACAAATCTGTGTCTCATATAATATACAACTATGATCCTTCAGCATGGAAAAATTAAATCACTCTTTGTAGTCACAGGCGTCTTACCGACTCTAGAATATAATATAATAACCCTTTGATGTTTTATATAATTAGATCCCTGGGTAAAGTCTAGTTTTATTAATTCATACTTTTTGGTGGCATTGTTTGTTATTACAAACATAAATTATTTATAGTTGGAAATAAGGACAAAAAATTGTAACAAGAACAAAATAATACATTTCAAATTGTAAAGTGCACTGAGGTCAATATTTGTATGAGTATGTTTCCAAAGGGGAAAATTACTCTAAATAGATCTGAGTATAACATAGGCAATTATTAAAATTGACCCTGTAACACATTAAATGTGTAATTATTATAAGATATTTGAATATAATGAACTATACAAATATACTGAGTTATGACACTGTATTTGACAGGTACATGCTTAAATGATAAGTAGTAAAAGTATTTCTGTCTGTTGTAATGCTTGCGTTCGATATCTGTTTACTCTCTGGGTTTTTAACATTAGGGACAGGAGATTCTGTTTTGTTTTCTGTATTAGCAGTGCTAAAACCTGGAATGTGTTATACTTACAGTGCTTTATGAGAGAATTAATAAAGATTGTTGTATTTTCTACACCAAGGCTCAAGGACCACCATGAAAGAGGAGCAGGTAGTAAGAGCCAGAGAAACAGAGGCTCTTCTATGAGACTGCATCTTTTAGCAATGACTGGGAAGTTTCACCCACAAAACATGCCTTAACAATATAGCCATATTGTTAAAACATATTGCCTATGCAAGTCCTGAATAAATGTAGCACCAGTAGACACATTACATAGAAGGGGGAAATAGATACACTAACATGATCTTATCCATAGGCAAAGAACTACAGGCAACCAAAGAATTCTTAGAATCTTAGAAATAGTTTTTCTCAGTAATGAGTCTACCAGTTTTTGTCCAGTACCAAATGGTCAGTCCTGAAACCATGTACATACAACTAACAGTGAATTGATATACTGGTTGTATTTATATATTTAGTCACACACATATATATGAAATAATAATGATTAAAGAAAAAGAGATCATGATTTTTGTGGGATAGGAGGGAGAAATAAGACGGGGAAAGATATAATTATATCTTAATTTGTTAAATAAAATAATGGAAAAATGATTTGGTTGTGGACAAAAAGTGAAAAGTTTCAACAAAATTATAAAATCTAATTTGATACATAGGAGATATACCTTTATCAGCTGGGTCAGACACTAGTGTGGGGATGAGGAATGAAGTGACAGATATAGAAGCTGTTCTGATTTGTGGATATTTTTAAGGCATGGATAAAAGAATTAGAATTCCAGTCTCTTCAGTGAAAGTATAAAGATACATATAATATATATATATCTCTATCTATCTCTATCTATCTATCTATCTATCTATCTATCTATCTATCTATCTATCTATCTATAGAAAGCATAAAGAAAATATAAAGTCAAGTATATCAGAAGGAAACCAGAAAACACAATGATCCCATGGGAAGTCTCTCCCTCTGGGGGGTCTGTCATATCCTTGAGGAGTTTTCTAATGAAAGGATTTCAGAACCTGAGACATGACTCATGCTCCCTGATATATGCTCCCTACCGCTTCCACAGCTCCCCAGCCTACGTCTGGAAAGAACAGCAGAAAAAGAACACATCTGTGTGATTTGTAAGTAAAATTGCTATATGCAGGGAAACAATACCCATGCTGCTTCTTGAAAACGTGAAAGGTCCGGCTGGGGAGGCGGCCTAAGCCACAGCAGCAGCGGTCGCCATCTTGGTCCGAGACCCGCCGAACTTAGGAAATTAGTCTGAACAGGTGAGAGGGTGCGCCAGAGAACCTGACAGCTTCTGGAACAGGCGGAAGCACAGAGGCGCTGAGGCAGCACCCTGTGTGGGCCGGGGACAGCCGGCCACCTTCCGGACCAGAGGACAGGTGCCCACCCAGCTGGGGAGGCAGCCTAAGCCACAGCAGCAGCGGTCGCCATCTTGGTCCGGGACCCGCCGAACTTAGGAAATTAGTCTGAACAGGTGAGAGGGTGCGCCAGAGAACCTGACAGCCTCTGGAACAGGCAGAAGCACAGAGGGGCTGAGGCAGCACCCTGTGTGGGCCGGGGACAGCCGGCCACCTTCCGGACCGGAGGACAGGTGCCCGCCCGGCTGGGGAGGCGGCCTAAGCCACAGCAGCAGTGGTCGCCATCTTGGTCCCGGGACTCCAAGGAACTTAGGAATTTAGTCTGCTTAGGTGAGAGTCTGTACCACCTGGGAACTGCCAAAGCAACACAGTGTCTGAGAAAGGTCCTGTTTTGGGCCTTCTTCTTCGGCCAGGAGGAGGTCCAAATACAAGATATCTGCGCACCTTCCCTGTAAGAGAGCTTGCCAGCAGAGAGTGCTCTGAGCACTGAAACTCAGAGGAGAGAATCTGTCTCCCAGGTCTGCTGATAGACGGTAACAGAATCACCAGAAGAACAATCTCTAAACAGAGTCAACTATAACTACTAACTCCAGAGATTACCAGATGGCGAAAGGTAAACGGAGGAATCTTACTAACAGGAACCAAGACCACTCACCATCACCAGAACCCAGCACACCCACTTCGCCCAGTCCAGGGAACCCCAACACACCTGAGAACCTAGACCTAGATTTAAAAGCATATCTCATGATGATGGTAGAGGACATCAAGAAGGACTTTAATAAATCACTTAAAGAAATACAGGAGAACACTGCTAAAGAGTTACAAGTCCTTAAAGAAAAACAGGAAAACACAATCAAACAGGTAGAAGTCCTTACAGAAAAAGAGGAAAAAACATACAAACAGGTGATGGAAATGAACAAAACCATACTAGACCTAAAAAGGGAAGTAGACACAATAAAGAAAACTCAAAGCGAGGCAACACTAGAGATAGAAACCCTAGGAAAGAAATCTGGAACCATAGATTTGAGCATCAGCAACAGAATACAAGAGATGGAAGAGAGAATCTCAGGTGCAGAAGATTCCATAGAGAACATCGGCACAACAATCAAAGAAAATGGAAAATGCAAAAAGATCCTAACTCAAAATATCCAGGAAATCCAGGACACAATAAGAAGACCAAACGTACGGATAATAGGAGTGGATGAGAATGAAGATTTTCAACTCAAAGGTCCAGCAAACATCTTCAACAAAATTATTGAAGAAAACTTCCCAAATCTAAAGAATGAGATGCATACGAACATACAAGAAGCCTACAGAACTCCAAATAGACTGGACCAGAAAAGAAATTCCTCCCGACACATAATAATCAGAACATCAAATGCACTAAATAAAGATAGAATACTAAAAGCAGTAAGGGAAAAAGGTCAAGTAACATATAAAGGCAAGCCTATCAGAATTACACCAGATTTTTCACCAGAGACTATGAAAGCCAGAAGAGCCTGGACAGATGTTATACAGACACTAAGAGAACACAAACTGCAGCCCAGGCTACTATACCCAGCCAAACTCTCAATTATCATAGAGGGAGAAACCAAAGTATTCCACGACAAAACCAAATTCACGGATTATCTCTCCACGAATCCAGCCCTTCAAAGGATAATAACAGAAAAACACCAATACAAGAACGGGAACAACGCCCTAGAAAAAACAAGAAGGTAATCCCTCAACAAACCTAAAAGAAGACAGCCACAAGAACAGAATGCCACCTTTAACAACTAAAATAACAGGAAGCAACAATTACTTTTCCTTAATATCTCTTAACATCAATGGTCTCAACTCGCCAATAAAAAGACATAGACTAACAAACTGGCTACACAAACAAGACCCAACATTTTGCTGCTTACAGGAAACTCATCTCAGAGAAAAAGATAGACACTACCTCAGAATGAAAGGCTGGAAAACAATTTTCCAAGCAAATGGTATGAAGAAACAAGCAGGAGTAGCCATCCTAATATCTGATAAGATTGACTTCCAACCCAAAGTCATCAAAAAAGACAAGGAGGGACACTTCATTCTCATCAAAGGTAAAATCCTCCAAGAGGAACTCTCAATTCTGAATATCTATGCTCCAAATACAAGAGCAGCCACATTCACTAAAGAAACTTTAGTAAAGCTCAAAGCACACATTGCACCTCACACAATAATAGTGGGAGACTTCAACACACCACTTTCACCAATGGACAGATCATGGAAACAGAAACTAAACAGGGACACACTGAAACTAACAGAAGTGATGAAACAAATGGATCTGACAGATATCTACAGAACATTTTATCCTAAAACAAAAGGATATACCTTCTTCTCAGCACCTCATGGTACCTTCTCCAAAATTGACCACATAATAGGTCACAAATCAGGCCTCAACAGATTCAAAAATATTGAAATTGTCCCATGTATCCTATCAGATCACCATGCACTAAGGCTGATCTTCAATAACAAAATAAATAACAGAAAGCCAACATTCACATGGAAACTGAACAACACTCTTCTCAATGATACCTTGGTCAAGGAAGGAATAAAGAAAGAAATTAAAGACTTTTTAGAGTTTAATGAAAATGAAGCCACAACGTACCCAAACCTTTGGGACACAATGAAAGCATTTCTAAGAGGGAAACTCATAGCTATGAGTGCCTTCAAGAAAAAACGGGAGAGAGCACATACTAGCAGCTTGACAACACATCTAAAAGCTCTAGAAAAAAAGGAAGCAAATTCACCCAAGAGGAGTAGACGGCAGGAAATAATCAAACTCAGGGGTGAAATCAACCAAGTGGAAACAAGAAGAACTATTCAAAGAATTAACCAAACGAGGAGTTGGTTCTTTGAGAAAATCAACAAGATAGATAAACCCTTAGCTACACTCACTAAAGGGCACAGGGACAAAATCCTAATTAACAAAATCAGAAATGAAAAGGGAGACATAACAACAGATCCTGAAGAAATCCAAAACACCATCAGATCCTTCTACAAAAGGCTATACTCAACAAAACTGGAAAACCTGGACGAAATGGACAAATTTCTGGACAGATACCAGGTACCAAAGTTGAATCAGGATCAAGTTGACCTTCTAAACAGTCCCATATCCCCTAAAGAAATAGAAGCAGTTATTAATAGTCTCCCAGCCAAAAAAAGCCCAGGACCAGACGGGTTTAGTGCAGAGTTCTATCAGACCTTCAAAGAAGATCTAACTCCAGTTCTGCACAAACTTTTTCACAAGATAGAAGTAGAAGGTATTCTACCCAACTCATTTTATGAAGCCACTATTACTCTGATACCTAAACCACAGAAAGATCCAACAAAGATAGAGAACTTCAGACCAATTTCTCTTATGAACATCGATGCAAAAATTCTTAATAAAATTCTCGCTAACCGAATCCAAGAACACATTAAAGCAATCATCCATCCTGACCAAGGACGTTTTATTCCAGGGATGCAGGGATGGTTTAATATATGAAAATCCATCAATGTAATCCATTATATAAACAAACTCAAAGACAAAAACCACATGATCATCTCGTTAGATGCAGAAAAAGCATTTGACAAGATCCAACACCCATTCATGATAAAAGTTCTGGAAAGATCAGGAATTCAAGGCCAATACCTAAACATGATAAAAGCAATCTACAGCAAACCAGTAGCCAACATCAAAGTAAATGGAGAGAAGCTGGAAGCAATCCCACTAAAATCAGGGACTAGACAAGGCTGCCCACTTTCTCCCTACCTTTTCAACATAGTACTTGAAGTATTAGCCAGAGCAATTCGACAACAAAAGGAGATCAAGGGGATACAAATTGGAAAAGAGGAAGTCAAAATATCACTTTTTGCAGATGATATGATAGTATATATAAGTGACCCTAAAAATTCCAACAGAGAACTCCTAAACCTGATAAACAGCTTCGGTGAAGTAGCTGGATATAAAATTAACTCAAACAAGTCAATGGCCTTTCTCTACACAAAGAATAAACAGGCTGAGAAAGAAATTAGGGAAACAACACCCTTCTCAATAGCTACAAATAATATAAAATATCTCGGCGTGACTCTAACGAAGGAAGTGAAAGATCTGTATGATAAAAACTTCAAGTCCCTGAAGAAAGAAATTAAAGAAGATCTCAGAAGATGGAAAGATCTCCCATGCTCATGGATTGGCAGGACCAACATTGTAAAAATGGCTATCTTGCCAAAAGCAATCTACAGATTCAATGCAATCCCCATTAAAATTCCAACTCAATTCTTCAACGAATTAGAAGGAGCAATTTGCAAATTCATCTGGAATAACAAAAAACCGAGGATAGCAAAAACTCTTCTCAAGGATAAAAGAACCTCTGGTGGAATCACCATGCCTGACCTAAAGCTTTACTACAGAGCAATTGTGATAAAAACTGCATGGTACTGGTATAGAGACAGACAAGTGGACCAATGGAATAGAATTGAAGACCCAGAAATGAACCCACACACCTATGGTCACTTGATCTTCGACAAGGGAGCCAAAACCATCCAGTGGAAGAAAGACAGCATTTTCAACAATTGGTGCTGGCACAACTGGTTGTTATCATGTAGAAGAATGCGAATCGATCCATACTTATCTCCTTGTACTAAGGTCAAATCTAAGTGGATCAAGGAACTTCACATAAAACCAGAGACACTGAAACTTATAGAGGAGAAAGTGGGGAAAAGCCTTGAAGATATGGGCACAGGGGAAAAATTCCTGAACAGACCAGCAATGGCTTGTGCTGTAAGATGGAGAATTGACAAATGGGACCTAATGAAACTCCAAAGTTTCTGCAAGGCAAAAGACACTGTCTATAAGACAAAAAGACCACCAACAGACTGGGAAAGGATCTTTACCTATCCTAAATCAGATAGGGGACTAATATCCAACATATATAAAGAACTCAAGAAGGTGGACCTCAGAAAATCAAATAACCCCCTTAAAAAATGGGGCTCAGAACTGAACAAAGAATTCTCACCTGAGGAATACCGAATGGCAGAGAAGCACCTGAAAAAATGTTCAACATCCTTAATCATCAGGGAAATGCAAATCAAAACAACCCTGAGATTCCACCTCACACCAGTGAGAATGGCTAAGATCAAAAATTCAGGTGACAGCAGATGCTGGCGAGGATGTGGAGAAAGAGGAACACTCCTCCATTGTTGGTGGGATTGCAGGCTTGTACAACCACTCTGGAAATCAGTCTGGCGGTTCCTCAGAAAATTGGACATAGTACTACCGGAGGATCCAGCAATACCTCTCCTGGGCATATATCCAGAAGAAGCCCCAACTGGTAAGAAGGACACATGCTCCACTATGTTCATAGCAGCCTTATTTATAATAGCCAGAAACTGGAAAGAACCCAGATGCCCCTCAACAGAGGAATGGATACAGAAAATGTGGTACATCTACACAATGGAGTACTACTCAGCTATTAAAAAGAATGAATTTATGAAATTCCTAGCCAAATGGATGGACCTGGAGAGCATCATCCTGAGTGAGGTAACACAATCACAAAGGAACTCACACAATATGTACTCACTGATAAGTGGATACTAGCCCAAAACCTAGGATACCCACGATATAAGATACAATTTCCTAAACACATGAAACTCAAGAAAAATGAAGACTGAAGTGTGGACACTAGGCCCCTCCTTAGAAGTGGGAACAAAACACCCATGGAAGGAGTTACAGAAACAAAGTATGGAGCTGAGATGGAAGGATGGACCATGTAGAGACTGCCATATCCAGGGATCCACCCCATAATCAGCTTCCAAATGCTGACACCATTGCATACACTAGCAAGATTTTACTGAAAGGACCCAGATGTAGCTGTCTCTTGTGAGACTATGCCGGGGCCTAGCAAACACAGAAGTGGATGCTCACAGTCAGCTAATGGATGGATCACAGGGCTCCCAATGGAGGAGCTAGAGAAAGTACCCAAGGAGCTAAAGGGATCTTCAACCCTATAGGTGGAACAACATTATGAACTAACCAGTACCCCTGAGCTCTTGACTCTAGCTGCATATGTATCAAAAGATGGCCTAGTCGGCCATCACTGGAAAGAGAGGCCCATTGGACACGCAGACTTTGTGTGCCCCGGTACAGGGGAACGCCAGGGCCAAAGGGGGGGAGTGGGTGGGTAGGGGAGTGGGGGTGGGTGGGTAAGGGGGACTTTTGGTATAGCATTGGAAATGTAAATGAGCTAAATACCTAATAAAAAATGGAAAAAAAAAAAAAAAAAAAAAAAAGAAAACGTGAAAGGTATCATTAACTTCAAAGGAGACCCCTAGTGAAAACTGGACTGCTTCAAAAAACCATAAAACTTCTGGGTGTTAAGTTCTGCATAAGTGGGGTTTAGTTGTTGCAGAGTTTTTCCGTCCTGCTCCTTAGAGAAGTTTAAAGAGATTTTGTCATTCTAGTTTCTGGCGAGTTTTGTTTCAAAACTGCCTCTTAGAGCTAGTGGCCACTGTCCCCCGTATCTACTGCTGTCAGCATCTTCATTGGTGGCTGTCCAATGACGGTTATGTCCTACACGTGTACATGTAACATGTTATGAGCATGCTAGGTTACTTACAAATCATCTCAATTTTATTTTCCACATTCTAGCTGTGAAGTCTCAAGTTCACAGGAGTGGCATCTGCAATGAAGTGCTTGCTCATTTGGAGAGTTCAGGCTATGGTGGCTGAGCAGTGCTGCAACCCAGGTTTACTGGATATCATACCCATGTTAAAGACCAGTAGGCAGAGAGAGACTGAAAACAAATCTGCACTGAGCTTGCAACAGCTCTGATGGTGTCTTTGGGATAGGATATTTATTTAAGTTAGTCTTAGGTCATAGTCTTACATCCTTGCCTGCACTATCAGAGAGGGAATGGAAGAGGAATAAACATAAGAAAAAGAAGGGCAAGAAGTGTTTATTCCATTTTATTTTTTAAAAAAATATTTAGCAGTATGTTTTATTTAAATGAGTGGATGACAGTTTCAATGACTAGAACACTCCAGATAGCATTTGGTTTCATGCCTGTCACTGGACTATGAGCAAAAATCTAGTACTAACGAGTAAGCAGCACACAAGTTAAAAAGAGATCTAAATGAAAGGAACAATGAACTTACCAAATCGATGTACTTTTGTGTACCACCACCTTGGCAAAGTCCATCACATACCCATTTTCTAGCTTGTGATGAGCCCATCACACATATTGCTGACGATCACAGGGAAAGAAAGCATTAGATGAAGAAATGAAGATATTCATGTCAGGCTTGCTTGCCTTTAAAAGACATGCTAATTAGCCTTTCAGCTAAGGAGAATTCTTTTTAGGTAGGTTTTTCTTTTTCTTTTTTTTTTTTTAAAGAAGATAATTAAATGGTTTAAATCTTATTTAGCATAAAAATAATGGTATATGCTAGGACCTTTTTATGCATATCTTACTTTGCACTCTGTTCATATGCACCACCCCATCTTCTCACAATCTCCATCCTTACTCGTCTGTTTCTTCTCAGAGTTAACTCCCTTTCTGCTTTCATGTTCTATACCCCCCCCACACCCTACATGTACATTTACATGCATGCGCATGCATACACACTAAAACTAGATTGTTCCAAGTGTCCTGGCTCACATCCTTAATGCGAGCATTTGGGAAGCAGAGGCAGTGATGATTTTGAAGCAAACCTGGTATATATAGTAAGTTTCAGACCAGCACGACAGATTGAGACTCTTTCTCAAACAGACAGAAAGCAACTAGTTTATTCTTAGAGGAGAAACTCATACAGTACTTTTCATTCTTTTGATTCTCTTTTTTTTTCTCTAAATTTTTAGTCTCCGTTCTCACCAAAGATGTACTTTAGTTTCACACATATGTGTATATGTATGCACCATGTGTGTGTGTGTGTATACCTAGGCATAGGAGAGAAGTGTGACATTATCTTTGTGACTCTCTTATTTCACTTAATCTAATGTTATTTGGTTTCACTCATTTCCCAGCACATTTGGTTTTCTCAGTGGTCAGATAAAACCTCATTGTGCACCACTATGCTATATGTTATCCAGTCATCTATTGGTGGTCATCTAGGTGATCCCCTGTATTGCTTGTTACAAATGGGTCACAATAAACAAAACTAGTATTTGTGAGATTTATGTCAGTGCACCACTCTGCAGAGCTTTTCCTTATATTACCAAGTGTATTCCTCATACCAGTCTTGTTGGATAGGAACATCAACATTAAGCTAGAGGTAAGAAAACAGAGGTTCACTCACTGCAATTATTTGTTATCTGGTAATTTAGTAAATGGCAGACATTTGATCCCCATCAAATGTAGATTATGCATTTGTAAGAAATTTGGCCTGAGCATGATAAGAATTATAACATCAAACTGTCCAATATTTTTACTTATTTTTATTTATTTTATGCAAATATTTTAATATTTACATAATATGTAGTTGTTTATGACTATCTTATATGAAAATTTCACACACACCCTTTTTTGATATTGCAGTCTTTGAATGACCAAACTTGTCTTTGCAGGGTCCTCAGCTGCAAGTTAAATACTTGAATTCAATATGTCAACCTTCCAGAACACCACAGCTTCTTCCATCATTTTCCTGCTCACTGGTGTGCCTGGGCTGGAAGCCTTCCACACCTGGATCTCCATTCCCTTCTGCTTTCTCTATGCAACTGCCCTGTCAGGGAACAGCCTGATTCTCTTTGTCATTATCACCCAGCCCAGCCTCCATGAGCCCATGTGTTATTTCCTCTCTATGCTGTCCACCACTGACCTCGGGCTCTCCATCTCCACTCTGGCCACCATGCTGGGGATATTCTGGTTCAACGCCAGAGAGATCAGCTTCAATGCTTGCTTGTCACAAATGTTCTTTATTCAACTCTTCACTGTCATGGAATCCTCAGTGCTGTTGGCTATGGCTTTTGATCGTTATGTGGCCATCTCCAACCCTCTTAGGTATGCTTCGGTCTTAACTGACCTTAAAATAGCTCAGATTGGAGTAGCAATTGTTACCAGGGGCACACTGATACTGACTCCTATGGTTGTCCTTCTTAAAAGATTATCCTACTGTAGCAGCCATGTGCTTCATCACTCCTACTGTTTCCACCCTGATGTCATGAAGCTCTCATGCACAGACACCAGGATCAACAGTGCAGTTGGGCTCACTGCCCTGATCTCCACTGCTGGAGTTGACTCTGTCTTCATCATCCTCTCCTATGTCCTGATCATCAGAACTGTCCTCAGCATTGCTTCCCCAGAAGAGAGGAAGAAAGCCTTCAGCACGTGTATCTCCCATATTGGGGCTGTGGCTGTGTTCTATATTCCACTGATTAGTCTGTCCTTTGTCCACAGATTTGGGAAACGAGCTCCACCATATGTCCATACTCTGATTGCCAATGCCTACCTGCTGATCCCTCCTGTCATGAACCCCATCATCTACAGTGTGAAGACCAAGAAGATACGGAAGGCTGTGTTGAAAGTTTTCCATTCCAGCATGACAAAGAGCTAGTTTGTTGTTTCATCGTTTTTCTACTTTGTCATTTTATGAATGACTGAAACGACATTAGAGGAGGAGGTTATAATGTGTAGATTGATGCTCATGTTGCAAATTTCTAATATATCTTCAGGTTTAAGCAAGAAGGCAATGAGTTAAGACATAGTAATATGAACCACAATTTTTTAGAGCTATTACTTTTTCCTTAAACATTTTCCATGATAATAGGGACTTTTCCTGATCATAATATCAAATATTTTCAGTAATTTTACATAAGCAATCATTTTGCTTTGTAGAATGTTTCTTCTTTTTAAAATATTTTTATTAGGTATTTTCCTCATTTACATTTCCTGTGCTATCCCAAAAGTCCCCCATACCCTCCCCCGCACTGCCCTATCCACCCACTCTCACTTTTTGCCCCTGGCATTCCCCTGTACTGGTGCATATAAAGTTTGCAAGTCCAATGGACCTCTCTTTCCAGTGATGGCCGACTAGGCCATCTTTTGATACATATGCAGCTAGAGTCAAGAGCTCCCGGGTACTGGTTAGTTCATAATGTTGTTCCACCTATAGGGTTGCAGAGCCCTTTAGCTCCTTTGGTACTTTCTCTAGCTCCTCCATTGGGGGCCCTGTGATCCATCCAATAGCTGACTGTGAGCATCCACTTCTGTGTTTGCTAGGCCCTGGCATAGTCTCACAAGAGACAGCTATATCTGGGTCCTTTCAGCAAAATCTTGTCAGTGTATGCAATGGTGTCAGCGTTTGGAAGCTAATTATGGGATGGATCCCCGGATATGGCAGTCTCTAGATGGTCCATCCTTTTGTCACAGCTCCAAACTTTGTCTCTGTAACTCCTTCCATGGGTGTTTCTATTAAAGTAGAAGAGATATATCTACTAGATGGAAAGCAATGCATTTTTCCTCTTGAAAGTTTATTGCCATACTTTTCATAATAGCTAAGTTATCAAACAACTTAGGTGTCCAACAACAGGCAGATAAAATGTGTGGTGTGTATACACAATGGACTCTTTTCTGATCTTTTTTTTTAAATTAGATATTTTCTTCATTTACATTTCAAATGCTATCCCAAAGGTCCCCTATAATCTCCCTCCATCCTGCTCCCCTACCCACTTACTCCCACTTCTTGACCCTGGCATTCCCCTGTACTGGTGCATATAAAGTTTGCTAGACCAAGGGGCTTCTCTTCCCAATGATGGTCACTCTTTTCTAATCTTGAAGAATAAAGTTACAGTTTTCAGAAAAATGGATGCAGCTGGAGTTCTCAATATTAAATAAATCTAATCCCAGAAGAAAGAATATTGTGTTTCTGTCAGTGTGGTTTGTAGTTTTTATAGAACTATGAAAAATCATGAATGCATATAAGCCTTGATAGCAGAGGGAAGAGTGCCTAGGAGAATAAGGGGATAGGAAGAAGTGGAGTAGTGAGAAAGGGCAGGAGAGAAGAGCATGGTGGTGGTGTTCACAGTGTGTGACATATATTTGTGTGAGGGCATACTCATGTATACAGTCATGTGCAATGAATATTTTAAAAAATACCTAATAAAATACACACATATATAGAAGTAAAAATTAAAAATTATATTAATATTTTAACAAATCATATCATGTGTATTTCTATGGAGAATTGACAAATATTCATAATTTCTCCCAGTTTCTAGGAAAATTTTATTATAAGCCTTCTGTGAAAAATAGCTATGTCTTACTAAACTTTAATGTATAATTTTTTTCCATTGTACTAGCTTTGTGTTCACTACTTAATAATTCTGTTCTCATGATTTTGCAAAGATCATTTACATATAAATTAATTTTTGTAAGCCTTGGGGTGAAGGTGAGGGTAATACAGCTATCCTGATTAGAGCTGAACACTCGGTCACTACTTTTAGTACTTTAACCACTTATGTATCTCCTTGTTGATTGCCCAGGACATAAAGAAGATTTTCTGACAAAGGCTGAGAGCAGCCTAGATCTGTGAGTATAAGCATGAATATTTAGAAGGCAATTTGACACCATGATTATTGAGCAAAATAACAACAGTAGATTCTCCCTTTGGGCATGTGAGCTCCCTAGCCATGAGCTTTGAGCAGGATTTCAATATCAAGTATGAAACTGTCTCTTGTGGAACAGGGTTCAAATCTGATCAGAAAGTGGGTACTTATTTCATAACACTTGTGCCACTATGACTACAGGAGAAAAATCTTTCCTGGAAGGATCATTAAAGTAATATAAGGTCATGAAAACATTAATTTTTTTTTTTTATCTCAGAAGGCTGAATTCCACTTTGAGGTACCCATAAACATATGAGCAATACTATCATGATTAGAAAGATACATGAAATTGGGAGTGGTGTGATGAGGAACATGAATAAAGTTGGAAAGGGTCATGGTAGATACAATATTTCATTATAAACATGCATAAAGTTCTCAAAAATAAAATAAAAATATTTACATAGTACATTAGTTTTCTTTGGGTTGTCAAAATTATAATAAAATGAACTTAGAAATATTTTAATGAGATCATATCCAGTTGTTAGGATGAGGCCACTCACCCATCTCAAAAATATTAACCCAGAATTGCTCCTGTATAAATGGAATTCAGGGACAAAGAGTGAAGTAGAAACTGAAGGGAAGGCCATCCAGAGACTGCCCCAGCTGGGGATCCATTCTATTTGCAGACACCAAACCCCAGACACTATTGCTGATACTAAGAAGTGCTTGCTGACAAGAGCCTGGTATAGCTGTCCTCTGACAGGCTCTGCCAGAGCTTGACCAATATAGATATGGATGCTCACAGCCAACCATCAAACTGAGCACAGGGTCCCCAATGGAGGAGTTAGGGGAAGGACTGAAGGAGCTGAAGGGGTTTGCAACCCCATAGGAAGAACAACAATATTAACCAATCAGACCTCCCAGAGCTTCCAGGGACTAAACCACCAGCCAAAGAGTACACATATAGGGACCCATGGCTCCAGCTGCATATATAGCAGAGGATTGTGCTATCTGGCATCAATGGGCAGGGAGGCCCTTGGTCCTGCAGAGGCTTGATGCCCCAGTCCAGAAGAATGCTAGGGCGGTGAGGTGGGAGTGGGTAGGTGGGGGGAGCACCCTCATAGAAGTAGGTAGGAGGGGGCAAGGGATAGTGGTTTGTGGAGGGGAAACCGGGAAGGGGGATAACATGTGATATGTAAATAAATAAAATAACTGAAAAAAAGAGGTAATATTATGATTGCATATTTTCATCAAGAAAAAAATGATGATAACAGCTATATTCTAATAAGGATAATAGAAAGAACACCAGTAAGAAACACATGGCTGGATAGAAAATTAACTCAAACAAATCAGTATCCTTCCTTTATACAAATGATAAATAGGTTGAGAAAGAAAATAGGGAAACAACACCCTTCACAACAGTCATAAATAATATAAAATATGTTGGGATAAGTCTAACCAAACACATGAAAGAGATATATGACAAAAACTCTCAAAAAGAAATCAAAGAAGACCTCAGAAGATCTCAGAGAGATCTCCCATACTCATGAATTGGTAGGATTAACTTAGCAAAAATGGCCATCCTATCAACAGCAATCTACAGATTCAATGCAATCCCTATCAAAATTCCAACTCAATTCTTCAAAGACATGGGAACAACAGTTCTCAATTTCATATGGAAAAACAAAAACCCCAGAATAGCTTAAACAACTCAATAATAAAAAAACTTCTGGGGGAATCACCATCCCTAACCTTAAGCTGCACTACAGAGCAATAGTGATAAAAACTGCACTGTACTAGTACAGAGACAGTCAGGTAGATCAGTGGAATAGAATTGAAGATCCAGAAATAAAGCCACACACTTATGGACACTTGATCTTTGACAAAGAAGTAAAAAATATATAATGGACAAAAGAAAGCCTCTTTAATAAATGCTGTTGGTCTTTCAATCTGTATGCAGAAAAATAAAAATAGATCCATATTTGTCACCTTGCACAAAGCTCAAGTTCAAGGGGATCAAGGACCTCAACATAAAACCAGATACACTGATTCTAATGGAAGACAAAATGGGGAACAGTCTTAAACTCATTGGCATGGAGTGGGGAGATCACTAATGGCCCAGGTTCTAAAATCAAGAATTGATAAATGGGACCTCATGAAACTTAAAAACTCAGTGAAGAATTGAGTTGGAATTTTGATGGGGAGTGCAATCTTCATATGCCCCAGTACAGGGGAACGCCAGGGCCAAGAAGTGGGAGTGGATGGGTAGGGGAACGGGGCGGGGTTAGGGTATAGGGAACTTTCGGGATAGCATTTGAAATGTAAATAAAGAAAATATCTAATAAAAAATTTAAAAAAAAGAAAAAGAAACTTAAAAACTTCTGTAAAGCAAAGGACATAGTTAATAACTCAAATCTGCAATGTACACATTGGGAAAAATATCTTCACTAACCTCACATCCAATAGATGGCTAATATCCAAAATGTATAAAGAGCTCATGAAGCTAACCTCCAAGAAAACCAAACAACCCAATCAAAAAATGGGGTACAGAACTAAACAGAATTCACAACAGAGGAATCTCAAGTGGTGGAAAAACACTTAAAAGAAATGTTTAGATTCCTTAGTGATCAGGGAAATTGAAATCAAAATGTCCATGAGATTCCACCTTACACCAATCAAAATGACTAAGATCAAAAGCCCAGGTGACAGCATATGTTGGTGAGGATGTAGAGAAAAAGGAACACTCCTCCATTCCTCATGGGATTGTGAACTGTTACAACTGTTCTGGAAACCAATCTGGAGGTTCCTCAGACAATTGGAGATTGATCTACCTGAAGACCCAACTATATCACTCTTGGGAACATACCCAAAAGATGCCCCATCGTGCCACTGGAACATGTGCTCCACTATGTTCATAGTGGTCTTATGTGTGATAGCCAGAAGCTGGAAACAACCCAGATGTCCCACAATGGAAGAATGGATACAGAAAATATGGTTCATTTACACAATGGAATACTATTCAGCTAATAAGAATGAGGACAGCATGAGTTTTGCAGGCAAATGGATGGAACTAGAAAATACCATCTTGAGTGAAGTAACTCAGACCCAAAAGGACATGAATGATATGTAATCACTGATAAGTGGGTAGTAGCCAAAAAGTACAGAATACCCAAGCTACAATCCACAGAACTCAAGGTTAACAAGGTGAAGGGCCCCAGTGAGAATGCTTCAGTCCCACTTGTGAGGGGAAGTAAGTAATCATGGTGGGACCAGAGAGAGGGAGAGACCTGGGAAAGGGATTGAGGAGTTTGGAGTTGCTGTGGTATTAGAAAAATTATTCCTTTACTTTCTGGGTCAATGCTTATCTCATAAGCTCTGCTTTTGCAAATGTTGCACAAACATGTCCTATCAAAAAACTATTTGCATTTAAGAGACACAGTTAAGAGTGTTCTTTTAGAGTGTGTCCACATCAAAGTAGCCCCTGAGAAAGCAGGGTTATTTAGTGGGAGATCTTTGATGGACTCTCAAAAGAGTCAATATAATCTTTATGTCTAACAAATATAGAAGCAATTTACAATAATTCCATATAAATAAGAGGTGCTCTATTGGTTTTATGTCTTTTATTTTTCTTTAAATTTGAGTTCATCAGTGTTAAAAATAATAGGTCCTAAGACGAGAGTCAAAACGAAGACACCATCTTTCTGGGAATTCAGAGGCCCAAGTGTAGTCAGATACAGCTCGGGCAGATGGAAGGGAAATCATCTTTGAATGAAGACATGTTAATCTGATTAAGTTTATACATTTTTAATTGATTACATGTTTCACGGACTTTTTATTTCCTAGTGAGGGCAGAATACTGACTTAGTCACTTCATTTGTCTCCAGTGTCAAGGACGGATGTTTTCAACTCAGCAACTCTAAAAGAGCAAAGGCTGCATTTGTTTTTATAAAAGTAATTTCCATGCCTGGTGTATATTAACATAACTTATGTAATGAGGGACAGCCTGCATCATCTTGTATTTTCAAGCAGATCACTTAGAAAGTGCTGTTGTTGCTTACAGGAAAGGCATGGTGCTTTTAGCAGCACCTGCTAAAATGTTTGCCTACAGTCTTTAAACATTTATAAGTACCAAATATAAAAATTTTATTATTTAACAAGAATTTTTATGGGCTTAGTTGAAAAAAATGTTTCCCTTTACTTATCTATATGAGTATCAGACATCTGACAATTTTAACAGAAATGTACTCAAGACTCTTCAGCTTTTGAAGTGATCAAGAATCAAAATAAAACAACTCAGAAAACAGCTCTGGTCTGCCAATACTGTGATCTTTGAAGAAGCTAGTAGTGTGTTGCTGCTCTCTGTTTTCTCGGCTCATAGTCATATCTTGAGGAATAAGGATATGCTTTTAAAGTATCCCACACCTGTTCCTGTAATATGGGGATTCTTCCAAAAGTATTCTCACAGCAAAGTTCAATTATGCAATCTATTAGTTGTGTGAGCATTGTGTTAATGCACTTGTAATGACTATTTGTTTTTTGTCAACTCATAGCCCATCTGAAATGCTGTATTTAATTGTCCTTCATTGTGTGGGAGCTGAGCCATGGGATTCTCCTCTCCACTAGCTTCTAGTTCTTATGCACTCATGCATCTCCCAAGGTAAGTTACACCCTGAAGAGTGGCAGGAGAGACCAAAGCCTGGAATCCCTGATGAAGGTCCTATGATTCCCCTCTCTTTCCTTCTGAATAGTGTCAATAGCTATATAACCATTTCCAAAAACATAGCTAACATTTTATCTCTGGACTCCTTTGTCATAGTTTCTGGGCCAAAGTAATCTATACTCTAAGATGGTGACCATGTTATATCTGAAAAAACAATCTACAATAATAAAGCAGATCTTTTTCTTTTAAAGCTTCAACTTTAAGTTTTGAATTAATTTGACAGTGCATGTCTAGATAATTAACATAGCCATCATGTTATAACTTAGTCCTTTGTTGATGAGTTTCAAAATTAACTTTCACAGCCGATTTTAAGTTTACAACATAGCATTATTAACTGTCTGTATGCTGAACATTAGAGCTTCACAACTTACGTATCCAATAGCTTCATAAACAGTTGATGTGCTTATTTTTAACCTTGTGAGTGATATTTGTCAGGGAAAATATCAGTGTTGAACAAATCTGCAAAGTATAGGGAGCAGTATAGGGATGTGATTTCCATACTTGCTTTAGAATTAGACTATAAAAATCGTCTTATATTCTGGGACTTTAGGCAAAGTTATTTCACTTCCATCATGAGTGTATGCTTGTGTGTGTGTGTGTGTGTGTGTGTGTGTGTGTGTGTGAGAGAGAGAGAGAGAGAGAGAGAGAGAGAGAGAGAGAGAGAGAGAGAGAGAGAGATTGTCTTTCATTTTAGACAGGAGGTAAGAAATAACAAGAGCTGAAGTTTCTGGAAAGAAGTCACACCCACATTGACCATTCAACAAATGTAGATTAGTTAATTTGGCTACAATGACTGTGTAGAGCTTATAATGGTGAAAGGTCCAGAACTAAGTTATATTGTATTGTTTTATATCAGAAGCCATCTAGGGAAGACTAAAGACATGCAAGTGCATTTTCTGGAGATGGCCCACTGCTCTGAGATGTAAGGTCCTTAGAGATTTCATTTCAGGATTGCTTCTTGCTGCCGATATGCCTTTCCTGTCACTATTACATAGCCTAATGATTCCTGGGCATCAGCCCACCCTATTGGGCAAAAATCTACAAAACTGCAGATCAACATGAAGATGAACTTTCATGAATTAGTACTGTTTAGATGAATTAATGACTTTATTGAATTCCAGATTTGATTAAAATAATCTTAAAATAAAATTTAGGGAGATGGTTTAGTTGTTTTGCTAGAAAGATGTAATAAAGTTAGAATCAAGAATAGAATGTACCCCTTTCTTACAGAATAGTAAGTAAAGGCTGCATACTAATAAATACAGCGAGCCTTCACAATTACATTAAGAGAAATAGGCTTGGGATAAACTTGTGATCAAGTAATAACATTCATTCTAGGTCAGGTCCAAGGATGGGGCCACAAGTGTGCACTATGATAAAGCAAGGCCATGTGAAACTGTTGCTTTAAACTTATAATGAACTTATAGAATGAAACACTGCTTTGTACTCACTATCGACATCTTTCTCTAAATCCCGTTTTGTGTAATATTATATCTATGAGGTAATTTGATAAAAACCCTTTGTCTTAGAAGGTATAAAAAGGTCAGAAAGAAGAAAGAAAGTGGTGACAGGGGTGGGGAGGGGCAGTGCTCTGCCCCATTCATTCAAATGTATTTAAGGCTAGTCCAATCCACCAGATGTGTATATGTATATGTGTATGTGTATGTGTATGTGTATGTGTATGTGTATGTGTATGTGTATGTGTATGTATATGTCTGTTTGTCTATATGTATGCATATACAAATATGTGTTGGTATATGTGTATGTATGTAAGTATGCATTAACACTTGTAGGGTTGGACCCGACCATAGTATGTATGTATGAGTGTGTTTGTGTCTGTGTGTACTATCTGTGTAAATGATTTTCTTTCTTTTCTCTCTGGTTCATAAAGAGTTAATGAGTTCTGAGCCTCTAGCCTGGCCAGTGAGAGGTCCTTGAGCCAGATAGAAAAGAACCCTAGCAATTAAGCCTCCCCCCCCCCCCCTTACTGCTACCAGCAGGAGTTTATATCCAGAAACCAATGGCTTTAAGGCCTCAAAATAGCAGAGTTAAAGAAAGAAAGAATTTAGCAAAAAGTAAGCTACTTTTGCCTGAGCAATCAAAACCTTTGCCACAGCAACCACCACCTCAGTCCACCTAAATACCAGGAATTCCAAGGGCTATCTTAGTCCTTAAGTAACCATGCACTGTTCACTTTTGTGTGTGACATAACATCCTGTTGCTGTAAGGTAAGTCCTTTTGGATCATATAAACAGCTCCATAGTTCTAATACAAAAGCTAAGAAGGTAATCAGATAGCCTTTGAGGTCTATACTGAAAGTTCTTCCAATTTGCTGTAACTCACATACTTAAGGTACATACCAATGTGTGTATGTGTGTGTGTGTGTATGTGTGTGTGTGTGTGTGTGTGTGTGTGTGTGTAAGTGTGTGTATGAATTATATACATATAAATCTTATGAAAATTTTATATTACTGTGTTGGGAAACAAGCTGTGTTTCCAGATCATAGTCATTTATATTTGGCTCCAGAATAGTCTAACTTAATTCCTTTGAGGTGAGAGCTGAGGTCTTTATACTGACAAACAGTTGTATGAAGTACAAAACAAAAAATCTCCCACCCCACTCCAGTCCATGCACAACCATCTCTTACCAGCCCCTCCCATCATCCACATTACCCACTAAAGTGTTATATTTGTTACAATTGATTGTTCAGTATTGGCACATAAAAGTCTTTTGAAATTTATAGTTTATAGTAAAGTTCACTGTTGGTATTGTTTGGCTTATGGGTTTAATAAATGAATAATGATGAATATCACTGTGGGAGTAACAGGCAAAGTAGTTTTTCAATGTTAAAATTATGTCTTGCTCTACACTTATTCATCTCTCTCCTACCATGCTCCTGGTGACCATCTCATAATATTTTTTTCTTTTCCAGAGTTGTTACGTAGTTTTTATTATATAGTACATATAGTAGTATAAAGCCTTTTCATATTGGCATCCTTCACTTAGTAATAAATAATGAAATTTCCTTAGTGTCTTATCATTGTTTGATCGTTGATTTTAGTGCTAAAATATATGCCATAGCATGGCTGTGCTTAGAATTGGTGGTTTGTTTTTAAAAATAAGACCCTGCATCAATCACAGAATTCAGGCTTGTACCATGATTATTCTACATCCATCCTAACATTTCACAGAGAAAAGTTGCCTTCACCAATGTTAAATGACAGTTAAATTTTTATTTTGCGAATGTATGTTCCCTTTGAATATCGTTAATATTTGTAATAATAGATACATGTGCATTATTGAACTTCATCCTATGTGGCTTCCATTATTTTTATTTGGGTTCTTTATGTTTACTTAAATGTCAATTAGATTATTATGTCATGCCCTGGATGCAGTAATGTGCAGAGTTACTATTTCCTGTTTTTTCTATTTTGATTTATACAGTATTTGTTCTCATTATTATATTTTCATGAAAGTAGATGCATTTATAAGGAACACTTTTTAATGAACACTTTTACTATCTTTACCAGTTATATGACTTACTATGATATCATGTTAGTGTTTATATTCTCATTATCATCCCAATCTAGTTGATGAAGATGTGAAATATATTATACTGTCTGAAGAGCAGTAAGATCTTAAGTATTCTATCCCTAAGGACACAAGAACTTAGATATGGATAGTTCTATGATAAAATGTACTATTTTTCTATTATCATAGAAATATTAGTGTGTAAATTACAATAGGGTAAATAAGACTGACACATCCTCTTTTTGGGAGGAAGAGTATAGAACTAATTATTATTTAGCTGTGTGAGTGTGTGTGCGTATGTGTGTGTGTGTTTGTGAGGCACACAATGTTTGCTTTGGGGGGTAGTTAGAGGATAACTTGCTAGAGTCAGTTCTTCCATGAGAGCCCCAAGGATCTGACTTAGATTTTGCTGTCAAATTCTTTTTTTTAATTGGGTATTTATTTCATTTACATTTCCAATGCTATCCCAAAAGTCCCGCACTCGTTCTCCCACTTACTCCCCCACCCACCCATTCCCACTTCTTGGCTCTGTCGTTCCCCTGCACTAAGGCATATAAAGTTTGCACGACCAATGGGCCTCTCTTTCCACTGATGGCCGACTAGGCCATCTTCTGATTCATACGCAGCTAGAGACATGAGCTCGGGGATGGGGTGGGGTGGGGTACTGGTTAGTTCATATTGTTGTTCCACCTATAGGGTTGCAGACCCCTTTAGCTCCCTGGGTACTTTCTCTAGCTCCTCCATTGGGGGCCCTGTGGTCCATCCAATAGCTGACTGTGAGCATCCACTTCTGTGTTCGGTAGTCAAATTCTAAGATGTTTAACTCTCAGTGTTTTGGAATAATTGTAGTAGGGCATTTGGGAACCAAGGGTTGATGCCAATGGAATCTGGGAAGAAATTCTTACTGGTAGACATCCCTATATTTCTAGTTCTATGTGAAACATCATTCTTAACCCAAACCAACAAAAATAGATATTGCAAGGTAGATAAAGTGTTCCTAGGAGTTTTATTAATTTTCCAATTTATAAATGATAAAATTTTGCTTTAAAGGTTACTCTTCCAAATATATTTTGCATATCCATGTGTGTAAATTCAGTGTAGAAGGGAGGAAAAGAATCAACAATATTCTGTTGTAACAGGAAGGAACTTATACTTTTTTGCATTATATTTTATTAATGACAGCACATTTATCATTTTTTCTGTAATTAAAGTTTAGCTAAAAGACCCTTAAAATATTTTTTCTGATTACTTTATAATAAACAGAAGAAAATTGACCAAGTTGGAGACCTATAGAGAAAGCCATGATTTTCTTGAGGGATTTTGGACTAAATACAAAGATAAGGAAGAAATTTATGGGAGGGAGATAATGGCTGGACTGTAAAAAAAAGATTTAAAAATGATTATTAAACTTCAAAAAGAGGAAATTTGATGTTAGAACAGAGAGGAAGCCAGTGTATGTGGGAACAAATGGTGAGGGTAGTTTGTTAGCTTTTTAGCAACTAGGGAGTTACAGAATATTAGAAAATTTAAAACCCAATGGAAAAACTTTTTCACAAAAGTTTAAGTCATTAAACTTCACATAGTTTAAGTCATTCACAGAGTTCACATTATTCAAGCTGGGATAAGTTATAGAAGCCTCAGTTTCTCAAGTAGTTTTTTTCTTTAGCTATGTCAGAACTAAGGCAAATTAATAGATGACATAGACAGAAAGAATGGAGTTGATTACATTGGAATTGATCTAATAATATATATGAAAGATTATTAGGGATAGTATATTTCAATAACTAGTAATTAGTGTCTATTATATGAATTGTATTTGACTAGATGTTGTAGAATCTTTACAAATCAAGGCATTTTTATCTATGTAATTAATTAATATCGTCACGAGAATTTGCGTGGCTCATATACAGACATACCAATGCTTACAGTCACATAAGGGTGGACAGATAAAGCAAAACACTAGGAAAGGAAGATGATGGGAAGACAGTATTGAATGTCGCTGGAGACATTATGAAAAACTTAATGAGGGTATTTAAAGACGAGTCTTAAAGTGGTAAACTTTCAAGGTGGAAAGTGGATGAAAGGTTGAAATGGAGTAGACAGTAAAGTTCACCACCAGGAATGGTGTAGACATCTAAAGGCATAGTTAGGCTAATTTTCAAGTCTTGAGACTTGAGACACATGTTAAAGCTAATAGAAAGTTGAAGTCGGATTATAAAAGTTATCAGTTCATTAAGTTTATATATGGGAAACAAACCCAAGAGAGAGATTTATTTCTCTTTTAGAATTTCTTTTCAGCTGAGTTCTTGGAAAATTAATTTAAAACATCTGCAGGTGATAATTTCTGGGAAGGGAAAGTCAATTTTTGCCAATAGAGTGTCAGTGGGTATGTTAACCTCACTCCAGGGTAGGTCCCCATGCCTAGGAGCACTTGGCCAGCACAACACAGAGTCATTTTGGAGGTGGTGGTGGTGGGGTTGCTTCATTTTGTTTTGTTTAGATATTTTCTGCCTTATTCATTTCGATTTTAGTATTTTATTTTTGATGTTTTTCATAGTGAGAAACAGAGAGAAGTAACATGAAGTTGGGTAGATAGGGGTGTGGGGGATCTGAGAAGAGTCAGGGAAGGGGAAATGATCAAAATATATTGCATGAAAAAATTTAAAATAGGAATAAAATAAAAGTTAAAAAATAAAATGTAAAATAATGAGAGATAATGAGAATCTGTGTTACGTGCTCTGGTGGTTAAAAAAAGAAAAATTCATTAGGAAATATTTTGAATATGCTTGACTGGATCATACCTAGATCCATATAACTTTAACCTTTAATGTGTGATAACTGTGTCTCATCTTGAAATAAGTCTTTATGATTGCTGATCGTCAAACACGAGGTCCTTTACAATATACGAGTCTGAGAATAGCTCTCTGGATCAGCTTTGTTTCACACTGTAGATGATGGGGTTCATCACAGGGGGAATGAGCAAGTACACGTTTGCAATGAGAGTGGGCACATAGGGCAGGGCGTGTTTTCCAAACCTGTGGACAAACGACAGGCTGATCAAGGGGATGTAGAAGATGGCCACGGCAGTGACATGAGAAATGCAGGTGCTGAAAGCCTTCTTCCTCTCCCTAGGGGATGCGATGCTGAGAACTGAGCGAATGATCAGGGCATAAGAGAGTAGGATAAAGATAGAATCCACTCCAGCAGTAGAGATAATTGCAGTTAGTCCAAATGCACTGTTGATCTTTGTGTCTGAGCATGAAAGCTTCATCACATCTGGGTGGAAGCAATACGAGTGATGGAGCACACGGCTAAGGCAAAATGATAGGCGCTTAAGAAGCAGGACTGGTGGGGTCAAAATGACAGTTGCTTTGGTAATGATTGCCAGACCAATTTGTGCAATCCTTGCATGAGTTAGAATGGCAGCATATCTCTAGGGGTTTGAGATGGCTACAAAACGATCAAAGGCCATAGCCAACAGCACTGAGGATTCCATGAATGTGAAGAGATGAATGAAGAACATCTGTGACAAGCAGGCACTGAAGCTGATCTCCCGGGCATTGAGCCAGAATATCCCCAGCACTGTCACGATTGTAGAGATGCAGAGACCAATGTCCGTGGAGGACAACATAGAGAGGAAATAGTACATGGGCTCTTGGAGAGTTGGTTCAGTAAGGACTAAGAACAGGATCAAAGAATTTCCAGATAGTGCAGTGAAATAGAGGCAGCAGAAGGGGATGGAGATCCAAGGATGAGCCCATTCCAATCCAGGGACACCAGTCAAGAGAAAAGTAGGAGAGGTGGAGTTATAGAAGATTGGCATAATGGCCTGTTCAATCAGAATCTTGACTTCTTAAATCTAGAATTTTGAAATTATTTTAGTTGAAGTCAGGCAGGCATTCAATAAAGTGCATGAAACTTAGGGTCTGGCTCAATTAAGTTTGACATCTATATGTACCCAGTAACACTCTTGAAACCAGTTAGAAGGACATTACCAGATAGATGGCTTCCTAATGCCCCACCCGAACCTTTGTCCACTTTAGCTCTCATCTTTCTTTTAACTTCTCTTAACATAATTACCAATTCTTATTTTTGAGCTTGATATACATAGAACCATGCAAATGATGCTATTTTGTTGGGAGTTTTTCATTCAAAATGATATGTAGATCTCTCAGAAAACTCAGCTATTTAATTAAGTTTGAACTAATTTAAATTTATTCAGTTAACTTTATTTCACCTTTTATATTTTATATATTCACCAATCACTTACTTTTAATTAAAACTTTCAATTCTTTAGAAGGTGCTTCAGTTCTTATGAATCTGAAACTTGAAATTCTTGTTTTGTAGCACTAAAACCCTGCTGTATTCATGATTATGGAAACTTCTTTTGTGGTGGTGGTCATTGAGTCAAATTATAAGTTTCTTTCTTCTTTTCTTTTTTATTAAACAACTTTTTATTAGATATTTTCTTCATTTATATTTCAAATGCTACCCCAAAGATTATATAAGTTTCTTATAAGCTCATGTAGCCTGGCTTTTAATCTGAATTTGATTTGCTATGGGATTCCAGCAATATACATCAATGTATAAATTCTAAGACTGTCTCACACATTCCTGTAAATGTTTGTGTAAATTTGTTTTGAGCCTTCTGATGAATGTGAAAGATGTGCTTGTCTTCTAGATAGATAAGTCGTAGAAGTTTGGGTAAACTCTTCAAGTTTATAAATATAGAGCGATGACAGTGAGAATCAGAGAATACAAACTAAACCACATTGTCTGATGATAGTGATCATGGTGGTAATTATGATATAATCTTGGTTCAATAAATAATATTATTTTCTACTAACAAATTGAGCAAATTTGAGATACATATATTTGTTATTAAACATAAAATTACTTAAAACATTTACTTCCAGATTTAAAACACATATTTTAAGAGTGTGTATCTCCTTGATGCTGGAGGAGTGGGGTGGGAGAGGGTGGGTGGGTGGGTGGAGGAGTACCCTCATAGAGGCAAAGGAGAGGGGCATTGCGGGATGGGGGGCTTGTAGAGGGGTAACTGGGAAGTGGGATATCATTTGAGATATAAATGAATGGGATGATTAATAATTTAAGAAAAAAGTATGTACCTATTTTGTGACCTGTATTTAAGTTGGTGGGTGTAACTTTTAACAAATAATAGATTTGGCAAAATATGAATACACAGAGTAGTGCATTTTGGAAATTACATATTTACCATAAAAACCAAATAAATTTAATGCAGATTTGTGTTAATTATGCAACAGAAGACTTTCACGGTCATTTTAAAGAGTTATGCCTACTTTTAAACATTTCTAGTATCTAACTATACTGCTCACTTATGGACATAGATGAAGATGAGTTTGCCACTTTGTACAAAGTATTGTTTGTTACAAATTTAAAATCCTCAGGCATTACAAGAACAATACTTTTGACTTTTTTCATGCTTTTTTTATTTTAAAGCATTACTGTTCCAAGACTAATATTATGAATAGTAGATCCACCTAGATTTTTAAAATTTCTTCACTTCACACTTTCAAGGAAAGCTCAAACACAATATGACTGCATCAGACTTCAGTCTTCTCCATGGAAAAGACTGTGTATTTTACACAGCCTTTGTATTTTCTTTCTCATTTTAGTTATTGGTTCTCCATTAGTTAGTCATATGATAGTTGTACATATATATCTGCATTTTCCATAGTATGCAATTTTCCATACAGTATGCCTCCAAACTAATAAATCTGCGTATTCTCACCTTGTCTGTTTTTTGCAAACATTTTTGAAGTTAAAATAAAATTAAATTATTTCTCCCTTTAAGTCTTTCCATGTAACCTCACCCTCCACCCTCTCAAATTCACAACCTCTTTTTCTTTCAGTGTTAATCACCACTTCCTCTTGTGCTGCAGTGTGTTTAGTTCATATCACTTTTTCCAAAACTTCCATTTCAGAGTAACTTTATTACTAGCACAGTGCCAAAGGAAACCTTTCTCAGCTCTTCTACTTTTATTAAACTTTCAACCTTGATAGAGATGAGCAAACATAAGATCTACTGCTAAGATTGAAAATCATCCTAAGTCAAATATCACTGAGAGTAATAAACTAAGGCATATGGAGATGATTTAAAAGTAGTCCAATTCTTCCTTATAGCCACAGATGAGTATAGCAACCATCAAGGAAACTTCTCTTTGCAATAGAGACCATGGCAAAAATCATAACAAATCAAAATGTGGAGCCTAGTCTCAAAACTGTACCTAAGGCTCAGGGAACATGGTAGGAGAAGAGGAGGAAAGGTTGTAAGAGTCAGAGAAGCAGGGGGTTTGCTGTAAGACTGTCTTTTAGGAATGTCAGAAATGCCTAAAAAGATGTGTTGAATATTTTGAAAAAAGGTTTTTAAGAGTTGTAAATTTTTCAGAGTGAAATACGGATTTCTATAAAGAAATTTAAATCAAACCAGTTTTAAAAAGACCAACTGAGAAAAGAAATATTTAAATTAAGTTTCAGAAAAAAGTAAACTTGCCCCTAAATTTATCCACACTACTTAGTTACTAAGACTTGGACACTGTGAACTATAAGATATGATTATGTAGAACGTCATGGTAGGCTGATGGGCTAGAAAGTTCAACGGCAGGAAGATGGCGGTTCTCTAACTGGAAAGAGATGAGACTATATAATCAGATGACTAGAGCTGAGGAGAAAGCAATGAAGAAAATGGTAAGTTCTGAGGATATATGGAGACCCTGGAAACTCCTTGAAGGGCTGGTAGCATGTAATAGTACATTCTCTTTTAAAACATGTATTGGCAGTTTCCTAAACATTCAACCATAAACCCACCATAGGACTCAGAAATTCTACTTCTAGAAACTTCAAAGGCAAATGAAAGCGTATGTATACACACTTATGCATTTATGTCCAGGATAGCATTAGTTATAATAGCCCCAAACTGGAAACAGTACAAATCTTATCTGCTGATTGCGGATGTGCAAACTGTGAAGCATCTCTATGATGGAATAGTGTTCAGACAACAAAGGAAAGTCACACTGGTATTACTGCAACGTGAATGCGCGCAGGCAATTATGCAGTATGAAAAATCTGAAGTTAGAAGATTACACACAGTGTCATCAATCTTAATTAAATAAGTAGAAAAGAGAAAAAAAAATTGGTGTCTGAGCTGTGTGCATACTGTGTGTGCTGGTTCATATGCTTGTGAATGCTCAGGCACCAGAGGAGGTCATCATGCGTCCTGCTCTGTCATTTCTCACTTAAGTCCTATGAGATAGGGTCTGTCACTATCACACTAGGCTGGTGGCTAGCAAGCCGCAGTGTTGCACCTGTTTCTGACCCACCTCTCTAGGGTAGGGTTACAGTGTGGATCACCATACCTGACCTTTTACACAGGTATTTGGGATTCAAACTTGGGTCCTTATGCTTGAGTAACAAACCCTTTTACCTACTGAGCTATGGCCCTAGTCTTGAAAGGAAATTTGTTTTGAAGACAGAAGACAGAAAGCAGGTTAGTATTTGTGTCTCTAGGGGTGGGATTTGGACAGCAACCAGGGAACTATTTTGGGTGATGGAAAAATGTTCTAAAATTGGGTAGTGGTGATGGTTTCCATTACAAATGCACTAATTTTGGGAATGCATACTTTTTTTTTTCTAACACATATGTTATATTGAAGACTTTTAAATATAAATCTGGATTTGAAATTCCTCCAGGAAATACTGAGAATAGAAAGTAATTGATAGACAACATCAATAGAATTTTTGGCAAAAATCTAGTGTCTAGTCTTGTTGGTTTCTCTATGAAACAAGAATTCAGAAAATGCAGCTTCGTATAAACTTTAACAAAAAACCATGAAATGCTGTGGGTTTTTTTTTTTTTTGAGAATGGAACAAAAATAGATGAGAAATATTTTATCTAAAATGATTGATGGCTATTTACCAACAAAAAAGATTTGTTTTGGTTTCTGCACTGTTGTATTAGATACTGACATAAATAGGAAGATTTAGTTGCCATTTGGGACAAATGGAATCCTGGGATAGAATTAAAGTATAGGAAGAAGTCCAGGTAAGCTAGACCTTAAATCCACTAGTTATAGACTGTGATTGTGAACAACCGGAGTTTGATAAACTGACTTGAATAAAACACAAATAAAGCATATCACCAAAATCTATATTGAAATTATTTCCCGATAGTCAAATAAGTAAATAACAATAAACCACCTACATTTTAGAAAAAAATCCAGGAAAATATTTATATAGTTGCATAGTAGAAACAGAACTTCTAATAACAAAACTAAAACTAAGAGCTAAGGGGGTAAAGCTTGGAGTTTTTATTTTGGTAAGATATGAGGAATTCTTTTTACAGCAAAACATCTCCTACTTGAAACATATACAATACTTAGTTAGTGTGCTCACTGCAGGAACAAGGCAACTTGAGAAGTCATATCTGTTCCTGTAAATAACCTCTCACCATATTCCTGTAAGTAACCCCAATAATACTCATTGGTTCAAGAAAAAAAAAGAAATTCATCAAATGACTACTAGTTAATACAGGATGATTTGACATCACTCAGAGTCAAAAGAATGACAATGTTGCTTCAGAGTGAAGACTTTACTGAGGGTTCCTTTGACAGATGAAATGGACCTAATGTGTGAATCCAGGTCTGTTCAGTGAAGTCATTACCGTGCTAGTTGTCTCTCTGTGGCTAGCCAGGCATAGCCTTGGTGGGGACAGAGTGATATGTTTTCAGCCCCTGGGGCAGGGCCCTGGTGTGAGCCTCCTCGAGACTGTTGTGGATGTGTGTTGATGGCTGTCTTGGGCATAAGGCATGTTTGTGTAATAATGGACATATTTCTGGAACCAGTACTAGCAGCAGAGGACTCTTTCCTTCTGAGGAATGTCCTCCATGTTAACATAAGGTTTTTTGTTTACACTGATAAAGGCAGAGAGATTCCTGAATCAGGGTCAGCCTAGGACAGAGAAAGCAAGGGTAGGCCCAGGCATGATGGAAATCGTGGGCAGGGTTCTACCCAACTAGCTTGCCCTCTGTGCTTAATAAAGGCAGACAGATCTCTGAATTCTTTTGCAATGTTAAGAAAAAAATGTATGCTTGCTGTCAAAGGGCTAGGGTGACAGGATGCTGATTCATACGATAATCAAACGAAACATAAAGTAAATGACTGAATTAATATGTAACTAAAAAACTGGGCTTCTGGTCTGCAATAGATGAGCTAGCAGAACTAGATAACAGTTCTTCAGAATTTTCTCTAGAGAGAGCTGAGCTGTCTGGAGATGTCGGGAGAATGAAAACAGCTCTTCAATATTTTTTTTTTTTTTCCTAACAGGATTTCTAACTTGGTCGGAAGATCCAATAATTGTTTATTTTATATCAGTTTTTCTGACTTTGGTCAAAAAACCCATGAGCTATCCAAACAGCGTTTACAAGTTTTACTAGCAGAGAGAGCTGTCTCAACTAGAGAGATTTTAGAATAGCAAGAAAAAGCTGTCTAGAGCAGAGCAGAGCAGAGCAGAGCAGAGCAGAGCAGAGCAGAGCAGAGCAGAGCAGAGCAGAGCAGAGCAGAGCAGAGCAGAACACACACACACACACACACACACACACACAGAGAGAGAGAGAGAGAGAGAGAGAGAGAGAGAGAGAGAGAGAGAGAGAGAGAGAGAGAGAGAGAAGGGGGTCAGGAAAGCCATCTCAGCAGAACTTAGGCTCTCTGCTTGGACCCACTGTTGACTGAGACTCCTTTCTTTTCACTTTTCCCAAACACCCCTCCTCTTAGGAACTGTTCTTCAAGCTGAGGCTAGTCTTTGACATCTCTGTTGTTGAGAGTTAAACTAAAAGTGTGAACGTAGCTGATATTTTCCAGAACCCTGATTGGAATAAATTATAGAAATGCAAATCTATGAGAAATTTAAATCAATAATAATGAGGGTGTACCCATGTCTGCACTTGGGAGTTTCATTAATGTATGTGTCAGGCGTACAGTCTAAGTTAAACAGAGAATATATATCTTACAAAACGTCAGGTTTCATTAGACATTTTTACACTCAGACATACATTTGCTATGACTACTTAAGCACATGTAAATGAAACCTCTGTATGGAATTTGGAGTTTCTGAATAGGCAGTGCCACGGATGTGGACAGAGCAGAGAAGTGAAAGTGTAGCGAGTACTGAGGAGTTGAAAGTCATGGTCCAAATAAAGGGGGGCCTTGCCTTTACCAACGTGGAGAAGCAGAGGCCTTCCAGGTGGGTGTGTTGAAGGAAAAACATTAGAAACATTGCATAGGCCTTTCCACTCACTTCCACTGAAATTTCCTTCTGTGTTTTGACATGAGTTAGAATTCAGCTAAAAATGAACAGACAAACATATTAAAGACAGAAAATTTATGGTTTCTTACCAGGTTGTAGCTGGTCGTCTGGACCTTTAGACAGAGTAGAGGTTTCTCTTATTCTTCTATGGTGTGTTATGTGGACGTTATCCACATGTCTCTATGAATGGAGAATCTTTATAAGGAATTTTGGTGATAGAATCACTGCTTCAGCGGGAGTAAACACCAGTGTATGGGGTTTCTGTGCCATGCTAGATGTCCCAGAGCTCTGTCCCCTGGGATGCTTAAGTGACATCTGGGCTCATGGAGGCTTAGACAGATGGGAAAGATCTACATGAAGAAAACAAAAATAGACACAGAAATCCTATGTATATATACCTTAGTTTTAAAAATGAATTATTACTCTGAAGATGGACACGGGGTTGAACATTTCTCCTTAAACATTCTGTGTGTTTCTTGTCAGTGATTCTGTTACGTGAATAATTGGAGTAACAGAAATTTGAAAGTATTATAGATAACAGCAGATACATAGCATGTATTTATTAAATATCTCTTAAAAGTGAAGAGATAGTTTCATGAGGTCGCATTTATCAATTCTTGATCTTATAGCCTGAGACACTGGAGCTCTGCTTAGGAAATCCCCTTCTTCTTGCCTCTTTTCCTCTCTCCCCTGCCCATGAGTGCTCTTTCCCATTGTCTCTTCTATTAGATTCAGTGCATATGGTTTTGTGTCCTGGATCCACTTGGACTTGAGCTTTGTACAGGGTGACAAATATGGATCTATTTATAATTTTTCTACATAATGGCTGAGAGTTAGACCAGCACTATTTATTAAAGAGGCTTTTCTGTCCATTGTATATTTTGGCTTCTTTGTCAAAGATCCAGTATTCATAAGTGTGTGGTTTTATTTCTGCGTATTTAATTCTATTCCATTGATCAACCTGTCTGTCTCTGTACCAATACCATGAAGTTTTCATCACTATTGCTCTGTAGTATAAGTTGAGATCAGGGATGGTGATTCCCCCAGAAGTTCTTTTATTGTTAAGGATTGTTTTTGCTCTCCTGGGTTTTTTTGTTTTTCCATACGAAATTAAGGATTGCTCTTTCCCTGTGTTTGAAGAATTGTGTTGGAATTTTGATGGTTATTGTGTTGAATTTGTAGATTGCTTTCAGTAGGATGGCCATTTTTATTATGTTAATCCTACCAATCCAATGAGCATGGGAAATCTCTCCATTTTCTGAGGTCTTCTTCAATTTCTTTTGTGAGAGACTTGAAGGTTTGTCATAAAGATCTTTTACATGTTTGGTTAGAGTTAACCCAAGATATTTTACATTATTTGTGACTATTGTGACCTATTTTCTTTCTTAGCCCATTTATCATTTGTATAAAGGGAGGCAACTGATTTCTTTGATTTAATTTTATATCCAGCCACCTTGCTGAAGTTGTTTATCAGCTGTAGCAGTTTTCTGGTAGAACTTTTGGGGTCGCTTTCCACGGCACTCCGGTCGAGCCAGTTTGTCAGGCAGGGATGCCTAAAAGATGCTCATGAAGCAAAAAGTGTTTCACAGAAACTCGCTCCTGGAGTGCTCTCTAAATTTTCCATTCCCGCGTTAGTCTAGTGTATGGATCCACGTGCTCTCTTTATTATAATTGCCTTTTAAGATTGAATTCTGACATAGCTAAAGCCTTCCGCCAGTGTTCCAACAGTCCTAGAACGTCCTTGAGCTAGACAGTGACATTCAGAATAGCCTCTGGTATTACACTATCAATAAAAGCCAAGTCGCTCCCATATACAGGAATTTACAATGGTTTAGGAAGTAGATCGGGCTCTGGTTTTAGAGTATTGCATTATTCATGAGATGGTTAGCTAGAACGGAACTCCCTAGTTAGAACCATGACTTGGGTGTGAAAGCCCTTGCCCTAGGAGAGTAAAGATCTCACACCTGGCTCCTAAGACTATAGCTGACCTTAGATAGGGCTGACTTTGTCTCAGTTATTTTATTGCCCAGTTCCTGCCAGTCTTTGCGTTTTCATTCCTCTGTTCTGTGTAAGAGTCATTAAGCATCCGGTTACCTCATTTGTACCTTGTGGGTATGTCACCCTACTTCCTTATTGTCTTCTGCATAAAAAGTCTGATGCTTGATTTGAAAAATACATTCAGATTCCACACGACCTCTCCTGTGTGCATCTGTTTGTCACTCATCCTATGCTTTGTCCACCTGCGACTAGAGACCCGTTCCACGCAGACAAAGGGGCCCAGAGGGTCTGCGGCAGTCTCTTATATACACACACTCTATCATATCATCTGCAAATAGTGATGTCTTGACTTCTTGTTTGACAATTTTATTTTCCCTTGATCTCCTTTTGTTGTCTTATTGCTCTAGCTAGAACTTTGAGTGCTATATTGAAAAGATATGGGGAGAGTGGGCATCCTTGTCTTGTTCTTGGTTTTAGTGGGATTGCTTCAAGTTATCTCTCCATTTAATTCGATACTGGCTATTGGTTTGCTGTACATTCCTTTTATTGTGTTTTTCAGTATGGGCTTTGAACTTCAAATTGGCAATCTACAGATTGGGGAAAAAACATCTTCCCTAACTCCACATCTGATAGAGGGCTAATATCTAAAATATATAAAGAACTCAAGAAGTTAACCTCCAAAAAACAAAACAAAACAAAAAACCAAACAAGCAATCAAAAAATGTGGTATAAAGTTAAACAGTGAATTCACAACAGAGGAATCTCCAATGGCGAAGAAGCACTTCCTTCTTAAAGGGGGGAACAAAATACTCAAGGGAGGACATATGGAGACAAAGTGTGGAGCAGAGACTGAAGGAAAGGCCATCCAGAGACTCTGCCACATGGGGATCCATCCTATATACAGACACCAAACCCAGACAGTATTGTGGATACCAACAAGTGCTTGCTGATAGGAGCTGATATATCTGTTTCCTGACAAATGTAGGAGCATCTACAGAGGCAGATGCTCGCAGGCAACCATTGGACTGAGCCTGGAGTTCCTAATGGAGGAGTTAGAGAAAGGACTGGAGAAGCTGAAGGGGTTTGCAACCCATGGGAAGAATAATATCAACCAACCTGACCTCCCAGAACTCCCAGGGATTAAACCACCAACCAAAGAGGACACATGGAGGGACCTATGGCTACAGCCTCATATGTAGCAGAGTATGGCCTTGTAGGATATCAATGGGAGGAGAGGCCCTTGGTTCAGTGATGCCCCAGTGTAGGGGAATGCCAGGGTGGGGAGAAGGGAGTGGGGTCCTGGGTGGGGGAGCACCCTCACAGAAGCAGGGAGAGGAAGGATGGGATAGAGGGTTTCCAGAGGGAAAACCTGGATAGGGGATAATATTTTAAACATAAATAAATAAAATATCGAATAAAAAAGAAAGAAATGTTCAAAGTACTTAGTGATCAGAGAAATGCAAATAAAAATGACTGTGAGTTTCCATCTTATATCAATCAGAATGGCTAACATCAAAAACTCAGATGACAGCACGTGTTTGCAAGGATATGGAGAAGAGGAACACTCCTCCATTGCTAGTGGGATTGCAAAATGGTACAACCATCCTGGAAATCAATCTGGAGGTTCCTCAGAAAATTGGAAATAGATCTACCTGAAATACCAGCTATACCACTCTTGGGCATATACCCAAAAGATGCCCCACCATGCCATGAGGACATGTGCTCATTTTGTAATAGCCAGAAGCTAGAAACAACCCAGATGTCCCACAACAGAAGAATGGATGCAGAAACTGTGGTTCATTTATACAAGGAAATACTATACAGCTATTAAGAGTGAAAACATCATGAGTTTTGCAGGCAAATTGATGGAACTAGAAAATATCCTGAGTGAGATAACTCAGACTTAAAAAGGACATGCATGGTATATATTCACTAATAAGTGGATATTAGCAAAAAACAAAACCAAAACCAAAAAAAAACCAGAATACCCAGGATACAATCCACAAAACTTAAGAAGGTTAGCAAGAACAAGGGTCCAAGTGAGGATGTTTCAATCCCACTTGGGATGGAGAAGAAAACAATCACTGGAGGCAGAGAGAGGGAGGGACATTGGTGAGAGAGGGGAGGGGGAGGAAAAAAGGAGAACACGATCAGACATGGGCGAGAGGGTAGAAGGAAAACAGCATAGAAGCCCTGAGGGCCAGCAGAATGAATGGAAATAGACATCCTCTGGTGGTGGGAGGTAGGGAGACCCTATAGAATGTACCAGAGACCTGGGAGGTAAGAGACTCTCAGGACTCAAAGGGAGAGACCTAAGGTGAAGTGCCCAACAGTGGGGACAGGGAGCCTCCAGTAGAAAGACAGGACATCAAGTGGAGGGATAAGGTTGCCATTCCACAGTCAAGAACTCTGACCCCTCTGACCCAGAATTGTTCCTATATAAAATAACTGCAGTGACAAAAAAAAGAGAAGAGACTGAAGAAGAGGAGGTCCAGTGACCAGCCCAACTTGGGATCCATCTCAAGGGTAGGCTCCAAAGCTTGACACTATTATGGATGCTATGGTGTGCTTACTGACAGGAGCCTAGTATGGCTGTCCTCTGAGAGGCCCAACAAGCAGCTGACTGAGAAAGATGTAGATATTTACACTCAATCATTGGACTGAAGTTGGGGACCCCTGTGGTTGAATTAGGAAAAGGCTGGAAGAAGCTAAGTAGGAGGGCAAGACCATAGGAATACCAGCAGTCTCAACTAACCTGGACACCTGAGATCTCTCAGAGAATATGCCACCAACCTGGCAGCATACACTAGCTTGTATGAGGTCCTGGACACATATATAGCAAAGACTGTCTGATCTAACCTCTGTGAGAAAAGATGTGCCTAACTCTAGAGAAACTTGAGGCACCAGGGAGTGGGGAGGCCTTGTGGGGGTGTGGTAGGGAACATCCTCTTGGAGAGGGAAGAGGAGGAATGGAATGAAGAACCGAAGGAGGGTGGATCTTGAGGGTGTTAACAACTGGAATGTAAAAAAATAAATAAATAAAAGGGAAAAAAAGAAGAAATACTTGGAAACCAAATCCAAGAACACATCAAAAGATCATCCACCATGATTAAGTAAAGTTTATCCCAGAGATGCAGGGATCATTCAACATACATAAATCAGTAGCTGTAATCCATCACATAAACAAACTGAGGGACAGAAACCACATGATATTCTCACTACATTGAGAAAAAAATGAAAAGATAAATCCCCAAGATAAAGAGACAAAGTTGAGGGTTCCCCTGAGTATTGCTCTTTCTATAGAGGAAAGATTTTTTGGCTTGAGATTTCAAGTGAAGGAGATTTCCAGAAGAAATTACTTTTATTCAAGGGTTTTATACTAATGAAATTCTGTGCAGTGGGTGGTTAAGGCTTTCAAAGTAGTTTTATGTTATTCTATTTCATCTTGATTGTTCAGTCCAAGTCAAGGAATATCTTTTATTTTATTTTATTTTTTTTCCTTTTATTTTTTTTCCATTTTTTATTAGGTATTTAACTCATTTACATTTCCAATGCTATACCAAAAGTCCCCCATATCCACACACCCCCACTCCCCTGCCCACCCACTCCCCCTTTTTGGCCCTGGTGTTCCCCTGTACTGGGGCATATAAAGTTTGCAAGTCCAATGGGCCTCTCTTTCCAGTGATGGCCGACTAGGCCATCTTTTGATATATATGCAGCTAGAGTCAAGAGCTCCGGGGTACTGGTTAGTTCATAATGTTGTTCCACCTATAGAGTTGCAGGTCCCTTTAGGTCCTTGGCTACTTTCTCTAGCTCCTCCATTGGGAGCCCTATGATCCATCTATTAGCTGACTGTGAGCATCCACTTCTGTGTTTGCTAGGCCCCGGCATAGTCTCACAAGAGACGGCTACATCTGGGTCCTTTCAATAAAATCTTGCTAGTGTATGCAATGGTGTCAGCGTTTGGATGCTGATTATGGGGTGGATCCCTGGATATGGCAGTCTCTACATGGTCCATCCTTTCATCTCAGCTCCAAACTTTGTCTCTGTAACTCCTTCCATGGGTGTTTTGTTCCCAAATCTAAGGAGGGGCATAGTGACCACACTTCAGTCTTCATTCTTCTTGAGTTTCATGTGTTTAGCAAATTATATCTTATATCTTGGGTATCCTAGGTTTGGGGCTAATATCCACTTATCAGTGAATACATATTGTGTGAGTTTCTTTGTGAATGTGTTACCTCACTCAGGATGACGCTCTCCAGGTCCATCCATTTGGCTAGGAATTTCATAAATTCATTCTTTTTAATAGCTGAGTAGTACTCCATTGTGTAGATGTACCACATTTTCTGTATCCATTCCTCTGTTGAGGGGCATCTAGGTTCTTTCCAGCTTCTGGCTATTATAAATAAGGCTGCTATGAACATAGTGGAGCATGTGTCCTTCTTACCTGTTGGGGCATCTTCTGGATATATGCCCAGGAGAGGTATTGCTGGATCCTCCGGTAGTACTATGTCCAGTTTTCTGAGGAACCGCCAGACTGATTTCCAGAGTGGTTGTACAAGCCTGCAATCCCACCAGCAATGGAGGAGTGTTCATCTTTCTCCACATCCACGCCAGCATCTGCTGTCACCTGAATTTTTGATCTTAGCCATTCTGACTGGTGTGAGGTGGAATCTCAGGGTTGTTTTGATTTGCATTTCCCTGATGATTAAGGATGTTGAGCATTTTTTCAAGTGCTTCTCTGCCATTCGGTATTCCTCAGGTGAGAATTCTTTGTTCAGTTCTGAGCCCCATTTTTTAATGGGGTTATTTGATTTTCTGAAGTCCACCTTCTTGAGTTCTTTATATACGTTGGATATTAGTCCCCTATCTGATTTAGGATAGGTAAAGATCCTTTCCCAATCTGTTGGTGGTCTTTTTGTCTTATTGACGGTGTCTTTTGCCTTGCAGAAACTTTGGAGTTTCATTAGGTCCCATTTGTCAATTCTCGATCTTACAGCACAAGCCATTGCTGTTCTGTTCAGGAATTTTTCCCCTGTGCCCATATCTTCAAGGCTTTTCCCCACTTTCTCCTCTATAAGTTTCAGTGTCTCTGGTTTTATGTGAAGTTTCTTGATCCACTTAGATTTGACCTTAGTACAAGGAGATAAGTATGGATCGATTCGCATTCTTCTACACGATAACAACCAGTTGTGCCAGCACCAATTGTTGAAAATGCTGTCTTTCTTCCACTGGATGGTTTTAGCTCCCTTGTCGAAGATCAAGTGACCATAGGTGTGTGGGTTCATTTCTGGGTCTTCAATTCTATTCCATTGGTCTACTTGTCTGTCTCTATACCAGTACCATGCAGTTTTTATCACAATTGCTCTGTAGTAAAGCTTTAGGTCTGGCATGGTGATTCCGCCAGAAGTTCTTTTATCCTTGAGAAGACTTTTTGCTATCCTAGGTTTTTTGTTATTCCAGACAAATTTGCAAATTGCTCCTTCCAATTCGTTGAAGAATTGAGTTGGAATTTTGATGGGGATTGCATTGAATCTGTAGATTGCTTTTGGCAAGATAGCCATTTTTACAATGTTGATCCTGCCAATCCATGAGCATGGGAGATCTTTCCATCTTCTGAGATCTTCCTTAATTTCTTTCTTCAGAGATTTGAAGTTTTTATCATACAGATCTTCCACTTCCTTAGTTAGAGTCACGCCAAGATATTTTATATTATTTGTGACTATTGAGAAGGGTGTTGTTTCCCTAATTTCTTTCTCAGCCTGTTTATTCTTTGTATAGAGAAAGGCCATTGACTTGTTTGAGTTTATTTTATATCCAGCTACTTCACCGAAGCTGTTTATCAGGTTTAGGAGTTCTCTGGTAGAATTTTAAGGGTCACTTATATATACTATCATATCATCTGCAAAAAGTGATATTTTGACTTCCTCTTTTGCAATTTGTATCCCCTTGATCTCCTTTTGTTGTCGAATTGCTCTGGCTAATACTTCAAGTACTATGTTGAAAAGGTAGGGAGAAAGTGGGCAGCCTTGTCTAGTCCCTGATTTTAGTGGGATTGCTTCTAGCTTCTCTCCATTTACTTTGATGTTGGCTACTGGTTTGCTGTAGATTGCTTTTATCATGTTTAGGTATGGGCCTTGAATTCCTGATCTTTCCAAAACTTTTATCATGAATGGGTGTTGGATCTTGTCAAATGCTTTTTCTGCATCTAACGAGATGATCATGTGGTTTTTGTCTTTGAGTTTGTTTATATAATGGATTACATTGATGGATTTTCGTATATTAAACCATCCCGATCTTGGTCCAGGACCCGCCGAACTTAGGAAATTAGTCTGAACAGGTGAGAGGGTGCGCCAGAGAACCTGACAGCTTCTGGAACAGGCAGAAGCACAGAGGCGCTGAGGCAGCACCCTGTGTGGGCCGGGGACAGCCGGCCACCTTCCGGACCGGAGGACAGGTGCCCACCCGGCTGGGGAGGCGGCCTAAGCCACAGCAGCAGTGGTCGCCATCTTGGTCCCGGGACTCCAAGGAACTTAGGAATTTAGTCTGCTTAGGTGAGAGTCTGTACCACCTGGGAACTGCCAAAGCAACACAGTGTCTGAGAAAGGTCCTGTTTTGGGCCTTCTTCTTCGGCCAGGAGGAGGTCCAAATACAAGATATCTGCGCACCTTCCCTGTAAGAGAGCTTGCCAGCAGAGAGTGCTCTGAGCACTGAAACTCAGAGGAGAGAATCTGTCTCCCAGGTCTGCTGATAGACGGTAACAGAATCACCAGAAGAACAATCTCTAAACAGAGTCAACTATAACTACTAACTCCAGAGATTACCAGATGGCGAAAGGTAAACGGAGGAATCTTACTAACAGGAACCAAGACCACTCACCATCACCAGAACCCAGCACACCCACTTCGCCCAGTCCAGGGAACCCCAACACACCTGAGAACCTAGACCAAGATTTAAAAGCATATCTCATGATGATGGTAGAGGACATCAAGAAGGACTTTAATAAATCACTTAAAGAAATACAGGAGAACACTGCTAAAGAGTTACAAGTCCTTAAAGAAAAACAGGAAAACACAATCAAACAGGTAGAAGTCCTTACAGAAAAAGAGGAAAAAACATACAAACAGGTGATGGAAATGAACAAAACCATACTAGACCTAAAAAGGGAAGTAGACACAATAAAGAAAACTCAAAGCGAGGCAACACTAGAGATAGAAACCCTAGGAAAGAAATCTGGAACCATAGATTTGAGCATCAGCAACAGAATACAAGAGATGGAAGAGAGAATCTCAGGTGCAGAAGATTCCATAGAGAACATCGGCACAACAATCAAAGAAAATGGAAAATGCAAAAAGATCCTAACTCAAAATATCCAGGAAATCCAGGACACAATAAGAAGACCAAACGTACGGATAATAGGAGTGGATGAGAATGAAGATTTTCAACTCAAAGGTCCAGCAAACATCTTCAACAAAATTATTGAAGAAAACTTCCCAAATCTAAAGAATGAGATGCATACGAACATACAAGAAGCCTACAGAACTCCAAATAGACTGGACCAGAAAAGAAATTCCTCCCGACACATAATAATCAGAACATCAAATGCACTAAATAAAGATAGAATACTAAAAGCAGTAAGGGAAAAAGGTCAAGTAACATATAAAGGCAAGCCTATCAGAATTACACCAGATTTTTCACCAGAGACTATGAAAGCCAGAAGAGCCTGGACAGATGTTATACAGACACTAAGAGAACACAAACTACAGCCCAGGCTACTATACCCAGCCAAACTCTCAATTATCATAGAGGGAGAAACCAAAGTATTCCACGACAAAACCAAATTCACGCATTATCTCTCCACGAATCCAGCCCTTCAAAGGATAATAACAGAAAAAAACCAATACAAGAACGGGAACAACGCCCTAGAAAAAACAAGAAGGTAATCCCTCAACAAACCTAAAAGAAGACAGCCACAAGAACAGAATGCCACCTTTAACAACTAAAATAACAGGAAGCAACAATTACTTTTCCTTAATATCTCTTAACATCAATGGTCTCAACTCGCCAATAAAAAGACATAGACTAACAAACTGGCTACACAAACAAGACCCAACATTTTGCTGCTTACAGGAAACTCATCTCAGAGAAAAAGATAGACACTACCTCAGAATGAAAGGCTGGAAAACAATTTTCCAAGCAAATGGTATGAAGAAACAAGCAGGAGTGGCCATCCTAATATCTGATAAGATTGACTTCCAACCCAAAGTCATCAAAAAAGACAAGGAGGGACACTTCATTCTCATCAAAGGTAAAATCCTCCAAGAGGAACTCTCAATTCTGAATATCTATGCTCCAAATACAAGAGCAGCCACATTCACTAAAGAAACTTTAGTAAAGCTCAAAGCACACATTGCGCCTCACACAATAATAGTGGGAGACTTCAACACACCACTTTCACCAATGGACAGATCATGGAAACAGAAACTAAACAGGGACACACTGAAACTAACAGAAGTGATGAAACAAATGGATCTGACAGATATCTACAGAACATTTTATCCTAAAACAAAAGGATATACCTTCTTCTCAGCACCTCATGGTACCTTCTCCAAAATTGACCACATAATAGGTCACAAATCAGGCCTCAACAGATTCAAAAATATTGAAATTGTCCCATGTATCCTATCAGATCACCATGCACTAAGGCTGATCTTCAATAACAAAATAAATAACAGAAAGCCAACATTCACATGGAAACTGAACAACACTCTTCTCAATGATACCTTGGTCAAGGAAGGAATAAAGAAAGAAATTAAAGACTTTTTAGAGTTTAATGAAAATGAAGCCACAACGTACCCAAACCTTTGGGACACAATGAAAGCATTTCTAAGAGGGAAACTCATAGCTATGAGTGCCTTCAAGAAAAAACGGGAGAGAGCACATACTAGCAGCTTGACAACACATCTAAAAGCTCTAGAAAAAAAGGAAGCAAATTCACCCAAGAGGAGTAGACGGCAGGAAATAATCAAACTCAGGGGTGAAATCAACCAAGTGGAAACAAGAAGAACTATTCAAAGAATTAACCAAACGAGGAGTTGGTTCTTTGAGAAAATCAACAAGATAGATAAACCCTTAGCTACACTCACTAAAGGGCACAGGGACAAAATCCTAATTAACAAAATCAGAAATGAAAAGGGAGACATAACAACAGATCCTGAAGAAATCCAAAACACCATCAGATCCTTCTACAAAAGGCTATACTCAACAAAACTGGAAAACCTGGACGAAATGGACAAATTTCTGGACAGATACCAGGTACCAAAGTTGAATCAGGATCAAGTTGACCTTCTAAACAGTCCCATATCCCCTAAAGAAATAGAAGCAGTTATTAATAGTCTCCCAGCCAAAAAAAGCCCAGGACCAGACGGGTTTAGTGCAGAGTTCTATCAGACCTTCAAAGAAGATCTAACTCCAGTTCTGCACAAACTTTTTCACAAGATAGAAGTAGAAGGTATTCTACCCAACTCATTTTATGAAGCCACTATTACTCTGATACCTAAACCACAGAAAGATCCAACAAAGATAGAGAACTTCAGACCAATTTCTCTTATGAACATCGATGCAAAAATCCTTAATAAAATTCTCGCTAACCGAATCCAAGAACACATTAAAGCAATCATCCATCCTGACCAAGTAGGTTTTATTCCAGGGATGCAGGGATGGTTTAATATACGAAAATCCATCAATGTAATCCATTATATAAACAAACTCAAAGACAAAAACCACATGATCATCTCGTTAGATGCAGAAAAAGCATTTGACAAGACCCAACACCCATTCATGATAAAAGTTCTGGAAAGATCAGGAATTCAAGGCCAATACCTAAACATGATAAAAGCAATCTACAGCAAACCAGTAGCCAACATCAAAGTAAATGGAGAGAAGCTGGAAGCAATCCCACTAAAATCAGGGACTAGACAAGGCTGCCCACTTTCTCCCTACCTTTTCAACATAGTACTTGAAGTATTAGCCAGAGCAATTCGACAACAAAAGGAGATCAAGGGGATACAAATTGGAAAAGAGGAAGTCAAAATATCACTTTTTGCAGATGATATGATAGTATATATAAGTGACCCTAAAAATTCCAACAGAGAACTCCTAAACCTGATAAACAGCTTCGGTGAAGTAGCTGGATATAAAATTAACTCAAACAAGTCAATGGCCTTTCTCTACACAAAGAATAAACAGGCTGAGAAAGAAATTAGGGAAACAACACCCTTCTCAATAGCCACAAATAATATAAAATATCTCGGCGTGACTCTAACGAAGGAAGTGAAAGATCTGTATGATAAAAACTTCAAGTCCCTGAAGAAAGAAATTAAAGAAGATCTCAGAAGATGGAAAGATCTCCCATGCTCATGGATTGGCAGGACCAACATTGTAAAAATGGCTATCTTGCCAAAAGCAATCTACAGATTCAATGCAATCCCCATTAAAATTCCAACTCAATTCTTCAACGAATTAGAAGGAGCAATTTGCAAATTCATCTGGAATAACAAAAAACCAAGGATAGCAAAAACTCTTCTCAAGGATAAAAGAACCTCTGGTGGAATCACCATGCCTGACCTAAAGCTTTACTACAGAGCAATTGTGATAAAAACTGCATGGTACTGGTATAGAGACAGACAAGTGGACCAATGGAATAGAATTGAAGACCCAGAAATGAACCCACACACCTATGGTCACTTGATCTTCGACAAGGGAGCCAAAACCATCCAGTGGAAGAAAGACAGCATTTTCAACAATTGGTGCTGGCACAACTGGTTGTTATCATGTAGAAGAATGCGAATCGATCCATACTTATCTCCTTGTACTAAGGTCAAATCTAAGTGGATCAAGGAACTTCACATAAAACCAGAGACACTGAAACTTATAGAGGAGAAAGTGGGGAAAAGCCTTGAAGATATGGGCACAGGGGAAAAATTCCTGAACAGAACAGCAATGGCTTGTGCTGTAAGATCGAGAATTGACAAATGGGACCTAATGAAACTCCAAAGTTTCTGCAAGGCAAAAGACACTGTCTATAAGACAAAAAGACCACCAACAGACTGGGAAAGGATCTTTACCTATCCTAAATCAGATAGGGGACTAATATCCAACATATATAAAGAACTCAAGAAGGTGGACCTCAGAAAATCAAATAACCCCCTTAAAAAATGGGGCTCAGAACTGAACAAAGAATTCTCACCTGAGGAATACCGAATGGCAGAGAAGCACCTGAAAAAATGTTCAACATCCTTAATCATCAGGGAAATGCAAATCAAAACAACCCTGAGATTCCACCTCACACCAGTGAGAATGGCTAAGATCAAAAATTCAGGTGACAGCAGATGCTGGCGAGGATGTGGAGAAAGAGGAACACTCCTCCATTGTTGGTGGGATTGCAGGCTTGTACAACCACTCTGGAAATCAGTCTGGCGGTTCCTCAGAAAATTGGACATAGTACTACCGGAGGATCCAGCAATACCTCTCCTGGGCATATATCCAGAAGAAGCCCCAACTGGTAAGAAGGACACATGCTCCACTATGTTCATAGCAGCCTTATTTATAATAGCCAGAAGCTGGAAAGAACCCAGATGCCCCTCAACAGAGGAATGGATACAGAAAATGTGGTACATCTACACAATGGAGTACTACTCAGCTATTAAAAAGAATGAATTTATGAAATTCCTAGCCAAATGGATGGACCTGGAGAGCATCATCCTGAGTGAGGTAACACAATCACAAAGGAACTCACACAATATGTACTCACTGATAAGTGGATACTAGCCCAAAACCTAGGATACCCACGATATAAGATACAATTTCCTAAACACATGAAACTCAAGAAAAATGAAGACTGAAGTGTGGACACTATGCCCCTCCTTAGAAGTGGGAACAAAACACCCATGGAAGGAGTTACAGAAACAAAGTTTGGAGCTGAGATGAAAGGATGGACCATGTAGAGACTGCCATATCCAGGGATCCACCCCATAATCAGCATCCAAACGCTGACACCATTGCATATACTAGCAAGATTTTATCGAAAGGACCCAGATGTAGCTGTCTCTTGTGAGACTATGCCGGGGCCTAGCAAACACAGAAGTGGATGCTCACAGTCAGCTAATGGATGGATCACAGGGCTCCCAATGGAGGAGCTAGAGAAAGTACCCAAGGAGCTAAAGGGATCTTCAACCCTATAGGTGGAACAACATTATGAACTAACCAGTACCCCTGAGCTCTTGACTCTAGCTGCATATGTATCAAAAGATGGCCTAGTCGGCCATCACTGGAAAGAGAGGCCCATTGGACACGCAGACTTTGTGTGCCCTGGTACAGGGGAACGCCAGGGCCAAAGGGGGGGAGTGGGTGGGTAGGGGAGTGGGGGTGGGTGGGTAAGGGGGACTTTTGGTATAGCATTGGAAATGTAAATGAGCTAAATACCTAATAAAAAATGAAAAAAAAAAGAAAAAAAAGAAAAAAAAATAAAAATTAACAAGCTGAAAAAAAAATAAATAAATAAACCATCCCTGCATCCCTGGAATAAAACCTACTTGGTCAGGATGGATGATTGCTTTAATGTGTTCTTGGATTCGGTTAGCGAGAATTTTATTGAGGATTTTTGCATCGATATTCATAAGAGAAATTGGTCTGAAGTTCTCTATCTTTGTTGGATCTTTCTGTGGTTTAGGTATCAGAGTAATAGTGGCTTCATAAAATGAGTTGGGTAGAGTACCTTCTACTTCTATTTTGTGAAATAGTTTGTGCAGAATTGGAATTAGATCTTCTTTGAAGGTCTGATCAACTCTGCACTAAACCCATCTGGTCCTGGGCTTTTTTTGGTTGGGAGACTATTAATAACTGCTTCTATTTCTTTAGGTGATATGGGACTGTTTAGATGGTCAACTTGATCCTGATTCAACTTTGGTACCTGGTATCTGTCCAGAAATTTGTCCATTTCGTCCAGGTTTTCCAGTTTTGTTGAGTATAGCCTTTTGTAGAAGGATCTGATGGTGTTTTGGATTTCTTCAGGATCTGTTGTTATGTCTCCCTTTTCATTTCTGATTTTGTTAATTAGGATTTTGTCCCTGTGCCCTTTAGTGAGTCTAGCTAAGGGTTTATCTATCTTGTTGATTTTCTCAAAGAACCAACTCCTCGTTTGGTTAATTCTTTGAATAGTTCTTCTTGTTTCCACTTGGTTGATTTCACCCCTGAGTTTGATTATTTCCTGCCGTCTACTCCTCTTGGGTGAATTTGCTTCCTTTTTTTCTAGAGCTTTTAGATGTGTTGTCAAGCTGCTAGTATGTGCTGTCTCCCGTTTCTTCTTGGAGGCACTCAGAGCTATGAGTTTCCCTCTTAGAAATGCTTTCATTGTGTCCCATAGGTTTGGGTACGTTGTGGCTTCATTTTCATTAAACTCTAAAAAGTCTTTAATTTCTTTCTTTATTCCTTCCTTGACCAAGGTATCATTGAGAAGAGTGTTATTCAGTTTCCACGTGAATGTTGGCTTTCCATTATTTATGTTGTTATTGAAGATCAATCTTAGGCCATGGTGGTCTGATAGGATACATGGGACAATTTCAATATTTTTGTATCTATTGAGGCCTGTTTTGTGACCAATTATATGGTCAATTTTGGAGAAGGTCCCGTGAGGTGCTGAGAAGAAGGTATATCCTTTTGTTTTAGGATAAAATGTTCTGTAGATATCTGTCAGGTCCATTTGTTTCATAACTTCTGTTAGTTTCACTGTGTCCCTGTTTAGTTTCTGTTTCCACGATCTGTCCTTTGAAGAAAGTGGTGTGTTGAAGTCTCCCACTATTATTGTGTGAGGTGCAATGTATGCTTTGAGCTTTACTAAAGTGTCTCTAATGAATGTGGCTGCCCTTGCATTTGGTGCGTAGATATTCAGAATTGAGAGTTCCTCTTGGAGGATTTTACCTTTGATGAGTATGAAGTGTCCCTCCTTGTCTTTTTTGATAACTTTGGGTTGGAAGTCGATTTTATCCGATATTAAAATGGCTACTCCAGCTTGTTTCTTCAGTCCATTTGCTTGGAAAATTGTTTTCCAGCCTTTCACTCTGAGGTAGTGTCTGTCTTTTTCCCTGAGATGGGTTTCCTGTAAGCAGCAGAATGTTGGGTCCTGTTTGTGTAGCCAGTCTGTTAGTCTATGTCTTTTTATTGGAGAATTGAGTCCATTGATATTAAGAGATATTAAGGAAAAGTAATTGTTGCTTCCTGTTATTTTTGTTGTTAGAGTTGGCATTCTGTTCTTGTGGCTGTCTTCTTTTTGGTTTGTTGAATGATTACTTTCTTGGTTGTTCTAGGGCGTGATTTCCGTCCTTGTATTGCTTCTTTTCTGTTATTATCCTTTGAAGGGCTGGATTCGTGGAAAGATATTGTGTGAATTTGGTTTTGTCCTGGAATACTTTGGTTTCTCCATCTATGGTAATTGAGAGTTTGGCCGGGTATAGTAGCCTGGGCTGGCATTTGTGTTCTCTTAGTGTCTGTATAACATCTGTCCAGGCTCTTCTGGCTTTCATAGTCTCTGGTGAAAAGTCTGGTGTAATTCTGATAGGCCTTCCTTTATATGTTACTTGACCTTTCTCCCTTACTGCTTTTAATATTCTATCTTTATTTAGTGCATTTGTTGTTCTGATTATTATGTGTCGGGAGGAATTTCTTTTCTGGTCCAGTCTATTTGGAGTTCTGTAGGTTTCTTGTATGATCATGGGCATCTCTTTTTTTATGTTTGGGAAGTTTTCTTCTATTATTTTGTTGAAGATATTAGCTGGCCCTTTAAGTTGAAAATCTTCATTCTCATCAATTCCTATTATCCGTAGGTTTGGTCTTCTCATTGTGTCCTGGATTACCTGGATGTTTTGAGTTAGGATCCTTTTGCATTTTGTATTTTCTTTGACTGTTGTGTCGATGTTCTCTATGGAATCTTCTGCACCTGAGATTCTCTCTTCCATTTCTTGTATTCTGTTGCTGATGCTCGCATCTATGGTTCCAGATCTCTTTCCTAGGGTTTCTATCTCCAGCGTTGCCTCGCTTTGGGTTTTCTTTATTGTGTCTACTTCCCCTTTTAGTTCTAGTATGGTTTTGTTCATTTCCATCACCTGTTTGGATGTGTTTTCCTGTTTTTCTTTAATGATTTCTACCTGTTTGGCTGTGTTTTCCTGCTTTTCTTTAAGGGCCTGTAACTCTTTAGCAGTGCTCTCCTGTAATTCTTTAAGTGACTTATGAAAGTCCTTCTTGATGTCCTCTATCATCATCATGAGAAATGTTTTTAAATCTGGGTCTAGATTTTCGGTTGTGTTGGGGTGCCCAGGACTAGGTGGGGTGGGAGTGCTGCGTTCTGATGATGGTGAGTGGTCTTGATTTCTGTTAGTAGGATTCTTACGTTTGCCTTTCGCCATCTGGTAATCTCTGAAGCTAGCTGTTTTAGTTGTCACTGTTAAGAGCTTGTTCTTTAGGTGACTCTTTTAGCCTCTATGAGCAGACCTGGAGGGTAGCACTCTCCTTAGTTTCAGTGGGCAGAGTATTCTCTGCAGGCAAGCTCTCTTCTTGCAAGGCAGGTACCCAGATATCTGGTGTTCGAACCAGACTCCTGGCAGAAGTTGTGTTCCACTCACTAGAGGTCTTAGGATCACGTGTGGAATCCTGTGTGGGCCCTTGCGGGTGTCAGGCGACTCAGCTGGCAAGGTAGCCCGGGGCTCGAGTGGAGTGGAAGGGGTTTGTGCCCCAGATCAAGCCCAGGTAGCCTGCTTCCCTATGTACCGCAGTCTCAAGTTCCGCGCGATTGGATTGGGGCAGGCGCTGTGTTCCACTCACCCAAGGTCTTAGGATCCCGTGGGGAGTCCCGTGTGGGCCCTTGCGGGTGTTGGGCAAGACTCTGCTGGCAAGGTAGCCCGGGGCTCGAGTCGAGCGGAAGGGACTTGTGCCCCAGATCAGGCCAGGGTAGCCTGCTTCCCTATGTACCGCAGTCTCAAGTTCCGCGCGATTGGATTGGGGCAGGCGCTGTGTTCCACTCACCCAAGGTCTTAGGATCCCGTGGGGAGTCCCGTGTGGGCCTTGCGGGTGTTGGGCAAGACTCTGCTGGCAAGGTAGCCCGGGGCTCGAGTCGAGCGGAAGGGACTTGTGCCCCAGATCAGGCCAGGGTAGCCTGCTTCCCTATGTACCGCAGTCTCAAGTTCCGCGCGATTGGATTGGGGCAGGCGCTGTGTTCCACTCACCAGAGGTCTTAGGGTCCCGTGGGGAGTCCCGTGTGGGCCCTTGCGGGTGTTGGGCAAGACTCTGCTGGCAAGGTAGCCCCAAGGAATATCTTTTAATTGATCTTTCAGCACTAATGAACATGGTATTTGACAGATTATATACCACCCACAGTGTCTGTAGAATTAACTTCTCCTGACTCTTTTTGAACATTCTTTTTTTTTAATTGTAAAAATTTAATAAAATATACTCTGATCACATTTTGCCCCTCCTCTGATTCCTCCCAGGCTCGCCCCCCCCCCAACTCTCCACCTACTCAATTCCTCATCCATTTTTTTTTTCTTTCTTGAAAAACAAGCATGCTGTACTACAACAGAAGGACATTTGGCCAACTAAGTAGCTCATAGTAGCTTTATTTGCAATAGTCAGAAACTGGAAACAACCTAGATGTGTCTTAATCAAGGAATGGATAAAGAAAATATGGCCCATTACATAATGTAGTATTATTCAGCTATTAAAAACAATGATGTCATGAAACTTTCAGGCAAATGGATGGACTAGAAAAGGTCAACCTGAGTGAGGTAACCCAGTCCCAGAAAGATAAACAGGATATGTACTCACTTATAAATGCATATTAAGCCATAAAGTAATAAATAACTATGCTGCAATCCTCAGACTCAAAGAAGCTAAGTAACAAGGAGGGCTCAGGAAGGACTTGTGAATCTCACTGACAAGAGGGGAGCAGATTGGATGGGGATGGGGTGGGGATGAAAACATGAAGGATCAGGTGAGGACAGAGGACTGAGGCAGACAGAACTTGGAGAGACAGATGGAATACGAAGGGGCATCTCTGGGATGAGTTAGAAACCTAGGGTAATGGAAACTCCCAGTAATCTATGAGGGAAACTCTAGCAATGACTCCCAGCAAAAGGGGATATGGAGCCTGAGCCAGTCATCTCTTGTAACCAGGCAAGAATTCCAATGGAGATATTGGGGAACCAACCCAGCCAAAAAACCTTCAACCTACAAGTTATCCTGCTTATGAGATGTGCAGGGGTAAAGATGGAGGAGAAATGGCCAAGCAATGATTGGTCCACCTTGAGAACCATGCCATGAGAGGGAAGCCACCCCTGACACTGGTTATTATATTCCGCTATACTTGCAGACAGAAGCTTAACATAACTGTCATCAAAAAAACTTCACACAGCAGCTAATGGAAACAAATGTAGAGATCCACAGGCAAATATTAAGTGGAGCTTGGGATATCCTGCTGAAAGGGGTGGAAGGACTGTAGGAGCCAGAGCATCAAGGACACTACAAGAAAACCCACATAATCAACTAACATGGGCCCACTGGGGCTCACAGAGTCTGAATCACCAACCAGAGAACATGCATGGGACTGACCTAGGCCTTGTGCATATATGTTGCAGTTTTGTAACTTGGTCTTCATGTGGGACTCCTAATAGTATGAGCAAGGGTTGTCTCTGATTCTGTTACCTGCCTTTGGGACCCTTTACTTACCACTACTGAGCTGCATTATCTAGCCTCAGTAGGAGAAGATATCCCCAGTCTTAATGCAACTTGATATGCCAAGACTGGTTGATATCCATGGGAAGACTCCCCTTTTCTAAAGAGAAAGGGAAGAGGAGTGGATGGGAGAGGGCAGAGGAGATGGGGGAGGGATGGGCAGAGAGGTGGTAGGTAGAAGAAACTGTGGTTAAAATGAAACAAAATAAATACACAGATTAATTAATTAAAACGAATAATTTTAAAAATAAGTGGATATTAGCCCAAAAGTACAGAACACATAGGATAAAATCCACAAACCATAAGAACTTTAACAAGCAGCAAGGCCTGAGTAAGTATGCTTCAATCCCTCTTAGAAGGGGAAAGAAAATAATCATGGGAGGCAGAAAGAGGGAGGGGGAAGGAAAACAGGGAACAAGATAAAGTAAGGGGTGGGGAGGACAGAAGAGAAGCCCAGAGGGCCAGGAGAATGAATGGAAATATGCAGCTTCAGGGCATAGGAGGTACAGACACCCTCTAGAATGTACCAGAGACCCAGGAGGTAAGAATCTCTGGAGGTGACCTTAATCAAAATGCCCAACAATGGGGAGAGGGAACTTGAAGGGTCCAACTCCGATAGATAGAGCCTCAAGCAGAAGACAGGGTTACTAACCCACAGTCAAAATTTCTGACTCAGAACTGTTCCTGTCTAAAATAATTGCAAGGGCAAAAATGGAGAAGAGATTGAAGGAAAGGAGCTCAAATGACCTGCCCAGTTTGGGTTCTATCTCAAGGAGGGAGTGGGCCAGGGGAGGGGACCAAGGCCTGACACTATTACTGATGCTATGTTGTGCTTACAGAGAAGAGCTTAGCATGGCTATCCTCTGAGGGGTCCTGCCAGGAGCTGACTGAGACAGATGCAGATACTTACACCCAACCATTTCACTGAAGTCAGGGACTCCTATTGTAGAACTAAGGGAAGGACTGAAGAAGCTGAAGAGGAGGGCGATCCCATAGAGAAGAGCAGCAGTCTTGAGTAACCTGAAACCCTGGAACTCCTAGACACTGAACCACCAACCAGGCAGCATACAAGGGCTTGTTCAAGACCCTCAGAACATATATAACAGGACTGCCTGAGATATGGTCTCAGTGAGAGAAGATGAGCCTAATCCTAGAAAGACTTGAGGCCCCAGGGAAGGGAGAGGCCTGTTGGGAGAGGTGCACCCTCTCTGAGGCAAGGGGAGGAGGAGTGGGATGAGCAAAAGTGAGAGGGGGTACTGGGAAGCAGGGCAATTGCTGGAATGTAAATAAATAAAATAATTAAAAACAAAACAAAATCAAAATAAAGCAAAAAATATAAAAACAATAACCAAGAAACACACACACACACACACACACACACCTCACAGTAAAACAAAATATAGAATCAAAAAACCAATAGACCAAAAACAAAAACAAAAACATTGCCTAAATGAAACAATAGGAGACAAAATGTCTACAAAAGTCTCTTGAGTTAGAGAGTTAGTTTTGTGTTGCATAATTGGTACCCTCTTGCAAAGGAAAAAAAAAGTTATATACTCTGGACTCTCATTATGCATATTATTCTTCTGGAAGTAAGAAAGTAGAAGCAATTTTGTTTAATTCTATTTGGGCCATTAGGTTAATAAACTATCAAAACGGACACACTATGAGCCAGGAGTATTTTAACCCACGTTTAGCATTTTATTTTAATCCAAAACTTACAGGTGTACTCCTATTCTCATGTTAAGCCTTTTAATGGAGCTCTGAAAACAGGCAGTCCATATTATCTTCCTTGCAATTAGCAAAATATTCAATGTACCACATAAAATCCCATTGTGATAATTGAGATGTTAAAAAAAATCGAATAGCTGCTTACTTGGGTAGCGATGTGCTGCTAGTTAGAGAAAGATCTCAGAAGGTCTAGCTGAGAGTATTGGGATGATTTGTTTGGGGGAGGATAGGCAACTAGCTTAAGTAGTCCTCATGTTGAAAGAAGCATCTCAGAGCACCAAGACTTCTGTGTTACACAAGCAGAAAGCCAGAAACTGCTGCCTTGATGATGCCCGAAGCTGAAAGAAAAGACATCAGATTTGCTCTGCTTTTAATTTGCTCTCTCTGCTTTCTGTGTGTAGCTGAAGATATGATCCCCAGCTTCCTAATCTGGCCACCATGCTATGTTATGCCTCCCTGCATTTACTCTGGAACTGTAAGGCAAAATAAACTATTTCATCAGCAAAAAAAAAAAAAAAAAAAAAAAAAAAAAAAAAAAGAAAAAAAAAAGAAAAAGAAAAAGAAAAAGAAAAGAAAAGACATCAGAGCGCTAGCATTTGTTTTCTTTTCAGCAGAATAGAATGATGGCACAGAGAACTTCTGGAAACTCTAATGTCAATATACAGTTTTATGTCTTAGTATCGTATCTTAGTATCTTAGGATTTTGTGATGTAGAGAGCAGAAGAAACCTTGGGAAGTTGAGTTTTCTTTTGCAACAGGTGATTTCAGTTTAAGATCAATTCGATATTTGCATGGATGAAAATTGAAAGAGAAATGGATGAAGTTAGGGGCTCTTGATAAAATAGGTTTTTAACAGAAGAGTCTGCAGAGATGGAAAAAGGAAGCCAAAATGGTAAAAAAACATGTGAAGTGTGAAAACAAACACTTTCTGTTTCTGTAAGGTGGAATCAGTTCGAATGGTGTTGCAGGGCAGAGTCAAAGGAGACACTAATAAATTTGGCTTAGCTGGCTAGACAGGGTGCATCCCCAAAGGGAGATAAGCCATGTTATTTTGGTGAAAAAGAAGTTTAAACACAGAGACAGGAAAATGTCTGAGAAATGTTCAGTCACTTTCCTGATAATAAAGCGCCTTACTGACAACAGGCAGCATGGAACAGGGGAGGCAAGTTGTATTGACTTGGCTTCACCCTTTGAGTTTGAAGGATTGATGGGGTTTGCATGTGGTTTGTCTAGGAGGGGATAGCTAGAAAGATGCATTTTAGCTCCTATATGGAGCAGGTACTGAGGAATATTCAGTGAATGAATAATGAACATTAAGTACATAAGATTGTGGAGGTAATTTTGAATAATGGATTTCTACCAAATCCTAAGACAATGAGTACAAAAACAGATTTAAGTTACTATTGAGTCTTTTTGTGATTAATTCTGCATATCTTAATTCTTGTAAATTGTCACAGATTAAGAATTATGGAGTTCTTAAAATCCAACGATTTAAATCATCTTATGTCATTAGCCAAGTTTTAATATTAAATGAAATTCCTAAAACAATAATTGTCAGAATAAGCAATTCTTTCATATAACAAGCATGAGAATTTTATGAAGAAACTAAATTATATATAAAGAATTTTGTTGTTTCCTAGCCTAGTGACATGAATTTTTAATCTTGATTACTTTTTAATTGTTGCATTAATGTGTTTGGTTCTGTCCCTGCTGGCCACCAGGAAAGGCGAAATGATGTGACAAAGGTGCATACTCTACTTTTGTGAAATTGTTTCGTTACTCCTATGATCAATGATTTTATAATCCTGGTGGTTTTGGCCTTTAGTAAACTTCTATTTTCAGTTTAGTCAACTTACTTTCTAATTTTTCATCATTGCCTTAAAGACATTTATTATATGCCATTAATAGTGTGCTTTGATGGATGATGAATATAAGCATTGGTCATTGCCTTGTCAAAGTATTTTCTCTCTTTTGAACACATTTCAAAAACTTCCAAAGTTAATAGATAAGCTGTGAGAAGGTTACTGGTGTCATAGATCCATCAACATGTCCTGAGCATTTGAAACTTTAAGGAAGGCACATGAATACTGAAAAATGGAGCATCACTGAACTTCCATTGAGGATCCTATAGATTCTCTGGTTCCTTTGTCTGTAGGTGTTTGGCCCTTCTTTGTTTCACCTTTTTATGTTTCTGTCTGGTTTTGGATTCTAATGGTCCCAGATTATCATCATATGCCAAGGTGACCTCTTTTCCATGAACTGCCTCTAGAAAATGGTGATGGTTTGGAAAGTAAATGAAGCTCTCATTTGTGGCTTTGATGTGAAGACAGCTAATGACCTTGAATAACTGTTTAGAACTACGCAAGAGTTTAAGACCCTACTTCTATCAAACTGGGTATGTACTATACTATTGTGACAATTTGATGCATTTCTCACTACCATGAAGAACTGTACTTTTTTGACTAATACCCACTTATTAATGAGTACATACCATTTACCTTTTAAAAATTTTTATTTATTTACATTCCAAATGTTGTCCTCCTTCCCAGTTCCCCCTCCCAGAGACCTTCATCCCCTTCCCCTCCCCCATGCTTCTGAGAGAGGGTGCTTCTCCACCCACCCATGCACTCTAACCTACCCATCCACCCCCATCTCATACTCTCCTCCCCAGCATTCCCCTTCCTTGGGACATCAAGACTCTATATGATTGGTATTTTATTGTGTAAATAAACCACATTTCTGTATCCATTCTTTGGTTGAGGGTAATCTCTGTTGTTTCCAGCTTTTGGCTATTACAAATAAGGCTGCTATAAACATAGTGGAGCATGTGTCCTGGTTGTATGGTGGGACATCTTTTGGGTCTTTTAAGTCATCATTCAATGAATGGAAAATATCAGTCACATATAGTGATCCTATTAGTTAAAAATGGATTAACAAAGAAGCAAAATCTAAATGTTATTGACTCTTTTGCTTCCTTGAAGCTAGAAGCATACATATTTCCTTTGGCTTGAGGCTCTATTATAGCTTGGAATAACTCCAGTTTTTAAATTGTAACATTTCATTAACTATGAAATAAAAAGAAAAGGTTTGAATGCTTATTATAATAGTAGCTATCATGATACTGATGTATGTGTTTCCATAAATTTTGTGTATGATGTAAGGAAGCTTTAATTCCCTTACCACAGTCCTGAATTTTTTCTTTCATTTTCCTCTCTCTCTCTCTCTCTCTCTCTCTCTCTCTCTCTCTCTCTCTCTCTCTCTCTCTCTCTCTCTCTCTTTCCTCTCTTTCTTTCCCTGTGGTTACTATCCTTACCATGTTTCACCATGCCTGCATGAACAGGAACAAAATTAATCTTCCTGGCTGGATTATGGGGGGATAATTTAATGTTCAGTTTTAGTGTAAAATTTCTAGAAAGCTGCTGTGTGGTTTGATAATTACAAACTCATTCCATCTCCCTTTCCACTATTTCCCAAAGCTCAGAAAAAAAATATAATTGTTTTTTCTCAACTTTTACAATTTCCTATGGTCTTGTTTCTTCACCCTACATCTCCCCTATGCCTACTTACTCTTATCAGATGTCACTGAAAGAGGTTACTTTGTCGTCACATAAATTATCAGCAATGAGAGAAGTGGGCACACGTAAGCTTAGAGATGTTATACAAACAGTCAAATAGCTGCACTTGCTTTCTGAAATACTAAATGTGGACAAAATCAAGTATAAGCTCTTTTGGCAAGATGAAGGTACCATGTAAATGGCTTTCCCCAGATGAATTCTCAGGCATCTCTACAACTCATCGCAAGCCTGATAAAGTTGGATGACAGCGCATTAAAAGGACATCACAGTATATATTTTAACAGCACTTTCTTGCTTTGGAAATATCACCAAAGGGAAAGAAAAAGGTGGTGCACTGAAGCTCAACCTGACACATGGGGCATTTGTGTATTTTTTACATCAAATACTCATTTGTGATCTCATTCGTTTCTTTGCATTAGATAACTTTTTAGAGCAAACAGAAAGAAGTAAACACTCATATAAAATCTTGCATGAGATTTTAAATATAATCTACTTTTTAAAAAAATTGGAATTAATTACATCATTTCCCCATTCCCTTTAAGATAACAAACTCACGAAGAACCAAAACAAGAAAACCTGAATCCTTCATAATTTCTCAGTACTTTCTGAGATAATTAAAATTGCCTCTGAGCTTCTATTATATTTCTGGACTTAATACCCTTTTTGTTGTTTTAATGAAAGCATTAATTTTAATTTAGTAAACATATCAAATGTTTTCTAAGCACTCCCATTTTGTAGCACTTGGCATAGTTGTGGAAAAAAAACCACTCACATTAGCCTCATTTGATATTTGTGTGTGGATCTGAGGCATAAATAGGACATAAAAATAGGACAGGAGAATGGCAGGTGTGTGTGTGTGTGTGTGTGTGTGTGTGTGTGTGTGTATGTGAATGTATGTATGTGTTTGAGTGTGTGTGTGCTTGTGTAAGGCAGAATCTAAAATATGATGCATATGACTGGATTCCAGAAAGCAAGAATGAACAAAGATGGGGTCAGACATAGGCTAGACAGACAACTTTCCTATGGAAACCTTAAGTTTTGTGTTCAAGTGGTAGAAAACAACAGGAAGCTTAAACACCAGAGAAAGCTCACAAATACACTGCAGTCTGAAAAGTCATTGTCACTCTTTGGATAACTGATTCAGAAACAATAGGTTGAACAGGAACAGAATGACTAAGCAACTTTCTCATCATTTTGAATACATGTCAGCTGAGGCTCTGTATAAAGAAAGAAGAGGCTGCAAACCCCTTCAGCTCCTTGGGTACTTTCTCTCCAGCTCCTTCATTAGGGACATTGTGCTCCTTCGAATGGATGACTGTGAGCATGCATTTCTGTAAAAGTACCCAAGGAGCTGAAGGTGTTTGCAGCCTCATAGGAGGAACAACAATATGAAATAACCAGTACCCTCAGAGCTCCCTGGAACTAAACCACCAATCAAAGAAAACACATGGTGGGACTCGTGGCTCTAGCTGCATATGTAGCAGAGGATAATTTAGTTGATCATCAATGGGAGTAGAGGCTCTTGGTCATGTGAAGGTTCTATGCCCCAGTACAGGGGAATGCCAAGGCCAGGAAGCAGGAGTGGGTGGATTGGTGAGCAGGAGGAGGGGAGAGGGGATAGAGGAATTTTGGAGGGGAAACTAGGAAAGGGGATAACATTGGAAATGAAAACAAAGAAAATATCTAATAAAAATATATTAAAAAAGAAAGAAGATAAGTTTTCATAGACACATAGAATGTATACTTTGAAAATTCCATAAAGCCTAGAGAATTGGAATCCATTTTTCTCTGTTCCACATATGCATAAATATTGCTGTGGCTTATGGGTCTGACTGGGACTCTTGCATTCAAGCCAGCTGCTGCAATAACAAAAGATACTCAAGCTCCCATGGACTCTTCCCTATTCTTTCATTGTTACTTGGAATTAGTATCCTGTTGCTTTTGAACCCTTAGACTTGAGTAATCATTGCCTTATACTTCTAGCCTTCTTCAGCCCATGAAATTCTTGTTCTCTCCTCTCATGGTCATCTTTCTGCTTTCATGCTCCTCCCCCATATATGAATTTAAATTTAGGTTCTGCCTATGAGAGAAAACATGTTACTTATATTTCTGAATCTGACTTATTTAAAACAATGATCTCCAGGCCCTTGATTTTCCTGCAAATGTCAGAGTCTCATTTTTCTTTATAGCTGAATAAAATTCTACTATGCATATATGCATGGTTTCATTAATCAATTATCTAGTCAACAGATATCTAAACTTGCCCCAGTTTTTTAGCTTAGTGAATAATGTAGCAACAAACATGGCCTTATAAATATATATATAGTATGTTAAAAAAGATTTTTCAATTTTCATCTATAGGCAAGATGGCATAGCTGGATCCTATGGTAATGACAGTTGTAGTTCTTTGAGGATCATCCTTGCTGGTTTCCACGGTAGCTATAAGATGTTGCAGTTGCCCCAGTATTGCATAAAGGTTCCTTTCCTGATATTCCTTTAGAAAAATTCTCTCATACATTACATCTGGGTTCTAGTTTCCCCTCTGCCCTTTTCTCCCAGTGTCCCTCTGCTCTCTCCCACAAATCCACTCCTCCTCCATTTTCTACAGGGGGGAAAAAAGCAGGCCTCCCAAAGATATCAAGCAAACATGGTTTAACAAGTTGCAATAAGACTAGGCACACATTCTCTATCAAGGCTGGAGCTGGCAACTGGCAACCCAGTAGGAGATAAAAGGCCCTGCATTGTGAGTAGGCAAAAACATGAGAGACACCATTCACTTCCACAGTTAGGACACCAAGGTACACAACTATGATGTATATACAGAGGACCTAGTTCAGACCAATACAGGGTTCGTGTTTGTTACCTCAGTCTCTGTGAGCCCCTATGAGCGATGCTTTGTTGATTTTGTGGGTAATGTTCTTAGGTGTCCTCAACCCCTCTGGGTCCTACAATCCTCCTGCACCCTCCTTTTTGTGGTTCCCCTGCGTCAGCCTAATGTTTGGCTGTAGGTTTCTGGATCTGCTCCCATCAGTTCCTGGATGATGTCTCTCTGATGACAATTAGGCTAAGTAAGCAATGATCCTGTAGTATGGCAGAATATCACTGACTTTTTTTTTTCTTTGTCAGTCATGTTTGGTTCTATCCTGAATCTCAGGACTGTCCTTCCTCTGGTTCTTGGTCATTCAGACAGTGTCGGGTATGAGTTCCCTCTTGTGGCCTGGGCCTCACATTGGGATTCTAGCTGGTATTTGACTGCTTCTTTTTTTGGTCACCATCTGACTGGCAGAAGATTGAACCTGAAGGTAGTTTTCATTTGTGTTTCTCTGATGGCTAAGGATACAGAACACCGGCAGACATCAGTGTGATATTTATGCTGAATTTTGAGAACTGCCTGCTTATCTCATCAGCTCGTTATGATTTTGGAGGAATGTTTACTATTTGCACTTCTTCATATAGTCTGCATGTTATTCCCTGGGTGATGTGTAGTTTGTAATATTTTTACTGTCTCAAAATGCTAGCAATCATTTAGTTTGCTGTGCAGAGGCTTTTCAACTTCATATGATCACGTTTGTTAATATATAGAAATACTTTTTATACCAGTGGAGTCTTTTTCAGAACAGTTTATGCCTCTATCTTGATGTTTTGTTTTGCTTTTTTTTCTGTATTTTCCTCTACCAGTTTCAACATTTCAGATTTTAAATTTTTTATCCATTTTGAGTTTATTATTTTTCAGAAAAAGTGGATTTATTTTCATTTTTTTCTATGTGGATAGCCTAATATAACAGCCAGTTTCTGTTGGATTGTACTTAGCAGCCTCTCCTCTAACATCTTTGACTTTTCTTACTTCTGTGGGTTTCAAAAAAACAAAGCTTTCTACTTTTTGTGTGCTTATAATTTCACAGTGCATGGCATAAAAGAATAACAGTGAGCATTTAAAACACAGTTGATGGAGCTTGGCAGGGCAGGTAGGTCCCAAGTCAACTGGGCTCTGTGGATGTCCGAGCTGGGGTGGGTTTTAGACAGAGTCTTACCTCTGCTCCTGGAGGGGTAGGGTTACCAACCCACAGCCAAAATTTCTGACCCAGAATTATTCCTGACAAAAAGAACTACAGGGACAAAAATGGAGAAGAGACTGAAGGAAAGGCAGTTCAACAACCACCCAACGTGGGATCCATCTTGGGGGGGAGGCACCAAGGCCTGACACTATCACTAATGCAATGATGTGCTTACAGATAGGAGACTAGCCTGGCTGTTCTCTGAGAGGTCCTACCAGCAGCTGACTGAGACATATGCAGATACTTACACCCAACCATTGAATTGAAGTCAGGGACTCCTATGGTTAGGGGAAGGATTAAAGAAGCTGAAGAGGTGGGTGACCCCATAGGAAGACCCATAGTCTCAACTAACTCAGACCCTAGGGAGCTCCTAGAGACTGAGCCACCAATCAGTCAGCATACAGGGCCTTGTCCAAAGCCCCCAGCACATATATAGCAGAGGACTTCCTGGTCTGGCCTAAGTGGGAGATGATGAACCTAATTCTCCAGAGACTTAAGGTCCCAGGGAAGAGGGACCTGTTGAGGGGGAGCACCCTCTCAGAGGCAAGTGGGGAGGAGGAATGGGATGAGGAACTGTGGGAGGGAGGACTGGGAAGGGGGCAACAACTAGGATGTAAATACATATAATTATTAAAAACAGTTTAACTCCACTAAGTTCAGAAGAATTTGTGTTTTCATTATCTTAAGACCTATTTCAGATAAGGCCTATGATTTTAAAATTCATATTCTCTCACGAATATTGGACACATCACACTTACATTCTTCTACAGAATTGTGTCCACAATATCTTCTTGATGCATCCTGGAAATCCTTAAATATCAGATTACAAGAAAGACTGGGTAGAGTACCACTTTTGAGCTGTCAGCCATAATACCACTAAATGCACTATTTTAATTTTTGGTCATGTTTATGTTTATTGTACAGAAGGGTGTATGTTTACTAATCCTTTAATTTCTATTACCCCATGCAAAGGAAAAAACATAGTAATATGAATATGTTGATTTTGCTTCAGATTGATAACAATAACATGCATTAAATTCTTTTTTCCTTTTTTCTTTTTTGTTTTATTATATATTTTCTTTATTTACATTTCAAATGTTATCCCCTTTTCTTGTTTCCCCTCTGAAAATCTCCTATTCCCTCTCCTTCCCCCTCCCCCTGCCCCCCAACCCATCCACTTCTGCTTCCTGGCCCTGGCATTCCCCTACACTAGGGCATAGAACCTTCACAGGACCAAGGACCTCTTCTTCTATTGATGACCATCAAGGCCATCCTCTGCTACATATGTATTAAATTCTTAATGAGTCATTGTTCATTATATAAACTATTATAAAAATTTTAATGAACCATTAAGAAATAAATCAAGAACCTCTACTCTAAGATTTCTTCTATTTTACTTGATTGTCTGTTCTAGAGCCAGAATTCCACTTCATTTATCAAACAAACAAACAAATAAACAAACAAACAAATATCCTGGATTACAAAAGCTTTCTTTTGACTATTACTTGTCTGAACCATTTATTCTTATCATGTATATCCTGTATTGTTTCTGAACACAACAAGCTAAGTAGTTTTGAAAAGGCTATGAAACTGAAAACCAAGGCGTGGATTCAAGGTGATGCACACTTTATTTCTTGCCATGGAGGATCTGCCCTGGGGACATTCAGCAGAGTGCCTAACAAAGAGCATGGTCTCTAGGATGTGGGAATCATAGATTAAAATATCAACTCTGATCCATGGTAGATGTGTGACCTGAAATCTCTAGACTCTTTTAATCAACAGTGTACATTTTAATTGTATTGTAAATAGTTACACAGTTTGCTGTGCTGTTCTGAAGGATAGGCAGAATATGCTTTGTCAGCAATTTGAGAAAATCTAGCACAAAACTTTCAGGAAATGTCAGTTACTTTGAGAAATAGTTTTATTTCTTCATCATTACAATTTACATTTCCCTGGTTAGGCTATAAAGCTCATGAAAAGCATAGCATAGCATAGCATAGCATAGCATAGCATAGCATATTTTAAACAGAAAAAAATCTAAGTATTCATTAAACCTTGCTAAATAAATTAAAAACTTGAAAACACGCACATCTAATGGGGAATCTCCAACAATGTTTTTGGAACATGAAAATCACACCAGGATTTTCAAAAGTTAAGAAAATTCTGTGTTCATTTTGCAAAGAGCAAACTAAGAATAGCCTTTCTGATTTGTTTTGTTTTCACACTGTAGATGATGGGGTTGAGCACAGGGGGTAGAAGAAGGTAAACATTGGCCATCATTGTATGGACTACCTTGGGTGCTGACCGACCATATCGATGTACCAGAGACAGGCTAAACATTGGGATGTAGAAAACTGCAACTGCTCCAATGTGGGACACACAGGTGCTGAAGGTCTTGTGCCTTTCTTCAGAGGAGGCGATACTGAGGACAGAGCGAATGATCAGTATATAAGATAAGACAATGCATGGAGTATCTATCCCTGTGGTCAGAATGAGATCAACTAGTCCACAGATGCTATTGGCTCGAGTGTCTGAACATGCTAACTTAATCACATCTGGATGATAACAGTAGGAGTGGGAGAGGGTATTCCTTTTACAGAAAGAGACAGGTTTAAGGAGCAGAAGCAGTGGGACTATTAATAACAGAGCACGCATTATCACTAGGAAACCCATCTGAATGATTCTAGAATTAGTAAGAATCATGGTATATCTAAGAGGGTTGCAGATCGCTACATAACGATCAAAAGCCATAGCCACTAGCACTCCAGATTCTATAAATGTGAATCCATGGAGAAAAAACATCTGAACAATGCAAAAATCTAGACTGATTTCATTTGCCTGAAACCACAGGATTCTCAAGGTAGTTGACATTGTAGAAAAAGTCAAACCCAGGTCAGTGGCAGAGAGCACAGAGAGGAAATAGTACATAGGTTCATGCAGACTATGCTGGGTCACAATGATGAAGAGGATCATGCTGTTGCCAGAGAGGGCAGTGGCATAAAGACAACAGAAAGGGATGGAGATCCAGCTGTGAGCAGACTCTAGGCCAGGAATGCCAGTCAACAAGAAGGTTGGTAATTGCGATGTGAAGTTGCTTAGGAATTCTGTGTTGTCCTGCATATGTAGCATTTGCCTGTCCAGTGCTCACATCCTAAGAAGTAACAAATTATACAGTTATAGAAAGTATTTAGACAATTTTCTGATTAGAAAAAATACTCTAGGAAATAAATTCTGTTGTGTAGAAAACTAAAATTTATTACGTTAGTAATTATAATTAGATATTTAGAATAGTTTTTTTACTGTTAAACCAAGTAAATATTTTTCACATAAATGTGCATATATATTTATTTTTATATTTCTAGAATTTTAAGTTTCACCAGATTATGTGAATAAATAGTCATTTCTAAGAATGCAAAAAAAATAGGAATGTTTTAATGTGGGAGAGTCACTGGAACACAGGAAAACAAGCATAAATTTATTTTTAATAAGTCAGGTTTAAAGTGATCAATAGAAGCCTACTTAAAGATGTCCAGGCATTTGGAATGGACCTTCAGGTGTGACTCTCTAGACATAGCTTTCTAGGAATATTCTTTTAAATCCCACAGAACAGGTGAACAGCCAAGGAGAGTAGGTTATTAAAAGAAAATAATGAAGACAAAGTATTTTGGAAGTTTAGGAGAACCTGAATGGTTTGTGAGAGCCACGAAAGAGGAGACACCCTGGTAACCTCCTGTGTATATGTTGTTAACAATGCTGAAGTGCTTGAGCAGCCACCTCTACTAAACACTGAAACAATCAAAAGGAGTTCAGAGTAGTTGTTGATTGTGGGAAAGGCAGGTGCCCTCGCCGACACTGAAAGTGCCAATCACTGGGTGTGTATTAGGGAGTGGATGGGGAAATTGTGGTGGTTCTATCGTTTGTTTCATTTTCAGAAACTTAGCAGCTAAGGAAAAGACAGAGATAGAGTGTGACTAATCTAGGCTATAAGAGGTATGGGGGTGTTTTGAAATGGGAAGAATTTAGATAAATACACTAATTTATGAACTGTGATTATAGATACAGTAATAGTCATGAGTTTTAGATAATGACTGAGAGGATTTAGTTGATATTTAAATGTTTGAAAGCATCATGTGATTGAGCTCAGCACAGGAGAGTAATTAGTTCTCAGAAAGAAGAGGTGAAACATTTTTTATCGACACTAGGTAAAATATTAAATAGTAGGAATATTCCTTACCCTGTTAAAGTTTTTCAGTCAAATTTAGCAAGAATTTCCTTTATGCTAATAGATATCTTCTAATGTGTTTTTAATTAACCATTTTTCATGCTATTTTCGTTTTTTTGTTACATCTTAAATTTCATGAGTTTCAATCCTATCTGAGAGGAACTAGAGCTACAAACTGCTATTATATGGATTCCAATATAAGATATACTAAATGATTACCAGAATTTTTTATAAACCTATTTGAATACTTATGTGTAGGTAAAAAACATATACAAAGACAGCACAGTGAGCATCATTATCTATCTTACCAGGGCCTTGTGGAAACAGGAACTTTCTATGTCTTTGCTAGCAGAGACAGAACAGGCTATCATGCTGGGACCTACGGACTTTTTAGTAAGTTTGAACTGAACTGTGGGATTATATGCAAGATGTGAATTTCTCTGGGGAAATTGGCAAAGAACAAGCAACATATTTTAAAATGTAGGGTGTCACCATTAAATCCCAAAAGGTTTTAAGCTAATAACTCAAATAAACAGCAGTCCCCCAGAGTCTTGAATGATAAACAAAGGAAACTGAAGAATTCATACACAGTTTGCTCTCCATAGTGATGTGCTGTTTCTTATGCAGTCTGTCACACTCCCTGTGAGTTCTTATGAGTATTGTTGGGTCTACAAAACATCATCATCACCTCTGGATGAACAATATTTCCACACTTCTGTGATGATCTCAGAGTCTTGTGGGAAAGAATGCTATCAAGATGTCCCATTTATGACTTCGTACTCTGTAATCTCTTATTCTCTGAATGTTGACAAATTTTGGGTTTCTTTTAATTTCAGTCTAATGCAAGAATTGATGGATGCCCTAACCTATGAGTATAGTGATAATGATTAGCAGTCATTTTAATACTATGCCCACTAGCAGAATAATAGTCCTAGGGTTCTACCCTAGGTCCTATAGCATATCTAGCCAAGGTTCCTGGCCCCAGTAACGCTGCCAGGTATGAGTTTTATTAGTGGAGAGGCCTTACATACGATCAGAAATCAGTCACTTATCAGTAACATTGAACCACTATTGCATCAGTGGGCATAACTTGTCAAGGTATCATTGTTGCTCATAACGTGTACAGAAGAGTAAGATTGTGTCTAGAATCTTTTAGTTCAATGAAAGCTAGCCAGTAGGAATAAAGTATTAAGATCAGCACTCATTGATTGATTTCTATGTTTCCTGACTCAGATATGTGGTGTCTTCAGCAATAGAGTGTGATAGATGATAAGTATAAAAAACTGTGGAGCACAATATGGTACTTTAATACCTGTATACAAGGTGTGAGATCAAGGCCTTGTGTATACTTTACCCATCTCAGACATTTCTCACGTTGTGTAAAACTTCTATTTATTTTGATGTTTTGTGTTTTTTATTAAAGAATAAGAATAAAATAGAAGAGTCACTGACTGAGGGCAAATTGTGACCATTAATTCATTCATATCTTCATGCTTTTAAGCTGTACATACACTTATGAACAAAAGCACCCAGTTCACAAAGATATACAAATTATAAAGCAAATATATATAACAAATAAAAACAATTGTGGAATTATGCCCTTGAGGGACAGTTTTTCTCTTAGAAAGTTAAAGGCACAATAGGCCCCAATACAACAGTGCCTTACTGTCCAGCCTCTAGGCCTTCACTTACTGTTAGCCATATAATTAAAAAATTATTTATAAACATTTCCTCAAGTCTGTTTCCTGGGCAAATTGTTGCTACAATGCCTTGTTGGCAAATCTCAACTGATCTTGGGATGGAGATAGGACCTGATTGACTTGTTCATTTTATATGTTATCCTAAGGGAAGAATGAGAAAGAAATGAACACTCTAGCTCTTTGTGGTCACAAGTGGATATGATAAGAAAATAATCTTTAGTAGAGTGGGCTAGCTATCAGTAGAGCATTAGAAAATATAATTAATAAAATGGAGGTTAACACTCCAGGAATCTGTGTTCTCTTTACTGTTCAACCACAGCGACAAATTTCTGAAGGAAAAAAAAATCTTTAAGAGAGGGAGGTTCTTAGTCAGAAGCCCCATTGCTGAGGACCTTAAGAGAGCCTGAAATACGGCAGGAGCACTTGGTGGAGAATAGCATCTTACCAACTGGTGAACTGGAAGCAGAAAGGGAAAAGACAGGAAGGGATGAAGGAAGGACACTAGCTGCAAGGACAGGATCCCAGTGACTGACTTAGCCAGCCACGTTTTACACGTAAAGTATTTCTACTAATTGGAGAACAGGCCTTGGACACATGAGCCTGTGAGAAACATCTCATGTTCAAATTAAACCTGGAAGGGGTGATCTTAAATTGACTGAGCTGGGACTATAGGTTTTTAGTTTGACATCCACAGAAAACCATTAGTGTGGAGACTATCCTTATTGTATATTGTATTCTAATTTGCTTGCTGATTGCTATGGGTTAACTGAATGGTAGTTTGTTTCATTATAATACTATAAAATTAGTATACTGTGTTGTCTTAACATTAGTAGAAATGATGAATAGAAGAAATGAGTAATTCTCCAAAATGAATCAGCCAGATTTTAATTATCAGTCTTCCTAATGTGTAACACATTTACAGTGGCTGGTTTGTGTGTGTGTGTGTGTGTGTGTGTGTGTTATGCATGCAGGGCAGGACTATTTGTATTCCTGCTTTTACATGGATCATTTTATTTAATTTGGAAACACCAAACCATCTCTCCAGCCCCATAACACCTACTGTTATATTGATGATATCAAATATAACCACAGAAGAGGCCATGAGAACCTGGTTATTGTCTAATGTGTTACATATCAATGTGAGCATGGTCACTTGTTCACAGTAGGTGTAAGAGACAATCTGGCTTAGGCAAATGGGCTTCCAGGAGAACATGAAGATAAGGGCATCACATGTTATACTTTGTGCCCGATGAAGCTGCTCCTAGCTAGACTGTCCATAGTTGGAACAAAATGACATACTAAGGAATGTGTCTACTGAACATCTATAGCTACCAGAGAGGACAGTGAATATGAAACAACCTGGAATGAGTGATGCAGGTATTGAATTTGATTTTTGCAGACTGAGAACCAATTAAATGGTCAATCATAGGTTAGGTGGAAGAGTACCACCCTCATGGAAGCTAGAGAGCCCAGAAAGAATTGAAGCATTAACAGAAGTACTTAAAACATGATGCACTGATGAATAATAATAACAATAGAAAACTTGTGGTGGAAGGGGAGAGGTGGGGAAAGGAGGTAGGTCATGAAGAGAGGGAGAGATGTGTATGGAAAGTTGTCTTAAGTAACTATGTAAGAAAATGTCATATGGAAACTTACTCCTGTGTAAACTAATAAAAATGATAACTAGATCCAAAGTTGGGACACTTTCTACCCTGGAAAGTCACAGAGGCAGATGTATGTGATGCATGGTGAGGGTGGTTTTTCACAGGCATCGCATCAGAAGATGGCTGTGACACTAGAATCTAAGGGGGAGACTTTCCTTTGCATAGCCTAACCAAGTAATAAACACATTATTTTTGGCAGATCGCAAACAGTCACAGAATTGTGACTGTCAAGTGAGTATGAAATTGTAAGAACAGGAAATCACTAATCATATGTCTATAAACTCAGTTTTCTAAATTGATCATAATGAAGTTTGGCTATATCTAGTTTAGTCTAATAGAAATATGCATAATCCGCAAGTCCAGATACATGAGTAAAGAATAATCCATTCAAATGTGGCTCTTGTAGGTGGAAATTTGTTAGAGTAATGCTGCATTAACCATTGTTAAATTTTGCAACATAAAATTCAATTATATCTAGAGTAAGAAATAAGTTTTTCACTATGCCTTTGAGCAGGTTTGAATATATCTCCCATATATATTTAAGTGGAAAGGTAGTAGTAAAATCAATAAACTAGAATGGAGAGGAGATAATGATAAGAGAGAAGAGAGAGAGCAGAGGGAGGAGAGAGAGAAAGAAAGAGAACATAGAAAGGAGTGAGACAGAAAGAGAGAAATAGATGCTTTTTACACACCTCAGACATTTCTCACTTTGTGCAAAACTTCTATTTATTTTGATGTTTTGTGATTTTGATTATATAATATAATAGGATTATAAAAGGATGCTCTCAGAATCCTTGATCTGGGGTAAGTTCTATTTCAGATTGTGTCTTCCCTTTCTTGGAACCCAAGGTTTCAGAAAAATTCCGTCAATATATCTCTTCTGACCTAACTTGGAATTTCTTGGTAGAAAAAGTGAGTGATCTCTCCATATCCTGTAAGCTAAGTCTGAGCTCCTCAGAACACAGTTAGTGTATTAGGCTTTACTGGATCATTTTTTGAAATCATTTCCCCCATTTTTTTTAGAACTCTCATGACTCATGTCTTTGTGAATGCCAAATACTCTATTTCATACTTTCCCACTTGTATATATCTGATAAAATACCTTTTATTAGACCTAGAATAGGCACAATTTCTTTTTAAAAATAACATTTATTGGTCTCAGTTACATATTTCACTCATTTTTACTGGAGTCACTGCATGAGTGGGACCATGTGTATTACATTTATATTGTTTTTCACATCTACTTTTCCTGACTAGGGGACAAAATCCAAGCCCACTGCATCACTCTACATTTTCCATGTCTGCAGATGCATCAGTCACCCTGATGTTTCAGGCCACTTCTGAATGAATCCTTGTATTCTAGTCTTCCATATAATGAGAGAAATAATGTCTTAAAATTCCAAATTTTATGTGTGATTGTTTTATTGTAGTTATATTTTTTATCATCATAACAAGTTACCTGAGACACAATTACAGAGGAAGAAAGTCCCACTTTGGCAAGTGAATACAGAGGTCAGGGCCTGGCTGTATTGCTTCGAAGCAACTCATCCTAGAAGAGTGTCTTCTGGAGGACTGTTACCTCATGTCAGCTGGGGAGGAAAAAGACATAGTGAGCTGAGATCCACCATGCCTCCTCAAATGTCACACCTCAGTGACATAACATTCTTCTTTGGGTCCCATCAGCTTCCATTGCCTTCCTGTACTGCCAAAGCCTTATACTAAGTGTTCTCCACTAGTACACACAATTTCTCTTGCCTTTAATTCATATCAAAATTGTGCGTACACCAAAGAACTGTTTTAAAAATGATTAAGTTTTGTAATTTATTATTAGTTAAATGTTTTTTGTATACCTATTTTGTATACTTATGAGCCCAGGTTCATATAATCCTATTTTTCTTTCTTTTGTATTTATTTTTTATTAGATATCTTCTTTATTTACATTTCAAATGTTATTCCCTTTTCTGGTTTCCCCTCTCCCGGAAACCCATATCCCCTACTCTGTTTCTAAAAGGATGTTCCCCCACCCACCCATCCATTCCTGCCTCCCTGCTTTCACATTCCCCTACATCCCTTTTCCCAGTTCCCCCTCCAGAACCCCCCTATCCAATCCTCCCTCTCCCTGCTTCTATAAGGGTGCTCTCCCACCCACTCTCCCACTCCCACCTCCCTGCCCTGGCATTCCCCTACATTGGCAAATATGATGTGGACAACTAAGGGTACATGGTGGCCAAAGAGGTGGGTGAGGAAGGTGAAAAGGGCTGGGATATATAAGGTTAAGATGACACCAATATGAGAAGCACATGTACCAAAAGCTTTGAGGCGAGCTTCACCTGAGGGCAACCTCAACACAGCTCTCAGAATCATCACATTAAGATACACTGATGACAATTATGTCAAAGCCAACCACAGAGAAAGCCACAAAGAGTCCATACTCATGATTTACTCTGGTATCAGCACATATCAACTTGAATACAGCCATGTGATCACAGTAGGACTGGCTAATGACCTTGTTAGGGCAGAAGGGCATTCTGGAGACCATGAAGCAGAAGGGGCTCACCCACAGCAGCCCTCTCACCATCACAACAGCCCCTAGTTTGATGACTGCAGATGTGGTCAGGATGCTGGAATGTCGGAGTGGGAAGCAGATAGCCACATAACGGTCCAAGGCCATGGTCATGAGCACCCCAGACTCCACAGAAGAAAAGGCATGTATGAAGAACACCTGGATGAGGCAGGCATGATATTCAATCTGTGATCGTGAAACCAAAGTATGGCCAGCATTTTGGTTGTGTGGAGGAGGACAGGACCAGGTCAGTGGTAGCCAGCATGGCCAGAAAGAGATACATGGGCTCATGTAGGGTGTGGTCAATATGGATTATGTGAAGAATGGTGGTATTTCCAGTAACTGCCACAATATACATGACACAGAATAGAAAGACAACTCAGAATTGGTAATTCTCCAGTCCTGGGATTGCAAGCAAGATGAAAAATGTAGAGTGGGAAGAGCTGTTCCTTGAAGCCAACATGAGAGAAAGCGTCATATTTTCTGTGTGTGGAAGTTATTCTGCTTTCTGAGGATTATAAAAGCCAAGGCATGGATGGTTATTTGCTCTTGTGTAATAGTACAATTTTATTCAATAGTAAATTGTAGGAAAATCATACTTTATAATAAATATTTTGCCACACAAAATGATGCAATTTAATATTTCTTTTGGTGCTTGTAACACTTAAAATACTAGAACATGTCAGAATCAGAGGCAATTATTTCCTAAAGACAACTGTTTTTCCTGGAAGTAGAGCCTGCTGATTGAAAACAAGCATGACAAATTACTTATAATCAACTTTGTCATTTTCTCTTTGACAAAGTACTTGGTCTTCCTTTATTTCTGTGTTGAGACATTTAGGCAATGTCATGTGGAAATAAGCATGAAATAAGGGATCGTAATAATTTATTCTCATATTAGCTTTGGTTATTTAGCACAGTTCACCTTGATTCTAACCTAAGGAAAAAGACAAACCATCTGTGTATTAACAATTATACATAGTATATTTAATGAAAATCTTAGAGCATGAATATCTTATGCTTTATGAGTAATCCAATCTTTTACTTCTTTTTTTCTGGTAGTTGAAATGGTGATTTATTAACTTCATTATTTCTTCTGTGTTTATCAGTTAGCCTTATAATATAAAGAATAGCTGCCCCTTCTCCCTATTATTATTATTATTATTATTATTATTATTATTATTATTTTACAGTCCAGTTGCTACCCATCCTGGTCTGCTCTCCCATAGTTACACATCCCAATCTTCCTTCCTTCTGTCTCTAAGTGGATGTCCTCACCTGGCAGACCTCCCCACTCCCTAGGGCTTCAAGTCTCTCGAGGGTTAGGAACATCTTCTCTCACTGAGGCAAGAGCAGGCAGTCCTCTGCTGAATATCTGCTAGGGCCTTGGGCCAGTCTGTGTTTGCTGCCTGGTTGGTGGCTCATTCTCTGGGAGCTCCTCGGGGTACAGGTTACTTGAGACTGCTGGTCTTCCTATGGGGTCTTCTTCCTCCTCAGTTTTTTCCAGCCTTTACCTAATTCAACCACAGGGGTCACTGACTTCAGTCCATTGGTTTGGTGTAAGTATCTGCATCTGTCTCAGTCAGCTGCTTGATGGGCCTCTGGAAGGACAACCATGCTAGGCTCCTATCTGCAATCAGCATCAGTAATAGTGTCAGTCCTTGGATCCTCCCCTTGAAATAGATCCCAAGTTGGGATGGTCACTGGACCACCTTTCCTCAGGCTCTTCTCCATTTCTGCCCCTGTAGTTCTTTCAGATAGAAACAATTCTGGGTTGGAGTTTTTGACTGTGGGATGGCAACCCCATCCCTTTATTTGATGCCCTGTCTTTCTACTGGAGGTGGATTCTACAATTCCCTCTCCTCACTGTTGGGCATTTGATCTAAGGTCCCTCCCTTTGAGTCCTGAGATTCTCTTACCTCCCAGGTCTCTGGTACATTCTAGAGGGTTCTCCCATCATTCACCCACCCCCCAGGTTGCATATTTCCATTCATTCTGCTGGCCCTCAGGGCTTCTCTATTATCCCTCCCACAATACCTAATCTCCACCTCCCTTCTTCTCTCTTCCTTCTCCCCTCTCCCACCCAGGTCCTCCTTTCCTCTGCCTCCAGTGACTAAATTCTGTTTAAATCAGTGACTTTCTCTGTCTTGGTGCAAAAGTAGGCACTGACAACATATTAGTACCTGTATGCAGCTATATTCTGGAACATATTTTCTTACACAAACTTCAACTTGGCTTTGATTTGCCAACTAGTTTTTTCCAGGATGTCCTGGATGGTAAATTATACAAGAAGATGACTTCAAACCTGACACTTCACCTAGCACATCCTTTCTTGATAAAGAGAAAGTTCAGTAAATATTTGGAGAACAAAATATCAAGTCAAAATAATTATTCAGATGCAATCGATCCTTTAACTGATTATCAGTATTACCAATTAGAAACTTTCCTCTTAGAATCCTCCAATCCCTACTTGAGCTATGCTCACTAGAGTAAAGGCCATATCTGATGTTAGAAATTACAGAGGAATTTATTGCATGCCAGCTTTTATATGTTCTTGCTTAGTGCTGCTTGTTCTTGATGTCTGAGCTCTATAAGAAATGCAGCTTGGGAATTTCATAAATTCATTTTTTTAATAGCTGAATAGTATTCCATTGTATAAATGTACCACATTTTCTGTATCCATTCCTCTGTTGAGGGGCATCTGGGTTCTTTCCAGCTTCTGGCTATTATAAACAAGGCTGCTATGAACATAGTGGAGCATGTATTCTTCTTACCGGTTGGGACATCTTCTGGATATATGCCCAGGAGAGGTATTGCAGGATCCTCCGGTAGTACTATGTCCAATTTTCTGAGGAACCGCCAGACTGATTTCCAGAGTGGTTGTACAAGCTTGCAATCCCACCAACAATGGAGGAGTATTCCCCTTTCTCCACATCCTCGCCAGCATCTGCTGTCACCTGAATTTTTTATCTTAGCCATTCTGACTGGAATGAAGTGGAATCTCAGTGTTGTTTTGATTTGCATTTCCCTGATGATTAAGGATGTTGAACATTTTTTCAGGTGCTTCTCTGCCATTCGGTATTCCTCAGGTGAGAATTCTTTGTTCAGCTCTGAGCCCCATTTTTTAATGGGGTTATTTGATTTTCTGGAGTCCACCTTCTTGAGTTCTTTATATATATTGGATATTAGTCCCCTATCAGATTTGGGATAGGTAAAGATCCTTTCCCAATCTGTTGGTGGCCTTTTTGTCTTATTGACGGTGTCTTTTGCTTTGCAGAAGCTTTGCAATTTTATGAGGTCCCATTTATCGATTCTTGATCTTACAGCACAAGCCATTGCTGTTCTATTCAGGAATTTTCCCCTCTGTACCCATATCTTCGAGGCTTTTCCCTACTTTCTCCTCTATAAGTTTCAGTGTCTCTGGTTTTATGTGGAGTTCCTTAATCCACTTAGATTTGACCTTAGTACAAGGAGATAGAAATGGATCAATTCGCATTCTTCTACATGATAACCGTCAGTTGTGCCAGCACCATTTGTTGAAAATGCTGTCTCTGAGTGAAGTAACCCAATCACAAAGGAACTCACACAATATGTACTCACTGATAAGTGGATATTAGCCCAGAAACTTAGGATACCCAAGATATAAGATACAACTTGCCAAACGCATGAAATTCAAGAAGAACGAAGACCAAAGTGTGGACACGTTACCCTTTCTTAGAAATGGGAACAAAACACCCATAGAAGGAGTTACAGAGACAAAATTTGGAGCTGTGACGAAAGGATGGACCATCTAGCGATTGCCATATGCAGGGATCCATCCCATAATCAGCTTCCAAATGCTGACACCATTGCATACACTAGCAAGATTTCGCTGAAAGGACCCAGATATAGCTGTCTCTTGTGAGACTATGCCGGGGCCTAGGAAACACAGAAGTGGATGATCACAGTCAGCTATTGGATGGGTCACACGGCCCCTAATGGAGGAGCTAGAGAAATTACCCAAGGAGCTAAAGGGAACTGCAACCCTATAGGTGGAATAACAATATGAACTAACCAGTACCCGGGAGCTCTTGTCTTTAGCTGCATATGTATCAAAAGATGGCCTAGTCGGCCATCACTGCAAAGAGAGGCCCATTGGACTTGCAAACTTTATATGCCCCAGTACAGGGGAACGCCAGGGCCAAAAAGGGGGAGTGTGTGGGTAGGGGACTGAGGGGGTGGGTATGGGGGACCTTTGGGATAGTATTGAAAATGTAAACGAGGAAAATACCTAATTAAAAAAAAAAAAAAGAAATGCAGCTTGTCACGAAAAACTTTAGTACATAGCTGACATGTGACTTAGTTCTTACCCAATGTCTATTCTCTTAGTCTTTGCTGCCCTGTGTTTGTATTTGAGAGTCTCACATTTCACCTCATTCATAAGAGAAACCTTCAGGTGAAAACAATATCCTTATTGTCTCTTTAAAAAGATGTTTTCAGTCTAACAAGTGTTTCATTTTATAGGCCTCAAGAATCCTAAAAAGGCATCTTCAAGATGTGACAGATCTCATTTTTCTTAGTCTCCCTCATGTATAAAGGCTGAAAGCAGTGGGGCTCAGACTTTGGAAGTCTTCACTATACCACAAAGCTTACCAACCTTCTTAGCTAATTACCATGAGATTGCCCAAATATGCCTATGAACTCTCCAGTGACAATTCAGATAAGCACATCACCTTGAGGTCAGGGCCTCTGCTTTGCTTCCGTTTACCAGGTTCAATCTCCTCAAACAGTACCACATTTTCTAAACAACAGGGGTCCACACTTACTTACCCCTGGCCATCATATGTCACTCTTGGTTTATAGGAACAGCCATCAAGATTAAGAATGATTTGAACAAGAATATTTAGATTATATTTATTTTGGCCCCCAGGCTCTTAACTACATTGATTCTGTCTAAAGATCAACTTTTCAGTGTGTCCTAGTTATAACTAAGTAACTGTTGGGGAAGGATTATTAGATTTTGATATACTAATTAAAGCTCCTTTAAATTGTTTGTTTAACTATGAAAAACTTCCTTCCTTCCTCCCTCCCTCCCTCCCTCCCTCCCTCCCTCCCTTACTTCCTTCTTTTTCTTTTTTCTTTCCTATCTCCCCCTACCACCCCAATAGGGTCTGGTTTTATACTATGTAACCTAGCTGGCCTCATAAACCAGAACACGGGGATTTTAGGGATGTACAACCATTGACTTTCTATTAGCTTCTTTCCATTAGTCTTAGTAGGGGACTCATTTTACACAATTTTATATTGTCCAACTTAACTGGGCATCTAGTTTTCCTCTATCTGATTTTTTTTTTTTTAGATACAGAACACCCATATTAAGAGACACGTCTTAGTCTTTCTTATTCTATTCTGACTATAATCTCAATGTTCATTTATTAGAGAAACAATAGAATAATGGAAATGACATAAGAGCTATATTTGAGTTGGGAGATGTGGTCCTCAACAGGTGTCTGTTTTCTCTCAACTTCTTCATGTTCTACAGTTTGTCATCATCACTTTTGGAAATCTCTCTCTGTTTCCCTTTTGTTCTTAGGACCTGAACACATGGAGAGTTTTGAGTACAAGCTATACTTAATAGACAGGTGTTTGCTGATCCTTTGCCATTTTTGTTGCATGTGAAAAAATTGCATTATGAAGAGAACAGTTTATCATCTTGCTTTGGTTTAAGACATGGAGCTGTGCATTTCTTAGACAATAGGAAAAGAACATATAATTTGCAACCCTATAGGTGGATCAACATTATGAACTAACCAGTACCCCGGAGCTCTTGACTCTAGCTGCATATGTATGAAAAGATGGCCTAGTCGGCCATCACTGGAAAGAGAGGCCCATTGGACACACAAACTTTATATGCCCCAGAACAGGGGAACGCCAGGGCCAAAAAGGGGGAGTGGGCGGGTAGGGGAGTGGGGGTGGGTGGGTATGGGGGACTTTTGGTATAGCATTGGAAATGTAAATGAGCTAAATACCTAATAAAAAATGGAAAGAAAAAAAAAAGAACATATAATTTTCCTCTTGCCAAACACTCACTATTACTCTATTCTACAACATACATTATTCTTATTTTTACAGGATACAACCATTATTAGCATACTACATAATACTACACAATAGAAGATGAAATAAAGTTATATGCTTATGAAACATTAGTGCAGGTTGATGAACTTTTGAACCTCACTCTGTAATATCGGAACCTAAGTGTAGAGCATGTGAGGTCACAATTAGCTTGTTGCTAGAGAGCTTCTACGAGGACATCTCTGAACAAGCTGACTATGACTAAAGAATTTCTTATACGCTCCTGGGATTCAGCCTTGTTTAGAGATCTCATGTTGGGGTCTATTTAAAGATCTGTGTGGTCTGTCTGTTCTCCCAAGAAATGGTTCTTTTCCTCTTTCTATATTCAAACTGCCCTACATTCACAATGACTCCAATTACTCCCTGTGAGACTAGAAGCTAAAGCTGGAAGTATTAACCTCTAACTTTCCTCTCTTGTCTGTATACAGGAGCACAAAGACAGGTTTAATTGAATGCATGAAGGTGTATTGCTGCAATTGCATAAAACTTATCCTTATACTTACATTTTCTGTTAAATTATTTATTGCTCTCATTTTAGGCATATTGTGTGCAACATAAATAATCATTGATACTTCATATATGTTTATGTATGAATAGGAGAGGTATTTCTATAAACATGAAAGGCATTGACCTGTACGTGACCATATATGTATATATGTATAAATGCTGATAACTATTTGTTTTAGGTATGTGTAATTAATATAACATCATCATTCTATGAGTTAACTACATTCTATGAGTTCAGGGTTATCAAATGCAGAGGCTTTGTGAAAGTACATGCTTGCTTACATTCCTTATGGTGCAAAATGGCATATTATGATGTATACTTATGATGGACTTAATTATGTGGTATTATTTTGAAATAGGGCCAAAATGATAATTGTGGTTAGATAAACCCTAGTAGAGTATGATTAATTCCTAGCCCAATATGACCAAAATCCTTATCTAAGTAAAACCATACATGTGTGTGTGTATGTGTACATTTGTGTATATGTAAAACAAACCTACCAAACTAACGGCCATAAGATTTATCAAGAAAATAGCTTATATCCACATACTCTACAAAACATTAGAGAGCCAAAATTGTAGATCTTCATTGGGCTCCTCCCCTCAGAGATGAGGGAGCTCCACAGAAGATGTGGAGGAAGACTTGTAGGAGTCAGAGAAGTCAAGAACACTAGATGAATATGACCCACAAATAAAACTAAACGGGACTCATAGGAGCTCACAATTTTGACTGTTTAATGCTTTGCTGTGGGTCTCTCCATATGCTCCCATCAGCTGGCAGGAGAAGCATTTCTGGAAGAACTTGAGAATATAAAAGGCAATAACTACAAGAAGAAAATAGAGAACCAACAATGGACTTCAGTAAGAGAAAAAAATGTTCAATTATAAAACTGAAAATTCAAAATGCAGAATAATCATAATAAAACTGTCTGACAGAGAAAGACCCATGATCTACTCATGGAAAAGAAGAAAACTTATCAGAGGCATAAGTAACTTGCTTAGGTAGGATTTTCGCAAAGAGAGGTATGTGAATGGCTAACTCATATATGAAAATATGCACAACACCATTCTTCATTAGAAAAATGATAACAGATGACAATGAGAAGCCAATGGAGAACCATCAATGAACATAAAAAAAATCTATCAATCACAGATTGTCCTTTTAAAATTTACTCAAGAGAACACACACATTGTACCAAGAATAGAAAGAAAGACCTGAGAAAAAGGTTTACCTAGGAAACAGTATTTTGTAACATTTTAAATAATTTGTCTGAACATATTTATGCACTAATCTAAATTACTGGCTAAGACTACTTAATCTATGTTATCAAGAGAGCCAGTAGCCATTCCCACTACATTAACCTAAGCCTAGAAAATAAAATAAAGCTCAAATAAAACAATTTAACCTGCAGATTTTTATAGTCTCAAAATAAATATAAATATAATAGAAAATAATGGAAGGTTTGTACAAGCAACATTAAAGAGAATTTATTTTTTCTATACATTTTTTTCTCTGAAGCAAATTAAAATCTGGGGCAGGTGCTGCAATGAATAACTAAGTATCTAATATGTTGAGTCCAGGATAAGCAAGCATGAGTGACAGGGACTCAGAAATCCCCCAACGCAGTAACCACAGGTGTGAAATTGACATGGTCTGTAATCTGTAGCGTGTTAGAATCCTGCACACAGTATGACCTCAAAGCTGAAGAGATGTCAGAAACTCAGACCACCGGCCCCAGTTTCAGCTGTGAATCACGATTTTCATATTAACAAGATATTGATATGAGAGCCATGATTTTCCAAGATTTAACTTTCTTTATTAACAAATATAGTCATAGGTCTTCAGTGAGATACTGAAGAAAGCTCTTCCTTTTTTGTATCTACAGTTTAAATTTCTAAGAAAAAATTTGGTTTCAGAAGATGGTCCAAATAAATGTAAACAAAATTTACATAACAATGAGTAACTGAGTCATTGTATGAGTGTTAGCTTTCTTGTCACTCCTAGATGGCTTGGGCCATTTTTTTTCTGGTCACATGGCTAACTCTGTTTTAGTTATTAGTTATATTTCAAAAATTGTTTTTGGTTTTTGATAATGATCCTCTCTAACCTTGACTGTTCTCTAACCAAGGATGGACCCTGACTCCTAATTCTCTTGACTTTGTCTCACATGACAGTGGCTGGGATTACAGGTGGGGACAACTTGATGAATTCCAGTGTCAATTGAAGTTTAATGGTATTTCAGGCAGAAGTTAATTTCTTTTCACACTTGAATAACTTAAACAGAAATGCAAGATAGTAGCTATGAGTATGAGTACTAGTTTATATGTATTGTTATATTATATTTTGGTTTGGTAGTTCATTTCAGTAAGAACAGAAAAGGGAAAGAGGGAAGTTCATGATGGTTCATTCACTGATCTCTATAAAAGTTATAATCTAAAGATCATGGACAAGTAAAGACCACCTATATTTAAACCTAATGTGGAGATATTAAAATGAAAGGAAGAAGTAATAGGAATTTTAACCTGCTTAGTACAGTGTGAGGAGGCACCTATCTAATTTTCCTCATTATACCTGGTTGGAATCCCATGGGCCTTTTGGCAGCAGGTTTGAAGTACATGCTGGGATATTTATTAGAGGGTCAGATCCGTGAACTACCAGAGCAACCATCACATACATGAATTTGACCTGGCAGAAAGTGAAAATGCACCGGTCCTTTTGTTGGTAAAACACTAGGACCAGGTAAGGTACTAAGACCCTTATGACAAAGCCCATGAAATAGACTGCAGAGATTTAACGTGAGGGTGGGACAAAGCAAAGACGTACACAGGTGGGAAGGAATTGCTTAGAGCAGAAGGACCACAGGTCCTGACCTCAGCAGGAAGATGGCAGACCTACTTCTTTCCAGGAGACAACATCAAAGCCAGGGAGATCAGACAGAATTATTTTGATTCAATGCAGTCCTAAAAGTGACACTCACCATGTCTTTATTTCTTCCTCACTTTTCATTTAGCTTTAAAATTGGGGTCATTTCTGTATCTCTCCTTTCTTTGTTAGGAAGTAAGCTCTCCAGCAGGTTTGTATTGACATCAGCTCTAGTCTTAGGAACAAATACATGTATTTGTTGCTATGGCTTTATGAACCTAACTCCCTCACCCTCAATTAGATACAATTCAGTTTATTGCAAATTAGATCTTCCCCATAGATTGCATGTTTTTGAAGCTAACTGAGACTGAGATCTGATTTCATATTTTCTTTTATTATTACCTGTCATTTTTTATCAAAATTGTTACGTCATACGTACATGCATACACTTTTAGACCATTTCATCATATTTAAAGATACATTTATTTAACTATATGTATTGCTTTTATTGTCTTTTAGTTAGTTTTCTGGATGAGTTTTTTTAAAGTTCACTTATATTGGCTTTATTGCTGATGAATGTGTTTCAACTTTTTATGGTTTATTTTGATTTTTATGTAATAATTTCCTGTTTTTATATTGACCACTTGAATAATTAATATTTATTTTCTAATAAATTTATAATGCTTAGGCTATAATTTGCACTTAAATGCTGACATGTAATTTTCTTACTCTTATGCAGTTTAAGCTATCATTTCCCTAAATCACTTAGTTTTTCTGGTATGTATAAAATACTTATTAATAATAGTAGTTGTTGTTGGTTTGGGGGCATTCCATCTTACACTAATATGCTAGCATTATCCTGAGAAATCAATAAACTACAAATATTTGTAAGATAATTTAGTAGTTCATGTTAGATTGTATGAACATTTATAGTAGATATTGTATTTAGGGAAAGCTGAGGTAGATCTAGAAAGAAATATTAAAGCTTGAATAAAAGAGTTTTGATAATTGATTGGAAATAGTGTCAGTTAAATAAATAAGATATAACAGTGAAGTTTCTGTTATAATAACAATATATGATTATATTATATTTATATGGTTAAAACAGTCACAGAGGAAAGTTATGGAGTATGACAGAGTGATGGAGTCCATAGCATATAGAATTTCTTCTACCTACTAGAAGCCACACAATTTTACTCAAATAACCTTTAATTTCATGTTTAGATTCAGGCAACCAGAATTGTAATTTCAATATTTTCTTGAAAACTGTCATTCTGTAGAAGAAACAGAAGTCATGAAAGTAGGCAGGGCTCTTTTAAGAAATGACTTGACAGTAGGCAGAGGATTGATATCAGAAAGGTAAAGTTGCAGACTACATTTACAAAAAGAAAGAAGGAATCTACCACCTGGACATACCTAATAAAGACAAGGTTCCAAAGAGGACAGGGAGGGAAATTTTCTTGGAATAATCATCAGCAACACACACTAAGAATTTGATGGTCACTAAAATGAGCCACTGCATTTATGATCTGCTGTTGAAAGTGTAGCCTGGATGTCTTGGCACACAATGGAGCATTTATACTAAAGTCACTTCCCAGAAAAACCAAAAAGTGCTTCATACAATATTTGACACATAGAAATCTACACCGGAAGAGCCATATTGATTACAGTGTATCTCTGGGAAAGAACAGATTTGAAGCTGTTCATCAGGAGCTGTCATCCTGGATGGCAGGCAGACTCCTCCTATGCATTTCCAACCTCCACAGAGTAGGAGGCATTAGGCTCCGATATAGACATTTCAGATACTCTGTTGCCTAATTGTATACTTCTAGGAGATTTGCTTGGTCACACCTGTACACAGAAGAGAAAGAGAGGGCAGAGAGTTTTACATTCTTGAACAGTTATGATAATTGGATGGATACAGATAAGAATACAGTTACATCTACCACATTGTATACGGTCTGAGTACAACACTTATCTGGATTTCAGTAGCATCCTGTGCTATTATTTGTTATAAGACACACTTTAATATATTGTGTGAAAAATAAGGACAAGGATTTCTTTCTTCTTTCCTTCCTCTCTTCATCCCTTCCCTCCCTTCCTTCTCCATTTCCTTTGCTCTTTCTCCTTCTCTCTTTACATTCCTGCTTTCTTCTTTCTTTCTTTCTTTCTTTCTTTCTTTCTTTCTTTCTTTCTTTCTTTCTTTCTTTCTTTCTTTCTTCCTTCCTTCCTTCCTTCCTTCCTTCCTTCCTTCCTTCCTTCCTTCCTTTCTTTCTTTCTTTCTTTCTTTCTTTCTTTCTCTCTCTCTCATTCTCTCTCTCTCTCTTTCTTTCTTTCTTTCTTTCTTTCTTTCTTTCTTTCCTTCTTTCCTTCTTTCCTTCTTTCCTATTTTTTCTCAGATTGATGTTTTCTCTCAAGAATCAAGCAGTGAGGTTTAGGTAATAGGTAATAGGGCAATTATTTAATGACTAAATTGTTGCAATATAATTACTTCATATGCAAAATGTTTGTGCTACTACCTAAACCCTAGAATTAGAGTATGGAGCATGGATAAAATCATACACATAGAACATATAAAATATGAAGAAAACAGGGAACTGTAAAAAATGGACCTGACATCAGTTTTTCTTGAACTATCCTGTGTTCACATAGGCAGACTTATGTGCCCCAGAGACACGTTGACATAGTTCTGAATATTTCCCAGGTCTGTCTAGTGGGCACATTTAAAAAAGAGAGTTAGTTTGCTCAGTGTCATGTATTAGACTCAAGAACTTATTTTTAAAAATACTGGAAATTGGATTTTTTGTTATATTATTTAGGTATTTGTTGGGAAGTTATATAGATTGGAATAATTTTTCTTTTCTTTTTTCAAAGATTTATTTATTTATTATATGTAAGTTAACTTTTCAGACATTCCAGATAAGAGCATCAGATCTCATTATGGATGGTTGTGAGCTACCATGTGGTTGCTGGGATTTGAACTCAGGACGTTTGGGAAAACAGTCAGTGTTCTTAACCACTGAGCCATCTCTCCAGCCCAGGAATAATTTTTCTTGTTGCTTTTTTTTTTTTTTTTTTTTTTGGTCACAAAGAGAAGACTGGCTTGGAATATTTTTTAAAAATTGATTTGAAACAATCTGGTAAATTTCTTTTCTCAAAAAAATGTGGAACACTGAAAAGCAAGAAGAGAAGCCTACATTTCTAGTATATAACCAAATATTTAAAAATTTTTAAGAATTATCAGTATTGATTAAGTGCTAGAGAGATGTTTATAAAATAAGATCTATGCATTGTTATATTCAATTATCTGATTGCCCTTCTTTTTCCAGACTTCACTATGCTCATCCTTAATAATACCCATTCCCAGCTTCCAACCTTCCTCCTCACTGGTATCCCAGGCCTGAGAGCAGCTCAGGTCTGGATCTCCATTCCCTTTTGCCTCCTTTACCTTTCTGGGAACAGCATGATCCTGCTGGTGATCGTTCGTGAGCAGAGCCTCCATGAGCCTATGTACTACTTTCTCTCTATGCTCTCCATCACAGACTTGAGCTTGTCTCTCTGCACACTTTCCACTACCCTTGGTGTCCTCTGGTTTGAAGCTCGAGAGATCAATTTAAATGCGTGTATTGCCCAGATGTTCTTTCTCCATGGGTTTACTTTCATGGAATCCGGAGTTCTGCTGGCCATGGCCTTTGATCGTTTTGTGGCTATCTGTGATCCACTAAGATATACCACTATTCTTACCAATGCCAGGATTGCCCAGATTGGCACAATTGTGTTGATAAGGAATGTTGCCGTCATGTTGCCAGTTGTGCTCTTTGTCAAGAGGTTGTCCTTCTGCAGTTCTCTGGTTCTTTCACATTCATACTGCTACCATGTAGATGTCATCCAGCTCTCATGTACAGACAACAGAATCAATAGCGTTCTTGGTCTGTTTGCACTATTCTCTACTACAGGGTTTGACTGCCCTTGCATCTTGCTGTCCTATGTACTGATCATCCGATCTGTCCTCAGCATTGCTTCCTCTGATGAGCGACAGAAAGCCTTCAATACATGCATATCCCACATCAGTGCTGTTGCCATCTTCTACATTCCTCTCATCAGCTTGTCTCTTGTACACCGCTACGGCCATTCAGCACCCGCCTTTGTCCACACCGTCATGGCCAACGTCTTCCTGCTCATCCCTCCTGTGCTCAACCCTATAATCTACAGTGTGAAGACGAAGCAGATTCGAAAGGCTATTCTCAAGGTGTTAAATCAGAAACAAAACCAGCTTTAATCATGATCTCAGTTGAAAGGAACACTTATAAATAAATGATTTTTTAGAATCGGGTAATTTTAAGATGTCAAGTTATGGAACTTCTAGGTTGTATGATAATTGCTTACTAAGTTTCTCTGTCAGTAAATTCATATTAATGCCATTTAAATAATTATTTCATTTTCACGCCCAGCCTTTTTTTTGATCAGTTCTATTTTTAATGACACACAAAAATATTTTAATTAGTTGTATATGTTTTACTCAAAACCTTTTAATTCTCTGACTTCTTCCTAAATTATTATTGGTTAAATCCTAAAATACATACTAGCAATTCGACTTCAAGTCTTGCATCAGTCAGTATATCTTGTCTTTTATTTTACGGTAAAGAAAATACAGATGTAGACAAAATCTGAGAGTTTTCTCAGTTGATAATTGTATTTATTCAAGTTGCATGCCTAAACAGCTGAAGAATAGCCACAGTAGATCTGAAAAGTTGCTGGGCTCCTCACTATTAAATAAATATCAAACAAACAGAACTCTATTAATCACTTTACTTTAACAATTTTATTACGAAAAACAGTGAATTATTTAGATGCTTACTATCATGAGAAGTTACATCTATGTACAATTGTCATCAAAGGATACAGATGTTCCTTTGTCTAAAATTTAACTGCATTTATATATGGATACATATATTGGGGAAATCATTAGTTAATTTTTATTTTACAATGACATTTGCATTGCAATTTATGTCACAGATATCAGGACTCATTGTCAGTGAATTTATTCTGTGTAAATGTGTGAAGAACTGCAATTATCTATTTCGGTAGCTGAGACTCATTTGGTTCCAGTCAATGCAAGTAGGTATGATTTTGATACTTTCAGTAGGTAGTTTATTTTCTCCTGAGATATTAATAAAGTTTGATGAGACCTGAGTGGAGATTGGCTTGGGTGTAATGACAACAGCTTGGGTAGTTCTCCTGGAGGAATGATATCATATATATGATACAATGTCCAGGCTTGATTTTTGCATGTCCCTAAATAGGAACAAATAGCTCTGATGGAAAATAAGAAGGATGCTACTTACTGTTCAATAATTATTTCAGGAGTGAGAATTTTGTATCTTTTTCATTATTTTACTCCTTTTAAGTCTTCCTACTTAGCCAGGAGTGGTGGCGCACACCTTTAATCCCAGCACTTGGGAGGCAGAGGCAGGTGGATTTCTGAGTTCAAGGCCAGCCTGGTCTACAAAGTGAGTTCCAGGACAGCCAGGGCTATACAGAGAAACCCTGTCTTGAAAAACAAAAACAAAAACAAAAAACAAAACAAACAAACAAACAAAAAGTATTCCTACTGTATCAAATCTTATCAAAGGCAGCATTTAGCCATTTATCAAGTAGATCTCTCTCCCTTTCCATTAAACCATCTCTGTGAGACTTTGAATGGTATGATCTACATGTGTAATTAATTTTTTTTCTATTAAAGGAAGCCCTTTGATTGGATTTTAAATTGAAAGATCAATTAACCATTTCTTTTTTACAAGTTTTCTGATTCTGATAAAACTTCCTGTATTCTATAATTTTTAGAGTTAGTATTTTCAGGTAAAATAGGAAGAAAAATCACAAGAGCCACAGTTGACATATAAAACATTTCTTGTCTTTTAGATGAATGTGCCAGGTCAATTACAAACAAGGATCTTTCTAATTCAGCCTGTATTTTCATGTCAAAGATTATATCTAGGATTCTGACAATGGACGAGAAAGTTGTCACTACAAATTGCTTATGGAAATAATAATGTGGCAGTAGGGTTTGAATGGGAGCAGACTAATGTCAAATCGAGGACAAGATGGTACATTAGATGCCATGTCAGGGTCCAGTATGAAGACAAAACCCAGATAACACCTGGGCAGGTATAATTTAATATAACTATTCATTAGTATGGAATCAAAGTAGTGAGGAAATTGGCTAATAAGAGCTAACCAGAATTACATGTACTCAAGTAGAATAGAATACAAGGAACAAAGAGCAATGTAATGGAGTCACCAAGAATCTCTCATTTTGTTCTTCTATACTTACAAAGCCAAGGAAGTGTATTATTTTTGGCACTTGAAAAACAAATCTGCCCTCCCCATCACCAGAAAGCCCTTCCATATGAAGATGTTGCTGGGAGGAGGAGGGTGTCACTACTAAGCCTGATAGTTGCAGAAGCTTTCCACATTCATGTTCATCTGTATCTCAGTGAGTCAGTGAGAGGCAATCTACTCAGCATGCGATTTGTGTGTAGCTTTCCAGATTAGTCATATGCAACCTTTAAGGCACATGCACATTCTCAGGGCGGAGTACATGTAGAAGAGGCTACTCCAGACAGAGTTCTATTTGTTATGTGTGTGGGTCTTATGGCTTAGCCATTGTCACAGAGGACAGGTGGAGAGCATCCTCAGTGTGTCAGTGTGGAAGAGAGTTGTGCACTGCTGGGAATCTCTCAGAGAAAGAATGAAGGACCATAAAATGGAACTAAATTTTATCTTTTAACACCACCTCAGCAAAATTTAAAGAAACCAGGTAGTGAAATTCTCCTTCTTCCTGTCTTCCTTCACTATTATCAACTGACAAGAATTAGCACTGTACCAGATGGCAAAAGAAAAAAAGTAGTTACTGTGTCCACACCATCATCATAGAAGACAAAAGGAATGTGAAATGGCAAATCAAAACCAGCCAGGCACTATTATGAATGGATATTGATTAATTTTGTATAACTGCGTCTGTATGTTTATCAAATATGCTTGATGATGATCTATCCAGGAAATTAAAATAGAGAGTGAATTACCTGCCAGACCTTATTTCTCCTTGGTCAAAGTTTACCTTACAGCTTCTTAATTTCCTCCACACATCTGGATTATACATGAATGAGTACAAAGCAATGACACTGGAGGTCTCATGCCCTCAGAGTGAGCTAGGAAGAACTCAACAGCCATATGGTGCTTGTACATCATGAGGTTTCAAGTCCCCCTGTGCTTATCCAACTGATGATTGGATGTGCATTAGTTCCTTGACCAAGTACCTGATGAGTTCAACTTGAAAATCTATTTTGACATATGTTTCTGGTGATTGTATTTGTCAAATAGGGAAGGCACTGCGGTAGAAGCATATGGTAATTTGGTTGCTTCATATCCACAGGCAGGATGCAGAGATAGATGAACGCTGTCACTGAACCAGCTTCCTCTCCCCTTTATTGACTCCAGAATTCCAGTTCATAATATCTGGGTGCTCAGATTGAAGGCTGGACTTCCCCCTCAGTTATGGCAACAGTGTCATAGACACACTCAAAGGTCTGCCACTCATGAATATCATAAGTTTTAACATAATCACATTGACAGTTGGAATTAACCATAGAGGTATGGGTGCTGCCACAGACATTTGAAAACGACACAGAATGATTTGTTCTTGATGCTCTAGAAATAAGTGATAAGGAGGTAAACTCAAAGCGTGTAGGGTCACAGATCTCAGCTCACCAGGAGACATCTGAGTCACTACTCCCACTGTCATGGGAATCCATGAATGGTCTTCTGTTGTTTTTGATATTGTTAATCTAATATATTTTCTCTTGTTTGAGAATTTCACAATACATATGTATGTTTTCATAAAACACACCTGTTTCCCCTCTCCATTTTCTCTTCTACTTTCCTTACCACTTTCCTTTTCAACTTTGTCTTCTCATTTTTTTTCTCTTAAACCCACTGAGTCAATTTAGTGCTACTACTCTTGAATGACTATAGATCCATCTACTAGAGCATCTTTCAGGGCTTGCATGCCTGAGGAAAATGCATTATTCCTTCCCTAGCCGGAATCAATTGCCACTTGTTTCTCAGGCGGTGGGATCTCTTGAGTTCCCTCCCCCATTCATGCTGGAACTTTGACTGGCTTAATCTAGTCCTGGGGAACCCATGTCCTCTTCTATGCATGTGGTGTCCAGACAAACATGAATGTAGAACACTTATACACATAAAATAAATGAACAAAAAAAAAAAAAGAAAGAAAGAAAGAAAGAAAGAAAGAAAGAAAGAAAGAAAGAAAGAAAGAAAGAAAGAAGAGCTAGGCATGGTAGTATGATTTTGTATTTCAAAACCCAGGGATTTCGAGACAAGTGATTCCCCAAGGAACCTAGGCTATATAAAGATTTCAGGTCACTGAGAAACCCTGTCAGAATGGAGAATAGTGTCTAAAAGAATGATGGCCGTCATTCTTCTGTGACATCAACACACATACCATATATGTGCATATGCTTGCACAGAAAGATGAATTTGCACACATACAACTGCATACACTTATGGAAAGTGAAAGTGAGAGGATTGCCAAGGGAGAGGAAAAGTTCTACCTTTGAACATATGGGGTTTTCAAACTTTATAATTAGCTTTACTTTAATATTTTAAATTATATGTTCTTTTTTTCACCATTTTATTCGATATTTTCTTTTTTTCTTTTTTTCTTCTTCTTTTCTTTTTTATTTTTATTTTTTTTTATTGCGTATTTTCCTCAATTACATTTCCAATGCTATCCCAAAAGTCCCCCCCCTCCCCCCCCCCACTCCCCTACCTACCCATTCCCATTTTTTGGCCCTGGTGTTCCCCTGTACTGGGGCATATAAAGTTTGCCTGACCAATGGGCCTCTCTTTCCATTGATGGCCGACTAGGCCATCTTTTGATACATATGCAGCTAGAGTCAAGAGCTCTGGGGTACTGGTTAGTTCATAATGTTGTTCCACCGATAGGGTTGCAGATCTCTTTAGCTCCTTGGGTACTTTCTCTAGCTCCTCCATTGGGGACCCTGTGATCCATCCAATAGTTGACTGTGAGCATCCACTTCTGTGTTTGCTAGGCCCTGGTCTAGTCTCACAAGGGACAGCTATATCACGGTCCTTGCAACAAAGGCTTGCTAGTGTATGCCATGGTGTCATCGTTTGGGGGCTAATTATGGGATGGATCCCTGGATATGGCAGTCTCTAGATGGTCCATCCTTTTGTCTCAGCTCCAAACTTTGTCTCTGTAACTCCTTCCATGGGTGATTGTTTCCGATTCTAAGAAGGAGCAAAGTGTCCACACTTTGGTCTTCGTTCTTCTTCAGTTTCATGTGTTTTGCATCTTGTACCTTATATCTCGCTATACTAAGTTTCTGCAAATGCTATCTATCCCCTTTCCTTGTTTCCTCTCTGAAAATCCCTTCCCTCTTCCACCCTCCCCCTGCTCCCCAACCTACTCAATCCTGCTTCCTGGCCCTGGCATTCCCCTATACTGGGGCATAGAATCTTCTCAAGACCAAGGGCCTCTCCTCCCATTGATGGCCGACTAGGCCATCCTTTGCTACATATGCAGCTAAAGCCACGAGTCCCACCATGTGTTTTCTTTGATTGGTGGTTTAGTCCCAGGGAGCTCTGGGGTTACTGGTCAGTTCATATTGTTTTTCCTCCTATAGGGCTGCAGACCCCTTCAGCTCCTTGGGTACTTTCTCTAGCTCTGTCCAATGGATGACTGTGAGCATCTACTTCTATATTTGCCAGGCACTGACAGAGCCTCACAGGAGACAGCTATATCAGGCTTCTGCCAGCAAAATCTTGTTGGCATCTGCAATAGTGTCTGGTGTCATGTCCCACTCGACCAGCAAGAAAGATGCAACCACAGGTTCTTCTTAATGCAGTTTACTCAGGCAGCTACTTACTTCAAATCCCCCAGCCTCTCTAGTTACAAGTGTTTTTCTCCTCTCCAGCCACAACCACACCCCACCAATCACCACAGGCCACATCACCTCACCAGGCAGGCTTGCTCAGCCAATCAGGAATTAAGGGCGGGCCATCCACCAAACATGGGCTTGTTTACTACCTGGAACAGACTTCCATCCTGCTGACCAGGAAGTCCAGAATGGCTCCCTACAGTCTGGGTTTGGTGGTTGTTTATGGGATGAATTTCCAGGTGGGGCAGTCTCTGAATGGTCATTCCTTCAGTCTCTGCTCCGAATTTTGTCTCTATGTTCATCTCACATTTAGATATGTTTAGCATTAAGTTAGAAGTTGAGAATCAGTTTGTTGTTTTTATACAGATTTTACTTTTTTTCAGAAAAGTTGTCATTGACTTGCATTTATTCTTCTATTAATAGTTAATTACATACCTGGAACTATTGTTCATTTCTTAACTGATTTTTGTAACAAATTGATTTGTCTTTATGTAAATCCAAGGTCAACTGGGTGAAATACTTGACAAAAATTTAAAGGATTTGTTTGTATAAACAATTAATTTAAACCTTGTTTAGAAGGTAGAAGGAATATAGTAATTTATAGGTTTAGACTTATCATGATAAATAAAACATATTTATTTTATTATTTTGACAAAACTTCTACAACAAAGTGCACAGAGTAACTTGAATAATAGAATTTCATTGTGCCACAGTTCTAGAATGTGAAGTCCATGATCACAGTGTCAAGATAATTTATTTCTTTTCTGGCTTTGAAAATAGAATTTGTCCTTTGTTTTGCTTCTGGCTTTGATGCCTTGAAGAAAATCTTTGATTTTAGATGTATCGACTTGCTCTTCCTGTCTACATAGTATTAATACTGTGTGTATATCTGCGTTAAATTCTCCATTTATACAAGGTCTCCTGTTACATTGGAGGAGTGGTTCACTGTAGATTGATTCAGTATTTCTTTTCTTTAACTAAGTTAATATGCAGCTAATAATCACATTTAGAAGCATTAGGAATTTGAATCTAAATGTATTTTTGTTTTATGAGGGCTCAATTCACTAATAACAGTTCTTCAGCTAGGGTTCATCTACTTTCTTGGCATTTGTTTGCAGTATGTAAGACATCACAACAATTTAGACAAAAATTATTCTCTGAAATTATAGGATGACACATTATACATATAACATTTTCCCTTTACAGAGCATTAGATGACATAAAGATGGTGAGAATGTCACACCTAATCACTAGAGGTGGCACGCAATGGCTGAGACTGGGAGCTCAATTCCAAGACAGTGGCTGTCACTTTGTTTCTGGAGACAGCTCTATCATCTCTACATCAACGCTGAATATACTAACAGAACCATCTTCAGTGTTGAGCAGTGGAGACAAATAAAATAAGCAATATAGTAATTTGTACACATTATGGAATACAGGTATGATAAAAAAGCCTGTGCTATGGAGAATGTTTAAAAGCAACAGAAGCCAAAAGAAAAATACCATCTAAGGCTGAGATATAATAACAACCAAGGGAACATAAATGACTAAATGAGCCAAAGATCTTAAATGTGATTTAAACCCCTGTATGCCTGGTCTTCAGTCTTTATCAGTGGTTAGAATTCAGGATGTAAGTCAACTCTGAATCTCCACAGGTTATTATTACTTATCTTGAAGTGTTTTAACTAGGGATACCATAGGACTCAGCTTTAACCGAAAGACTTGAATATTAAGATCTCAGGACATTATTGCTGGGTGAGGAGTTGAGACAAATGACTCCCATTTCTGAGTGCCTCTAAATTTCATCTGCAACTTTTGCTCAAAACTACAGTTTGTAGTCCTGAAACATTCTACTCTCAGTAATGTTTGCCTATCAAAATCTGATGCAAATGACTTCCTAGTTCAAAGACATGATTTTCAGTTCAATAGTTTCCCCCATATAGTTTTCCAGATCTTTTACCAGATCCAAAGACTGCACCCTTCCCTTGCATACATAGCTCTATAAACCTCCTGCCTATTATCCACTTGATGGAATAGTTTACTAGAAAGCATGCTACCTACTTTCAAGGGTGTTCCAAAAATTATTTCCCTTAGCTTTGGCAGTAAAGAAGGTTGAACTATGTTAGTGCAGTGATCCAATGGGAAGCATACTTTAAAAATGCTTCAAGGTGATAGTTCTGAAGGAAATTAACATTTAATTTTGTGGTCAGAATTATAAACACTTTTACCTTGAACTTAAACCTTAGAATGTATTTTCTTTAGAAAATAATTATTCTTCATTTTCTAAAGAATCTGACTTTCATTCTGAAATTCATTTTTTTCTTATAGATTCAGTAGCTATTACCTATGAGAGACTGAATCTGTTCACTTAACACTCATTGTTAGTAGTCTAAAGAAGTTGAGATTCGGTAATAATGTTGTCTGAAAGTTTGTAAACTCCTGTACATCTTAATCTATTATGTTATACCTTGTTCTCAAGGACCATTACATCCTTTTCCATAGTCTTTGGCACCAACCTCTTTTGTATGTTTTTGTTGACATTTTAATTACTTTTCTCTCACACTAACATTTTGTTCTATCAATTAAGAATAATTATATAAAAAGTAGTGTTGAAGTGTCATTTTAGTTTGTAAAATGAAACATTTTAACCAGACAAAATAAAACATGATAATTTCAAAAGAATAAACTTAAAATCCTACAATGATGCGTACTTCCATATGGCCATTAATAACATTCCCTTGTATTGGCCAAAGCTTTTCCTCTACATATATTCTTGGTTTATGAAAAACCTTCAAGACTTACAGGTAGTTTTTGTTTTATTGTTGTTGTTAATGTTATATATTGACGAGCCTCCCACCTTCATGTAATTGGGATAATCTAGTTAAATGAGAATGGTTAAAGGACAGTTAAGTATCACACAGCAGTCACCTGCTGCTTGTTTTACCTATTTCCCAATTTAAGGATATTATTATTCATTGACATAAATAATGAATTTACATAAGCTTTTATACATATTTTAATTTTGAAAAGTAAACTTCTATAAAGAGATTCCAAGATGGGGAAAATGTACAAATTGTTATTTGTTTAAGGCACACTTTTAATCTCTGTTTAAACCACATGTTAAATTATACAACTGTTAAGATTTAAATATCATGTTTTCAAGTTAATAATTTATGGGTGATAGCATTCTTTTAAAAAATTCAGTGGTTAAATATAGAAAAAAGCTTCTTTGTTTTTCTTATGATGACAAGAACAGGTTAAGTAAATATGTATTATCCACAAAAGGTTTCAAATCTCTCATTCTGTTAAACTTGAAATTTATTCCACTTCTGTGAATATCTTGAAGGGCTGTGAGATATCTTGTAAATATGTGTTGGTTTGTCAAAGTTTGTTGAATATGTCCTTTGGTCATTTACCTGGAGCTACTGTAATCCCTGGCTCAAGGGTCTTTTCTCCTGAATCCTCGGATGACCCTGTCCCTGATCTGTTTGGTTCTAACTCCATAGATAATAGGGTTGAGCATGGGAGGAACAAGCAGATAGAAATTAGCAAACATGATATGGACAACTCGTGGCACGTGGTGGCCAAAGCGGTGGGTGAGGAAGGTAAAAAGGGCTGGGATATAGAAAGCCAAAATAACACAGACATGAGAAGCACATGTACCAAAAGCTTTGAGGCGAGCTTCACCTGAGGGCAACCTCAGCACAGCTCTCAGAATCATCACATAAGATACACTGATGACAATTATGTCAAAGCCAACCACAGAGAAAGCCACAAAGAGTCCATATCCACGATTGACTCTGGTATCAGCACATACCAACTTGAGCACAGCCATGTGCTCACAGTAGGACTGGGGAATGACCTTGTTGGGGCAGAAGGGCATCCTGGAGACCATGAAGCAGAAGGGGCTCACCCACAGCAGCCCTCTCACCATCACAGCTGCCCCTAGTTTAATGACTACAGATGTGGTCAGGATGCTGGAATGTCGGAGTGGGAAGCAGATAGCCACATAGCGGTCCAAGGCCATGGTCATGAGCACCCCAGACTCCACAGAAGAAAAGGCATGTATGAAGAACACCTGGATGAGGCAGGCGTTGTATTCAATCTCATGACTGTGAAACCATAGTATGGCCAGCATTTTAGGTTGTGTGGAGGAGGACAGGACCAGGTCAGTGATAGCCAACAAGGCCAGGAAGAGGTACATGGGCTCATGCAGGGTGTGGTCAATTCGGATTATGTATAGGATGGTGATATTTCCAGTCAGTGCCACAATATACATAACACAGAAAGGAAAGGCAATCCAAAATTGATAATTCTCCAACCCTGGGATTCCAAGCAACATGAAGAACAGGGGATGGGAAGAGCTGTTACTTGAAGCCACCATGAGAGGATGATTACTATGTTCTCAGCAGCGAAGGTATCTGTTTTCCTAGATGGTGACAATGGAATGAATGTTATCGATTACAAGTACTTTGAGTGATTTCACTGGGCCTTTATATTAAAAGTTAACTGTGTTACTACAGGCCATTTTGCTCATGAAGTGATGTTGCTCACAACTTTTATTCACATGTTGATCCTAAGAGGTTTTGAGCATATGAGCTGCAAATTATGCTCTCACAACCAGTATCTTTCAGGATAGTAAATTATAATAATGGAAATATATCTTGACCAATAATGCTACAGTCAGCCCCATTTTTCTAATATTTTCAACAAACAAGGGATCATTCAGTCTTGTCCATATGACCTCACCCCTCTGATGGAAGGCAATACTACTTAATGGACTTTATCTATTTAGAGGTAATCACTTAACATTAATCCTAAATGTAAACTAAAGAAGTTTTTGAGTACATCAGAAATAATTGAGTGTACACCTGTAACTAAACACATTACTTTCTCTGTATGAATTCCCCCTAGATGGACCCATCGTTGTTATCAAATCATCTTTAGGAACTAACAAATACTTCAGTTTCCTAGTCTAAGTGCTGCCTATTGAGCCCCCCCCCCCCAGCCCCCAGGTTCACAGATGTGCTTAACATCCTTCTGATTTTTCCCTAGATTTATTGTGGTTTGACAGAAACGGGGTTCAGAATTCATAACGCATGCTAGAAGTTGGAAATTTTACTGCCTTGCATAGTTTATAGCTACAGGTTTGCTTAAATCAAATCTTGCTTTAATATATGGTGAGAATTCACGCTACTCTTCATCCTTGGGCTCAGGGTTTGTACTTTATTTTCTTTTTTCGGGTCTCAACTTCTCCGTTTCTGGATTCTGTTTCACTATTAGCTCATTGGGACCTAGCCACCAAGTCTCCTAGCCATTCAGAGACCCTTCCTGAGATGAGAGCTTCCTTATTCCTGTTGAAGACAGTGAGAGTGGTATTTGCTATAAGCACGACTTTCCATTGTGCTAGGGCATCTTTAATCAACTGTAAAAGGATTGGTGCCTATAGTGAATGTGCATTACAAACCATAAAACAAATTATTCCTAACTCATTCAAACCCCTTCATCTTCATTTCATTATGAGGAAAAAGATCAGAATCATTAAATAATTTACTTAGACCATCACCTCATGGTAACAAAGGGTAGTATGAGAGGATTTATGCAATTGTTTCCTGAATTTGAGACACATGTACATTTTCACCATGGCCCATGCTACTTTCCTGGACTGAGTCTATGGACCTAGCTTTAGCATGTGTTGTAGGCTTCTTGGAGATATCATTTCTTCTTAAGATCTGACTCTGTCTTGAGGTTTAATTCAGGAGCACTCACTTGCATTTCTGCAGTCTGGTAACTCCCTCTTCATCCACTTTCAGTTACCAATTAACAATTTCTTGGAAAATCAATTTTGTCTGTCTCTTCTCTTTTGCTTACAAATCACCCTCAGCAATAGACCATTACAGAAAACACATGCTTCCTGCTTTATTTTGCTAGCTCAGAATCAGATTTTTTCCCCATGAAGATTAAGGAAAAATAGCATCAAACTAGGATCTGAGTGTAGAGTGGGAGTGTGGGCCATTGTTAGGTACCTCTATTTCTTTCCCATGCTGCATCCTCTGCGTATTATGAATCCAGTGCCTTCACTATTGTGAATTTCTTTACCCGTTTCCTCACATAGACTTAAGAACCACAGACAAAAGTCAATGACATGTCATGGATTGTAAACAGGAATTTGACCAATATCCAGCTGATTAAAGTCAGTGTGAGACTTGCAATATGAAACACGGTTTACCAAGTTAATATTAACTTGAGGATTAAAGTATGCACTTTTAAGGCTTATAGGAAAAGGAACAATATAATTCCCCATTAATGATACCCTTTCTTTATCTAAGAACTTTGTTCTTTTGTTTTTCAAATGTGCTAGAATTCTTCCCTTCATATGTGTACTGATGAAACTGAGTCATATACTTTGGAGACATTATGACTATGATGATCACACTTGGGGTTCATGACAGTTTTTTTTTTTAATCCTCCACATAAAATCTAACAGAAAATGTGTAGAATTTGGTTGGAAAAATTTTATTACAAGAGCTATGGCCTGAAGTTGAGTAAAGCTTAGCTTTTTATCATTGAGAAAGTTTGAATCCAAGGCACCTGCTGCGTCCGTTGGATATCCTTTACTCTGCCTGTACACGTAAATACTTATGTCCGCAGTCAAAAATGCTGTTGAAGTTAGTTAAGTGGTAATAGGAAAAACTGTATAAGATCTTGTTACAAAATAGCTTTAGGAAAACTGAACATTGTTCTCTTACTAAATTTTCTTTCACTAAAATTTAATTTACATTTTAAAGTTTTAATAACTGAGAATGTTAGGCCCATGTGTAACCACCTTTCTGGAAGGCTGTGTCTGGAATAGTCTTCCTACCTTTCTAGGTCTCACTGGAGGCAGATCGGGAATTGTTATTCATTCTTTTCATCACAGAGTGCTGTTCTTGTCTGCAGACTTCTGAAACTCAAGATCCCAGGGATACACAGTCATAGCTTTGCCTCCTAGCTTCATGGAGGCTCTATGAGTCCTGTAGCTCTGGAAGTGGCAGATGTGCCTGAGCCATAGAAACTCTCTTACCCTGAAGACATCTCTTTTACTAACTAAGCTGAGCCTGACCGCTGGGATTCAGCTTTTGGCAGAGACCTTAAATTAGTGTCTATTTGAAGGAATCTGCCTTGCTCTTTCTTCCCCTTCGGGGTCACTGTGTCAGTCTCATCCTGGCTTCCTCTGAGACTGGGCTCTGAAGCTGGAGACTTCAGTTAACTCCTAACCTTCCTTTATCCTCTGTGCAAGTGAATACAAAGGCCAGAGATTTGAGTGCCTGTGCAAGAGGGGTGATTTTTCTGCAAGTGTGTGAGCAATTGTATAATGCATTATTTAATTAATCTGACGTTGTATACTTAACAGTTATATGTGTGATTTGAAAGTTTGTTGGTATTTAATATATTTTGACATGTTTGTGTGAGGTTTGTTAATAAATATGTACATAAGCAACTAGATTTAAATATGTATAAATCTTATGTGCAAGTATACAAGTATTTACTTTTGTGATACATATCTAGTGTGATAACATCATTTTTGATTTAATAGTTTTGGAACAAATGTACTTTGTAAATGTATAGGCCTAGTTGGTAGTGTGGTATGGCATATTTGTGAACATACACATGAATGTGTGTGTGTGTGTGTGTGTGTGTGTGTGTGTGTGTGTGTGTTTGTGCTGTGTATGTCAGTAATCTCTTAGTGTATCAGTGTACGCTGTGTTAGCTGGGATTCCAAGGCCATGCAGAATCTATGAGGGGCTGATGACCCAGACAAGAAAATGAATTTCAGCAGAGATTCCACCAGTTATTCCTGAGCCTTTCTAAGGCTGGAAAGTCCTCCTCACTCAATATGGACACCCCAAACCTGCTCAGGAGAGGGACTCAAGCCTTATTAGGAAGGTGCTGGATATATATGCATAATATATATATATAACTTTTTATTATTCTTCCCTCATAAAGTACATCCCAACCACAATGTCTCCTCCCTCCATTATTCCCAGTCTCCCTTCCCCTGTCTCCCCTCACACAGATCCACTCCATCTCTGTTTCCCTTTAGAAAAGAGCAATCCTCTCATGGATATCAATCAAACACAGTATAACACCTTCTAGTAAGATAAGGCACAAATCCGCATATCAGGGCTAAGGAAGGCAACCCAGTAGGAGAAAAAATGTCCCAAGAGGAGGCAAACAAATCAGAGATACCCTCCCAAAACACTATTAGTAGTCTTGTAAAAAAAAAAAAAACCCTAGCTAAACAACCACAACACGTTTGCAGAGGACCTAGCACAGAGCTGTCTAAGTTCTATAATTACCACTTCAGTCTCTGTGAGCCCCTATGATCCCTGCTTAGTTGATTTGGTGGGCCATATTTTTCTGGTGTCCTCCATCTCTTTGGCCTCCACATACATTCTTCCTCCCCTTCTTCTTCAGGGTTCTCCAAGCTCCTAGGTATGGTACCAATGGAAATCTCCAGTTTGTGCTCTCTCTGTGCCTAATCTTTGGCTGTGGGCCTTTGCATCTGCTCCCATAAGCTACAGGAGGAAGTCTCTGGTGATGAATGGGCTCGACAATGATATATGAGTATAGCAGAGTATCCTTAAGAATCATTTTATTGATTTTTCCTTCTATCCTGGATCTCTGGGCTATCTGGCCTCTTGTTCCTGGTCATCCAGACAGTGTCAGATATGGGCTCCCTTTTGTGGCATTTATCTCAGATTATCAATTATTGGTTGGCTATTCCTACTAGTTCTGTGCTTCTATTGCCCATATACACCTTGAAGGCAGGATCTTTTTGTATTAGTGTCAGGAAATCCCTAATTTACTAGTAAGTGTATCTATATATAAAACCATCATGCTTTAAATATGCTTATTTATTCTTTGAGAGCTTTATACATTATGCTTTGGTCACACTCATCTATCTTCTCACCCCTTCTCCCCCAGAGTCTCTTTCACCTTCATATTCATATTATCTCATGTTTGCTCTCTTAACAACAAACTAGAAGCAAAATAAAACATGGATTCAAGATTAGTAAGTATACAAAATTTAATTACTTACCGCATATAAGTTAACTGCACTTAAGGATTTTGCGTAATGCCAGGAATCACTAAAACTCATAAGTCATCTTAGAACCTATATTAAATGTGGTCCCATGGCAACCATATCAAAACTCAGAACCCAGGCTGTGATCCAGAGCCAGTGAATCCAAATGTTCTCTCAAAGTTACGTTTCATGGTACTAAGATATATCAAATATTTGATTATCTTTGTGAGCAGATGCTCACATTTATTAGTGAGATACTGAAGAAAGCTCTGAGCAGACAAATGAAAGAAAATTTAAATTCTAGAGAATACATAAATAGTATTCCAGAAAGCTATGAACAAAAGTAAACAGAAATTTGGTATAGCTATGGACAATTGAATATAAAAGGAAAAGATTAGGTGTTTTGTTTTGTTTTGTTTTGTTTTTGTCCCCATGACTTCCTCCAGTGATTTTGTGATACAGGATGGTGTGGCCTCCTTTTCTCTAACCATAACATATGTAATATGTTTAAATGCCTAGATTCACCTCAGCCATAATTTATTTGTTTTTGAAATATGAATAACCTAAGTAAAAATCAAATATGAAAAGCATAGTTATAAGCTTGTGTATCAATTGACACATCTTCTCCATCCAAGGAAACGCTCTGCTGTATTTGACTGAATGGGAAAAGAAGAAGAAAGGAACCACACAAGTATTTGAGCATGCTAGACTCTGAATAGTAGTAAGTAGAACACGAATCTAAAGGAAGAAAAAGGAATGTTTGATATGAGTGGCCATAAGGGAAATACAAACCAGACCCATCTTCCTACCAGGGAACACTGGAGGGGGTGTGCAGAAAGAGTCCTTTACTGTATACTGGTGTATATATTAGTATAATTACATGGAAAATAATGTGGAGAGTGTCCCAAAGATTGAACATACATTATCATAAAACCCAACTATATATAATGCTGGGTATTCAAAGAAAAATGACATCACTACAGTACAGA